>NW_026137932.1:600000-990610 GCF_019393585.1 Leptopilina boulardi | reverse complement strand
AAAATTTCCAAAAAAATTCAATTTTTCTTAGGCAGACGATTTTATTGCATATTCTTGCACAAAATACACCTAAAAGTGTAGAAAAAAATCGACAGCCAAATCCGAGTAGAGGAAGACCTCTATTACCACCAAAAAGTCATCCAGGTCCAAAAAAAAATTTCCAAAAAAATTCAATTTTTCTTAGGCAGACGATTTTATTGCATATTCTTGCACAAAATACACCTAAAAGTGTAGAAAAAAATCGACAGCCAAATCCGAGTAGAGGAAGACCTCTATTACCACCAAAAAGTCATCCAGGTCCAAAAAAAAATTTCCAAAAAAATTCAATTTTTCTTAGGCAGACGATTTTATTGCATATTCTTGCACAAAATACACCTAAAAGTGTAGAAAAAAATCGACAGCCAAATCCGAGTAGAGGAAGACCTCTATTACCACCAAAAAGTCATCCAGGTCCAAAAAAAAATTTCCAAAAAAATTCAATTTTTCTTAGGCAGACGATTTTATTGCATATTCTTGCACAAAATACACCTAAAAGTGTAGAAAAAAATCGACAGCCAAATCCGAGTAGAGGAAGACCTCTATTACCACCAAAAAGTCATCCAGGTCCAAAAAAAAATTTCCAAAAAAATTCAATTTTTCTTAGGCAGACGATTTTATTGCATATTCTTGCACAAAATACACCTAAAAGTGTAGAAAAAAATCGACAGCCAAATCCGAGTAGAGGAAGACCTCTATTACCACCAAAAAGTCATCCAGGTCCAAAAAAAAATTTCCAAAAAAATTCAATTTTTCTTAGGCAGACGATTTTATTGCATATTCTTGCACAAAATACACCTAAAAGTGTAGAAAAAAATCGACAGCCAAATCCGAGTAGAGGAAGACCTCTATTACCACCAAAAAGTCATCCAGGTCCAAAAAAAAATTTCCAAAAAAATTCAATTTTTCTTAGGCAGACGATTTTATTGCATATTCTTGCACAAAATACACCTAAAAGTGTAGAAAAAAATCGACAGCCAAATCCGAGTAGAGGAAGACCTCTATTACCACCAAAAAGTCATCCAGGTCCAAAAAAAAATTTCCAAAAAAATTCAATTTTTCTTAGGCAGACGATTTTATTGCATATTCTTGCACAAAATACACCTAAAAGTGTAGAAAAAAATCGACAGCCAAATCCGAGTAGAGGAAGACCTCTATTACCACCAAAAAGTCATCCAGGTCCAAAAAAAAATTTCCAAAAAAATTCAATTTTTCTTAGGCAGACGATTTTATTGCATATTCTTGCACAAAATACACCTAAAAGTGTAGAAAAAAATCGACAGCCAAATCCGAGTAGAGGAAGACCTCTATTACCACCAAAAAGTCATCCAGGTCCAAAAAAAAATTTCCAAAAAAATTCAATTTTTCTTAGGCAGACGATTTTATTGCATATTCTTGCACAAAATACACCTAAAAGTGTAGAAAAAAATCGACAGCCAAATCCGAGTAGAGGAAGACCTCTATTACCACCAAAAAGTCATCCAGGTCCAAAAAAAAATTTCCAAAAAAATTCAATTTTTCTTAGGCAGACGATTTTATTGCATATTCTTGCACAAAATACACCTAAAAGTGTAGAAAAAAATCGACAGCCAAATCCGAGTAGAGGAAGACCTCTATTACCACCAAAAAGTCATCCAGGTCCAAAAAAAAATTTCCAAAAAAATTCAATTTTTCTTAGGCAGACGATTTTATTGCATATTCTTGCACAAAATACACCTAAAAGTGTAGAAAAAAATCGACAGCCAAATCCGAGTAGAGGAAGACCTCTATTACCACCAAAAAGTCATCCAGGTCCAAAAAAAAATTTCCAAAAAAATTCAATTTTTCTTAGGCAGACGATTTTATTGCATATTCTTGCACAAAATACACCTAAAAGTGTAGAAAAAAATCGACAGCCAAATCCGAGTAGAGGAAGACCTCTATTACCACCAAAAAGTCATCCAGGTCCAAAAAAAAATTTCCAAAAAAATTCAATTTTTCTTAGGCAGACGATTTTATTGCATATTCTTGCACAAAATACACCTAAAAGTGTAGAAAAAAATCGACAGCCAAATCCGAGTAGAGGAAGACCTCTATTACCACCAAAAAGTCATCCAGGTCCAAAAAAAAATTTCCAAAAAAATTCAATTTTTCTTAGGCAGACGATTTTATTGCATATTCTTGCACAAAATACACCTAAAAGTGTAGAAAAAAATCGACAGCCAAATCCGAGTAGAGGAAGACCTCTATTACCACCAAAAAGTCATCCAGGTCCAAAAAAAAATTTCCAAAAAAATTCAATTTTTCTTAGGCAGACGATTTTATTGCATATTCTTGCACAAAATACACCTAAAAGTGTAGAAAAAAATCGACAGCCAAATCCGAGTAGAGGAAGACCTCTATTACCACCAAAAAGTCATCCAGGTCCAAAAAAAAATTTCCAAAAAAATTCAATTTTTCTTAGGCAGACGATTTTATTGCATATTCTTGCACAAAATACACCTAAAAGTGTAGAAAAAAATCGACAGCCAAATCCGAGTAGAGGAAGACCTCTATTACCACCAAAAAGTCATCCAGGTCCAAAAAAAAATTTCCAAAAAAATTCAATTTTTCTTAGGCAGACGATTTTATTGCATATTCTTGCACAAAATACACCTAAAAGTGTAGAAAAAAATCGACAGCCAAATCCGAGTAGAGGAAGACCTCTATTACCACCAAAAAGTCATCCAGGTCCAAAAAAAAATTTCCAAAAAAATTCAATTTTTCTTAGGCAGACGATTTTATTGCATATTCTTGCACAAAATACACCTAAAAGTGTAGAAAAAAATCGACAGCCAAATCCGAGTAGAGGAAGACCTCTATTACCACCAAAAAGTCATCCAGGTCCAAAAAAAAATTTCCAAAAAAATTCAATTTTTCTTAGGCAGACGATTTTATTGCATATTCTTGCACAAAATACACCTAAAAGTGTAGAAAAAAATCGACAGCCAAATCCGAGTAGAGGAAGACCTCTATTACCACCAAAAAGTCATCCAGGTCCAAAAAAAAATTTCCAAAAAAATTCAATTTTTCTTAGGCAGACGATTTTATTGCATATTCTTGCACAAAATACACCTAAAAGTGTAGAAAAAAATCGACAGCCAAATCCGAGTAGAGGAAGACCTCTATTACCACCAAAAAGTCATCCAGGTCCAAAAAAAAATTTCCAAAAAAATTCAATTTTTCTTAGGCAGACGATTTTATTGCATATTCTTGCACAAAATACACCTAAAAGTGTAGAAAAAAATCGACAGCCAAATCCGAGTAGAGGAAGACCTCTATTACCACCAAAAAGTCATCCAGGTCCAAAAAAAAATTTCCAAAAAAATTCAATTTTTCTTAGGCAGACGATTTTATTGCATATTCTTGCACAAAATACACCTAAAAGTGTAGAAAAAAATCGACAGCCAAATCCGAGTAGAGGAAGACCTCTATTACCACCAAAAAGTCATCCAGGTCCAAAAAAAAATTTCCAAAAAAATTCAATTTTTCTTAGGCAGACGATTTTATTGCATATTCTTGCACAAAATACACCTAAAAGTGTAGAAAAAAATCGACAGCCAAATCCGAGTAGAGGAAGACCTCTATTACCACCAAAAAGTCATCCAGGTCCAAAAAAAAATTTCCAAAAAAATTCAATTTTTCTTAGGCAGACGATTTTATTGCATATTCTTGCACAAAATACACCTAAAAGTGTAGAAAAAAATCGACAGCCAAATCCGAGTAGAGGAAGACCTCTATTACCACCAAAAAGTCATCCAGGTCCAAAAAAAAATTTCCAAAAAAATTCAATTTTTCTTAGGCAGACGATTTTATTGCATATTCTTGCACAAAATACACCTAAAAGTGTAGAAAAAAATCGACAGCCAAATCCGAGTAGAGGAAGACCTCTATTACCACCAAAAAGTCATCCAGGTCCAAAAAAAAATTTCCAAAAAAATTCAATTTTTCTTAGGCAGACGATTTTATTGCATATTCTTGCACAAAATACACCTAAAAGTGTAGAAAAAAATCGACAGCCAAATCCGAGTAGAGGAAGACCTCTATTACCACCAAAAAGTCATCCAGGTCCAAAAAAAAATTTCCAAAAAAATTCAATTTTTCTTAGGCAGACGATTTTATTGCATATTCTTGCACAAAATACACCTAAAAGTGTAGAAAAAAATCGACAGCCAAATCCGAGTAGAGGAAGACCTCTATTACCACCAAAAAGTCATCCAGGTCCAAAAAAAAATTTCCAAAAAAATTCAATTTTTCTTAGGCAGACGATTTTATTGCATATTCTTGCACAAAATACACCTAAAAGTGTAGAAAAAAATCGACAGCCAAATCCGAGTAGAGGAAGACCTCTATTACCACCAAAAAGTCATCCAGGTCCAAAAAAAAATTTCCAAAAAAATTCAATTTTTCTTAGGCAGACGATTTTATTGCATATTCTTGCACAAAATACACCTAAAAGTGTAGAAAAAAATCGACAGCCAAATCCGAGTAGAGGAAGACCTCTATTACCACCAAAAAGTCATCCAGGTCCAAAAAAAAATTTCCAAAAAAATTCAATTTTTCTTAGGCAGACGATTTTATTGCATATTCTTGCACAAAATACACCTAAAAGTGTAGAAAAAAATCGACAGCCAAATCCGAGTAGAGGAAGACCTCTATTACCACCAAAAAGTCATCCAGGTCCAAAAAAAAATTTCCAAAAAAATTCAATTTTTCTTAGGCAGACGATTTTATTGCATATTCTTGCACAAAATACACCTAAAAGTGTAGAAAAAAATCGACAGCCAAATCCGAGTAGAGGAAGACCTCTATTACCACCAAAAAGTCATCCAGGTCCAAAAAAAAATTTCCAAAAAAATTCAATTTTTCTTAGGCAGACGATTTTATTGCATATTCTTGCACAAAATACACCTAAAAGTGTAGAAAAAAATCGACAGCCAAATCCGAGTAGAGGAAGACCTCTATTACCACCAAAAAGTCATCCAGGTCCAAAAAAAAATTTCCAAAAAAATTCAATTTTTCTTAGGCAGACGATTTTATTGCATATTCTTGCACAAAATACACCTAAAAGTGTAGAAAAAAATCGACAGCCAAATCCGAGTAGAGGAAGACCTCTATTACCACCAAAAAGTCATCCAGGTCCAAAAAAAAATTTCCAAAAAAATTCAATTTTTCTTAGGCAGACGATTTTATTGCATATTCTTGCACAAAATACACCTAAAAGTGTAGAAAAAAATCGACAGCCAAATCCGAGTAGAGGAAGACCTCTATTACCACCAAAAAGTCATCCAGGTCCAAAAAAAAATTTCCAAAAAAATTCAATTTTTCTTAGGCAGACGATTTTATTGCATATTCTTGCACAAAATACACCTAAAAGTGTAGAAAAAAATCGACAGCCAAATCCGAGTAGAGGAAGACCTCTATTACCACCAAAAAGTCATCCAGGTCCAAAAAAAAATTTCCAAAAAAATTCAATTTTTCTTAGGCAGACGATTTTATTGCATATTCTTGCACAAAATACACCTAAAAGTGTAGAAAAAAATCGACAGCCAAATCCGAGTAGAGGAAGACCTCTATTACCACCAAAAAGTCATCCAGGTCCAAAAAAAAATTTCCAAAAAAATTCAATTTTTCTTAGGCAGACGATTTTATTGCATATTCTTGCACAAAATACACCTAAAAGTGTAGAAAAAAATCGACAGCCAAATCCGAGTAGAGGAAGACCTCTATTACCACCAAAAAGTCATCCAGGTCCAAAAAAAAATTTCCAAAAAAATTCAATTTTTCTTAGGCAGACGATTTTATTGCATATTCTTGCACAAAATACACCTAAAAGTGTAGAAAAAAATCGACAGCCAAATCCGAGTAGAGGAAGACCTCTATTACCACCAAAAAGTCATCCAGGTCCAAAAAAAAATTTCCAAAAAAATTCAATTTTTCTTAGGCAGACGATTTTATTGCATATTCTTGCACAAAATACACCTAAAAGTGTAGAAAAAAATCGACAGCCAAATCCGAGTAGAGGAAGACCTCTATTACCACCAAAAAGTCATCCAGGTCCAAAAAAAAATTTCCAAAAAAATTCAATTTTTCTTAGGCAGACGATTTTATTGCATATTCTTGCACAAAATACACCTAAAAGTGTAGAAAAAAATCGACAGCCAAATCCGAGTAGAGGAAGACCTCTATTACCACCAAAAAGTCATCCAGGTCCAAAAAAAAATTTCCAAAAAAATTCAATTTTTCTTAGGCAGACGATTTTATTGCATATTCTTGCACAAAATACACCTAAAAGTGTAGAAAAAAATCGACAGCCAAATCCGAGTAGAGGAAGACCTCTATTACCACCAAAAAGTCATCCAGGTCCAAAAAAAAATTTCCAAAAAAATTCAATTTTTCTTAGGCAGACGATTTTATTGCATATTCTTGCACAAAATACACCTAAAAGTGTAGAAAAAAATCGACAGCCAAATCCGAGTAGAGGAAGACCTCTATTACCACCAAAAAGTCATCCAGGTCCAAAAAAAAATTTCCAAAAAAATTCAATTTTTCTTAGGCAGACGATTTTATTGCATATTCTTGCACAAAATACACCTAAAAGTGTAGAAAAAAATCGACAGCCAAATCCGAGTAGAGGAAGACCTCTATTACCACCAAAAAGTCATCCAGGTCCAAAAAAAAATTTCCAAAAAAATTCAATTTTTCTTAGGCAGACGATTTTATTGCATATTCTTGCACAAAATACACCTAAAAGTGTAGAAAAAAATCGACAGCCAAATCCGAGTAGAGGAAGACCTCTATTACCACCAAAAAGTCATCCAGGTCCAAAAAAAAATTTCCAAAAAAATTCAATTTTTCTTAGGCAGACGATTTTATTGCATATTCTTGCACAAAATACACCTAAAAGTGTAGAAAAAAATCGACAGCCAAATCCGAGTAGAGGAAGACCTCTATTACCACCAAAAAGTCATCCAGGTCCAAAAAAAAATTTCCAAAAAAATTCAATTTTTCTTAGGCAGACGATTTTATTGCATATTCTTGCACAAAATACACCTAAAAGTGTAGAAAAAAATCGACAGCCAAATCCGAGTAGAGGAAGACCTCTATTACCACCAAAAAGTCATCCAGGTCCAAAAAAAAATTTCCAAAAAAATTCAATTTTTCTTAGGCAGACGATTTTATTGCATATTCTTGCACAAAATACACCTAAAAGTGTAGAAAAAAATCGACAGCCAAATCCGAGTAGAGGAAGACCTCTATTACCACCAAAAAGTCATCCAGGTCCAAAAAAAAATTTCCAAAAAAATTCAATTTTTCTTAGGCAGACGATTTTATTGCATATTCTTGCACAAAATACACCTAAAAGTGTAGAAAAAAATCGACAGCCAAATCCGAGTAGAGGAAGACCTCTATTACCACCAAAAAGTCATCCAGGTCCAAAAAAAAATTTCCAAAAAAATTCAATTTTTCTTAGGCAGACGATTTTATTGCATATTCTTGCACAAAATACACCTAAAAGTGTAGAAAAAAATCGACAGCCAAATCCGAGTAGAGGAAGACCTCTATTACCACCAAAAAGTCATCCAGGTCCAAAAAAAAATTTCCAAAAAAATTCAATTTTTCTTAGGCAGACGATTTTATTGCATATTCTTGCACAAAATACACCTAAAAGTGTAGAAAAAAATCGACAGCCAAATCCGAGTAGAGGAAGACCTCTATTACCACCAAAAAGTCATCCAGGTCCAAAAAAAAATTTCCAAAAAAATTCAATTTTTCTTAGGCAGACGATTTTATTGCATATTCTTGCACAAAATACACCTAAAAGTGTAGAAAAAAATCGACAGCCAAATCCGAGTAGAGGAAGACCTCTATTACCACCAAAAAGTCATCCAGGTCCAAAAAAAAATTTCCAAAAAAATTCAATTTTTCTTAGGCAGACGATTTTATTGCATATTCTTGCACAAAATACACCTAAAAGTGTAGAAAAAAATCGACAGCCAAATCCGAGTAGAGGAAGACCTCTATTACCACCAAAAAGTCATCCAGGTCCAAAAAAAAATTTCCAAAAAAATTCAATTTTTCTTAGGCAGACGATTTTATTGCATATTCTTGCACAAAATACACCTAAAAGTGTAGAAAAAAATCGACAGCCAAATCCGAGTAGAGGAAGACCTCTATTACCACCAAAAAGTCATCCAGGTCCAAAAAAAAATTTCCAAAAAAATTCAATTTTTCTTAGGCAGACGATTTTATTGCATATTCTTGCACAAAATACACCTAAAAGTGTAGAAAAAAATCGACAGCCAAATCCGAGTAGAGGAAGACCTCTATTACCACCAAAAAGTCATCCAGGTCCAAAAAAAAATTTCCAAAAAAATTCAATTTTTCTTAGGCAGACGATTTTATTGCATATTCTTGCACAAAATACACCTAAAAGTGTAGAAAAAAATCGACAGCCAAATCCGAGTAGAGGAAGACCTCTATTACCACCAAAAAGTCATCCAGGTCCAAAAAAAAATTTCCAAAAAAATTCAATTTTTCTTAGGCAGACGATTTTATTGCATATTCTTGCACAAAATACACCTAAAAGTGTAGAAAAAAATCGACAGCCAAATCCGAGTAGAGGAAGACCTCTATTACCACCAAAAAGTCATCCAGGTCCAAAAAAAAATTTCCAAAAAAATTCAATTTTTCTTAGGCAGACGATTTTATTGCATATTCTTGCACAAAATACACCTAAAAGTGTAGAAAAAAATCGACAGCCAAATCCGAGTAGAGGAAGACCTCTATTACCACCAAAAAGTCATCCAGGTCCAAAAAAAAATTTCCAAAAAAATTCAATTTTTCTTAGGCAGACGATTTTATTGCATATTCTTGCACAAAATACACCTAAAAGTGTAGAAAAAAATCGACAGCCAAATCCGAGTAGAGGAAGACCTCTATTACCACCAAAAAGTCATCCAGGTCCAAAAAAAAATTTCCAAAAAAATTCAATTTTTCTTAGGCAGACGATTTTATTGCATATTCTTGCACAAAATACACCTAAAAGTGTAGAAAAAAATCGACAGCCAAATCCGAGTAGAGGAAGACCTCTATTACCACCAAAAAGTCATCCAGGTCCAAAAAAAAATTTCCAAAAAAATTCAATTTTTCTTAGGCAGACGATTTTATTGCATATTCTTGCACAAAATACACCTAAAAGTGTAGAAAAAAATCGACAGCCAAATCCGAGTAGAGGAAGACCTCTATTACCACCAAAAAGTCATCCAGGTCCAAAAAAAAATTTCCAAAAAAATTCAATTTTTCTTAGGCAGACGATTTTATTGCATATTCTTGCACAAAATACACCTAAAAGTGTAGAAAAAAATCGACAGCCAAATCCGAGTAGAGGAAGACCTCTATTACCACCAAAAAGTCATCCAGGTCCAAAAAAAAATTTCCAAAAAAATTCAATTTTTCTTAGGCAGACGATTTTATTGCATATTCTTGCACAAAATACACCTAAAAGTGTAGAAAAAAATCGACAGCCAAATCCGAGTAGAGGAAGACCTCTATTACCACCAAAAAGTCATCCAGGTCCAAAAAAAAATTTCCAAAAAAATTCAATTTTTCTTAGGCAGACGATTTTATTGCATATTCTTGCACAAAATACACCTAAAAGTGTAGAAAAAAATCGACAGCCAAATCCGAGTAGAGGAAGACCTCTATTACCACCAAAAAGTCATCCAGGTCCAAAAAAAAATTTCCAAAAAAATTCAATTTTTCTTAGGCAGACGATTTTATTGCATATTCTTGCACAAAATACACCTAAAAGTGTAGAAAAAAATCGACAGCCAAATCCGAGTAGAGGAAGACCTCTATTACCACCAAAAAGTCATCCAGGTCCAAAAAAAAATTTCCAAAAAAATTCAATTTTTCTTAGGCAGACGATTTTATTGCATATTCTTGCACAAAATACACCTAAAAGTGTAGAAAAAAATCGACAGCCAAATCCGAGTAGAGGAAGACCTCTATTACCACCAAAAAGTCATCCAGGTCCAAAAAAAAATTTCCAAAAAAATTCAATTTTTCTTAGGCAGACGATTTTATTGCATATTCTTGCACAAAATACACCTAAAAGTGTAGAAAAAAATCGACAGCCAAATCCGAGTAGAGGAAGACCTCTATTACCACCAAAAAGTCATCCAGGTCCAAAAAAAAATTTCCAAAAAAATTCAATTTTTCTTAGGCAGACGATTTTATTGCATATTCTTGCACAAAATACACCTAAAAGTGTAGAAAAAAATCGACAGCCAAATCCGAGTAGAGGAAGACCTCTATTACCACCAAAAAGTCATCCAGGTCCAAAAAAAAATTTCCAAAAAAATTCAATTTTTCTTAGGCAGACGATTTTATTGCATATTCTTGCACAAAATACACCTAAAAGTGTAGAAAAAAATCGACAGCCAAATCCGAGTAGAGGAAGACCTCTATTACCACCAAAAAGTCATCCAGGTCCAAAAAAAAATTTCCAAAAAAATTCAATTTTTCTTAGGCAGACGATTTTATTGCATATTCTTGCACAAAATACACCTAAAAGTGTAGAAAAAAATCGACAGCCAAATCCGAGTAGAGGAAGACCTCTATTACCACCAAAAAGTCATCCAGGTCCAAAAAAAAATTTCCAAAAAAATTCAATTTTTCTTAGGCAGACGATTTTATTGCATATTCTTGCACAAAATACACCTAAAAGTGTAGAAAAAAATCGACAGCCAAATCCGAGTAGAGGAAGACCTCTATTACCACCAAAAAGTCATCCAGGTCCAAAAAAAAATTTCCAAAAAAATTCAATTTTTCTTAGGCAGACGATTTTATTGCATATTCTTGCACAAAATACACCTAAAAGTGTAGAAAAAAATCGACAGCCAAATCCGAGTAGAGGAAGACCTCTATTACCACCAAAAAGTCATCCAGGTCCAAAAAAAAATTTCCAAAAAAATTCAATTTTTCTTAGGCAGACGATTTTATTGCATATTCTTGCACAAAATACACCTAAAAGTGTAGAAAAAAATCGACAGCCAAATCCGAGTAGAGGAAGACCTCTATTACCACCAAAAAGTCATCCAGGTCCAAAAAAAAATTTCCAAAAAAATTCAATTTTTCTTAGGCAGACGATTTTATTGCATATTCTTGCACAAAATACACCTAAAAGTGTAGAAAAAAATCGACAGCCAAATCCGAGTAGAGGAAGACCTCTATTACCACCAAAAAGTCATCCAGGTCCAAAAAAAAATTTCCAAAAAAATTCAATTTTTCTTAGGCAGACGATTTTATTGCATATTCTTGCACAAAATACACCTAAAAGTGTAGAAAAAAATCGACAGCCAAATCCGAGTAGAGGAAGACCTCTATTACCACCAAAAAGTCATCCAGGTCCAAAAAAAAATTTCCAAAAAAATTCAATTTTTCTTAGGCAGACGATTTTATTGCATATTCTTGCACAAAATACACCTAAAAGTGTAGAAAAAAATCGACAGCCAAATCCGAGTAGAGGAAGACCTCTATTACCACCAAAAAGTCATCCAGGTCCAAAAAAAAATTTCCAAAAAAATTCAATTTTTCTTAGGCAGACGATTTTATTGCATATTCTTGCACAAAATACACCTAAAAGTGTAGAAAAAAATCGACAGCCAAATCCGAGTAGAGGAAGACCTCTATTACCACCAAAAAGTCATCCAGGTCCAAAAAAAAATTTCCAAAAAAATTCAATTTTTCTTAGGCAGACGATTTTATTGCATATTCTTGCACAAAATACACCTAAAAGTGTAGAAAAAAATCGACAGCCAAATCCGAGTAGAGGAAGACCTCTATTACCACCAAAAAGTCATCCAGGTCCAAAAAAAAATTTCCAAAAAAATTCAATTTTTCTTAGGCAGACGATTTTATTGCATATTCTTGCACAAAATACACCTAAAAGTGTAGAAAAAAATCGACAGCCAAATCCGAGTAGAGGAAGACCTCTATTACCACCAAAAAGTCATCCAGGTCCAAAAAAAAATTTCCAAAAAAATTCAATTTTTCTTAGGCAGACGATTTTATTGCATATTCTTGCACAAAATACACCTAAAAGTGTAGAAAAAAATCGACAGCCAAATCCGAGTAGAGGAAGACCTCTATTACCACCAAAAAGTCATCCAGGTCCAAAAAAAAATTTCCAAAAAAATTCAATTTTTCTTAGGCAGACGATTTTATTGCATATTCTTGCACAAAATACACCTAAAAGTGTAGAAAAAAATCGACAGCCAAATCCGAGTAGAGGAAGACCTCTATTACCACCAAAAAGTCATCCAGGTCCAAAAAAAAATTTCCAAAAAAATTCAATTTTTCTTAGGCAGACGATTTTATTGCATATTCTTGCACAAAATACACCTAAAAGTGTAGAAAAAAATCGACAGCCAAATCCGAGTAGAGGAAGACCTCTATTACCACCAAAAAGTCATCCAGGTCCAAAAAAAAATTTCCAAAAAAATTCAATTTTTCTTAGGCAGACGATTTTATTGCATATTCTTGCACAAAATACACCTAAAAGTGTAGAAAAAAATCGACAGCCAAATCCGAGTAGAGGAAGACCTCTATTACCACCAAAAAGTCATCCAGGTCCAAAAAAAAATTTCCAAAAAAATTCAATTTTTCTTAGGCAGACGATTTTATTGCATATTCTTGCACAAAATACACCTAAAAGTGTAGAAAAAAATCGACAGCCAAATCCGAGTAGAGGAAGACCTCTATTACCACCAAAAAGTCATCCAGGTCCAAAAAAAAATTTCCAAAAAAATTCAATTTTTCTTAGGCAGACGATTTTATTGCATATTCTTGCACAAAATACACCTAAAAGTGTAGAAAAAAATCGACAGCCAAATCCGAGTAGAGGAAGACCTCTATTACCACCAAAAAGTCATCCAGGTCCAAAAAAAAATTTCCAAAAAAATTCAATTTTTCTTAGGCAGACGATTTTATTGCATATTCTTGCACAAAATACACCTAAAAGTGTAGAAAAAAATCGACAGCCAAATCCGAGTAGAGGAAGACCTCTATTACCACCAAAAAGTCATCCAGGTCCAAAAAAAAATTTCCAAAAAAATTCAATTTTTCTTAGGCAGACGATTTTATTGCATATTCTTGCACAAAATACACCTAAAAGTGTAGAAAAAAATCGACAGCCAAATCCGAGTAGAGGAAGACCTCTATTACCACCAAAAAGTCATCCAGGTCCAAAAAAAAATTTCCAAAAAAATTCAATTTTTCTTAGGCAGACGATTTTATTGCATATTCTTGCACAAAATACACCTAAAAGTGTAGAAAAAAATCGACAGCCAAATCCGAGTAGAGGAAGACCTCTATTACCACCAAAAAGTCATCCAGGTCCAAAAAAAAATTTCCAAAAAAATTCAATTTTTCTTAGGCAGACGATTTTATTGCATATTCTTGCACAAAATACACCTAAAAGTGTAGAAAAAAATCGACAGCCAAATCCGAGTAGAGGAAGACCTCTATTACCACCAAAAAGTCATCCAGGTCCAAAAAAAAATTTCCAAAAAAATTCAATTTTTCTTAGGCAGACGATTTTATTGCATATTCTTGCACAAAATACACCTAAAAGTGTAGAAAAAAATCGACAGCCAAATCCGAGTAGAGGAAGACCTCTATTACCACCAAAAAGTCATCCAGGTCCAAAAAAAAATTTCCAAAAAAATTCAATTTTTCTTAGGCAGACGATTTTATTGCATATTCTTGCACAAAATACACCTAAAAGTGTAGAAAAAAATCGACAGCCAAATCCGAGTAGAGGAAGACCTCTATTACCACCAAAAAGTCATCCAGGTCCAAAAAAAAATTTCCAAAAAAATTCAATTTTTCTTAGGCAGACGATTTTATTGCATATTCTTGCACAAAATACACCTAAAAGTGTAGAAAAAAATCGACAGCCAAATCCGAGTAGAGGAAGACCTCTATTACCACCAAAAAGTCATCCAGGTCCAAAAAAAAATTTCCAAAAAAATTCAATTTTTCTTAGGCAGACGATTTTATTGCATATTCTTGCACAAAATACACCTAAAAGTGTAGAAAAAAATCGACAGCCAAATCCGAGTAGAGGAAGACCTCTATTACCACCAAAAAGTCATCCAGGTCCAAAAAAAAATTTCCAAAAAAATTCAATTTTTCTTAGGCAGACGATTTTATTGCATATTCTTGCACAAAATACACCTAAAAGTGTAGAAAAAAATCGACAGCCAAATCCGAGTAGAGGAAGACCTCTATTACCACCAAAAAGTCATCCAGGTCCAAAAAAAAATTTCCAAAAAAATTCAATTTTTCTTAGGCAGACGATTTTATTGCATATTCTTGCACAAAATACACCTAAAAGTGTAGAAAAAAATCGACAGCCAAATCCGAGTAGAGGAAGACCTCTATTACCACCAAAAAGTCATCCAGGTCCAAAAAAAAATTTCCAAAAAAATTCAATTTTTCTTAGGCAGACGATTTTATTGCATATTCTTGCACAAAATACACCTAAAAGTGTAGAAAAAAATCGACAGCCAAATCCGAGTAGAGGAAGACCTCTATTACCACCAAAAAGTCATCCAGGTCCAAAAAAAAATTTCCAAAAAAATTCAATTTTTCTTAGGCAGACGATTTTATTGCATATTCTTGCACAAAATACACCTAAAAGTGTAGAAAAAAATCGACAGCCAAATCCGAGTAGAGGAAGACCTCTATTACCACCAAAAAGTCATCCAGGTCCAAAAAAAAATTTCCAAAAAAATTCAATTTTTCTTAGGCAGACGATTTTATTGCATATTCTTGCACAAAATACACCTAAAAGTGTAGAAAAAAATCGACAGCCAAATCCGAGTAGAGGAAGACCTCTATTACCACCAAAAAGTCATCCAGGTCCAAAAAAAAATTTCCAAAAAAATTCAATTTTTCTTAGGCAGACGATTTTATTGCATATTCTTGCACAAAATACACCTAAAAGTGTAGAAAAAAATCGACAGCCAAATCCGAGTAGAGGAAGACCTCTATTACCACCAAAAAGTCATCCAGGTCCAAAAAAAAATTTCCAAAAAAATTCAATTTTTCTTAGGCAGACGATTTTATTGCATATTCTTGCACAAAATACACCTAAAAGTGTAGAAAAAAATCGACAGCCAAATCCGAGTAGAGGAAGACCTCTATTACCACCAAAAAGTCATCCAGGTCCAAAAAAAAATTTCCAAAAAAATTCAATTTTTCTTAGGCAGACGATTTTATTGCATATTCTTGCACAAAATACACCTAAAAGTGTAGAAAAAAATCGACAGCCAAATCCGAGTAGAGGAAGACCTCTATTACCACCAAAAAGTCATCCAGGTCCAAAAAAAAATTTCCAAAAAAATTCAATTTTTCTTAGGCAGACGATTTTATTGCATATTCTTGCACAAAATACACCTAAAAGTGTAGAAAAAAATCGACAGCCAAATCCGAGTAGAGGAAGACCTCTATTACCACCAAAAAGTCATCCAGGTCCAAAAAAAAATTTCCAAAAAAATTCAATTTTTCTTAGGCAGACGATTTTATTGCATATTCTTGCACAAAATACACCTAAAAGTGTAGAAAAAAATCGACAGCCAAATCCGAGTAGAGGAAGACCTCTATTACCACCAAAAAGTCATCCAGGTCCAAAAAAAAATTTCCAAAAAAATTCAATTTTTCTTAGGCAGACGATTTTATTGCATATTCTTGCACAAAATACACCTAAAAGTGTAGAAAAAAATCGACAGCCAAATCCGAGTAGAGGAAGACCTCTATTACCACCAAAAAGTCATCCAGGTCCAAAAAAAAATTTCCAAAAAAATTCAATTTTTCTTAGGCAGACGATTTTATTGCATATTCTTGCACAAAATACACCTAAAAGTGTAGAAAAAAATCGACAGCCAAATCCGAGTAGAGGAAGACCTCTATTACCACCAAAAAGTCATCCAGGTCCAAAAAAAAATTTCCAAAAAAATTCAATTTTTCTTAGGCAGACGATTTTATTGCATATTCTTGCACAAAATACACCTAAAAGTGTAGAAAAAAATCGACAGCCAAATCCGAGTAGAGGAAGACCTCTATTACCACCAAAAAGTCATCCAGGTCCAAAAAAAAATTTCCAAAAAAATTCAATTTTTCTTAGGCAGACGATTTTATTGCATATTCTTGCACAAAATACACCTAAAAGTGTAGAAAAAAATCGACAGCCAAATCCGAGTAGAGGAAGACCTCTATTACCACCAAAAAGTCATCCAGGTCCAAAAAAAAATTTCCAAAAAAATTCAATTTTTCTTAGGCAGACGATTTTATTGCATATTCTTGCACAAAATACACCTAAAAGTGTAGAAAAAAATCGACAGCCAAATCCGAGTAGAGGAAGACCTCTATTACCACCAAAAAGTCATCCAGGTCCAAAAAAAAATTTCCAAAAAAATTCAATTTTTCTTAGGCAGACGATTTTATTGCATATTCTTGCACAAAATACACCTAAAAGTGTAGAAAAAAATCGACAGCCAAATCCGAGTAGAGGAAGACCTCTATTACCACCAAAAAGTCATCCAGGTCCAAAAAAAAATTTCCAAAAAAATTCAATTTTTCTTAGGCAGACGATTTTATTGCATATTCTTGCACAAAATACACCTAAAAGTGTAGAAAAAAATCGACAGCCAAATCCGAGTAGAGGAAGACCTCTATTACCACCAAAAAGTCATCCAGGTCCAAAAAAAAATTTCCAAAAAAATTCAATTTTTCTTAGGCAGACGATTTTATTGCATATTCTTGCACAAAATACACCTAAAAGTGTAGAAAAAAATCGACAGCCAAATCCGAGTAGAGGAAGACCTCTATTACCACCAAAAAGTCATCCAGGTCCAAAAAAAAATTTCCAAAAAAATTCAATTTTTCTTAGGCAGACGATTTTATTGCATATTCTTGCACAAAATACACCTAAAAGTGTAGAAAAAAATCGACAGCCAAATCCGAGTAGAGGAAGACCTCTATTACCACCAAAAAGTCATCCAGGTCCAAAAAAAAATTTCCAAAAAAATTCAATTTTTCTTAGGCAGACGATTTTATTGCATATTCTTGCACAAAATACACCTAAAAGTGTAGAAAAAAATCGACAGCCAAATCCGAGTAGAGGAAGACCTCTATTACCACCAAAAAGTCATCCAGGTCCAAAAAAAAATTTCCAAAAAAATTCAATTTTTCTTAGGCAGACGATTTTATTGCATATTCTTGCACAAAATACACCTAAAAGTGTAGAAAAAAATCGACAGCCAAATCCGAGTAGAGGAAGACCTCTATTACCACCAAAAAGTCATCCAGGTCCAAAAAAAAATTTCCAAAAAAATTCAATTTTTCTTAGGCAGACGATTTTATTGCATATTCTTGCACAAAATACACCTAAAAGTGTAGAAAAAAATCGACAGCCAAATCCGAGTAGAGGAAGACCTCTATTACCACCAAAAAGTCATCCAGGTCCAAAAAAAAATTTCCAAAAAAATTCAATTTTTCTTAGGCAGACGATTTTATTGCATATTCTTGCACAAAATACACCTAAAAGTGTAGAAAAAAATCGACAGCCAAATCCGAGTAGAGGAAGACCTCTATTACCACCAAAAAGTCATCCAGGTCCAAAAAAAAATTTCCAAAAAAATTCAATTTTTCTTAGGCAGACGATTTTATTGCATATTCTTGCACAAAATACACCTAAAAGTGTAGAAAAAAATCGACAGCCAAATCCGAGTAGAGGAAGACCTCTATTACCACCAAAAAGTCATCCAGGTCCAAAAAAAAATTTCCAAAAAAATTCAATTTTTCTTAGGCAGACGATTTTATTGCATATTCTTGCACAAAATACACCTAAAAGTGTAGAAAAAAATCGACAGCCAAATCCGAGTAGAGGAAGACCTCTATTACCACCAAAAAGTCATCCAGGTCCAAAAAAAAATTTCCAAAAAAATTCAATTTTTCTTAGGCAGACGATTTTATTGCATATTCTTGCACAAAATACACCTAAAAGTGTAGAAAAAAATCGACAGCCAAATCCGAGTAGAGGAAGACCTCTATTACCACCAAAAAGTCATCCAGGTCCAAAAAAAAATTTCCAAAAAAATTCAATTTTTCTTAGGCAGACGATTTTATTGCATATTCTTGCACAAAATACACCTAAAAGTGTAGAAAAAAATCGACAGCCAAATCCGAGTAGAGGAAGACCTCTATTACCACCAAAAAGTCATCCAGGTCCAAAAAAAAATTTCCAAAAAAATTCAATTTTTCTTAGGCAGACGATTTTATTGCATATTCTTGCACAAAATACACCTAAAAGTGTAGAAAAAAATCGACAGCCAAATCCGAGTAGAGGAAGACCTCTATTACCACCAAAAAGTCATCCAGGTCCAAAAAAAAATTTCCAAAAAAATTCAATTTTTCTTAGGCAGACGATTTTATTGCATATTCTTGCACAAAATACACCTAAAAGTGTAGAAAAAAATCGACAGCCAAATCCGAGTAGAGGAAGACCTCTATTACCACCAAAAAGTCATCCAGGTCCAAAAAAAAATTTCCAAAAAAATTCAATTTTTCTTAGGCAGACGATTTTATTGCATATTCTTGCACAAAATACACCTAAAAGTGTAGAAAAAAATCGACAGCCAAATCCGAGTAGAGGAAGACCTCTATTACCACCAAAAAGTCATCCAGGTCCAAAAAAAAATTTCCAAAAAAATTCAATTTTTCTTAGGCAGACGATTTTATTGCATATTCTTGCACAAAATACACCTAAAAGTGTAGAAAAAAATCGACAGCCAAATCCGAGTAGAGGAAGACCTCTATTACCACCAAAAAGTCATCCAGGTCCAAAAAAAAATTTCCAAAAAAATTCAATTTTTCTTAGGCAGACGATTTTATTGCATATTCTTGCACAAAATACACCTAAAAGTGTAGAAAAAAATCGACAGCCAAATCCGAGTAGAGGAAGACCTCTATTACCACCAAAAAGTCATCCAGGTCCAAAAAAAAATTTCCAAAAAAATTCAATTTTTCTTAGGCAGACGATTTTATTGCATATTCTTGCACAAAATACACCTAAAAGTGTAGAAAAAAATCGACAGCCAAATCCGAGTAGAGGAAGACCTCTATTACCACCAAAAAGTCATCCAGGTCCAAAAAAAAATTTCCAAAAAAATTCAATTTTTCTTAGGCAGACGATTTTATTGCATATTCTTGCACAAAATACACCTAAAAGTGTAGAAAAAAATCGACAGCCAAATCCGAGTAGAGGAAGACCTCTATTACCACCAAAAAGTCATCCAGGTCCAAAAAAAAATTTCCAAAAAAATTCAATTTTTCTTAGGCAGACGATTTTATTGCATATTCTTGCACAAAATACACCTAAAAGTGTAGAAAAAAATCGACAGCCAAATCCGAGTAGAGGAAGACCTCTATTACCACCAAAAAGTCATCCAGGTCCAAAAAAAAATTTCCAAAAAAATTCAATTTTTCTTAGGCAGACGATTTTATTGCATATTCTTGCACAAAATACACCTAAAAGTGTAGAAAAAAATCGACAGCCAAATCCGAGTAGAGGAAGACCTCTATTACCACCAAAAAGTCATCCAGGTCCAAAAAAAAATTTCCAAAAAAATTCAATTTTTCTTAGGCAGACGATTTTATTGCATATTCTTGCACAAAATACACCTAAAAGTGTAGAAAAAAATCGACAGCCAAATCCGAGTAGAGGAAGACCTCTATTACCACCAAAAAGTCATCCAGGTCCAAAAAAAAATTTCCAAAAAAATTCAATTTTTCTTAGGCAGACGATTTTATTGCATATTCTTGCACAAAATACACCTAAAAGTGTAGAAAAAAATCGACAGCCAAATCCGAGTAGAGGAAGACCTCTATTACCACCAAAAAGTCATCCAGGTCCAAAAAAAAATTTCCAAAAAAATTCAATTTTTCTTAGGCAGACGATTTTATTGCATATTCTTGCACAAAATACACCTAAAAGTGTAGAAAAAAATCGACAGCCAAATCCGAGTAGAGGAAGACCTCTATTACCACCAAAAAGTCATCCAGGTCCAAAATAAAATTTCCAAAAAAATTCAATTTTTCTTAGGCAGACGATTTTATTGCATATTCTTGCACAAAATACACCTAAAAGTGTAGAAAAAAATCGACAGCCAAATCCGAGTAGAGGAAGACCTCTATTACCACCAAAAAGTCATCCAGGTGCAAAAAAAAATTTCCAAAAAAATTCAATTTTTCTTAGGCAGACGATTTTATTGCATATTCTTGCACAAAATACACCTAAAAGTGTAGAAAAAAATCGACAGCCAAATCCGAGTAGAGGAAGACCTCTATTACCACCAAAAAGTCATCCAGGTCCAAAAAAAAATTTCCAAAAAAATTCAATTTTTCTTAGGCAGACGATTTTATTGCATATTCTTGCACAAAATACACCTAAAAGTGTAGAAAAAAATCGACAGCCAAATCCGAGTAGAGGAAGACCTCTATTACCACCAAAAAGTCATCCAGGTCCAAAAAAAAATTTCCAAAAAAATTCAATTTTTCTTAGGCAGACGATTTTATTGCATATTCTTGCACAAAATACACCTAAAAGTGTAGAAAAAAATCGACAGCCAAATCCGAGTAGAGGAAGACCTCTATTACCACCAAAAAGTCATCCAGGTCCGAAAAAAAATTTCCAAAAAAATTCAATTTTTCTTAGGCAGACGATTTTATTGCATATTCTTGCACAAAATACACCTAAAAGTGTTAAAAAAATCGACAGCCAAATCCGAGTAGAGGAAGACCTCTATTACCACCAAAAAGTCATCCAGGTCCAAAATAAAATTTCCAAAAAAATTCAATTTTTCTTAGGCAGACGATTTTATTGCATATTCTTGCACAAAATACACCTAAAAGTGTTAAAAAAAATCGACAGCCAAATCCGAGTAGAGGAAGACCTCTATTACCACCAAAAAGTCATCCAGGTGCAAAATAAAATTTCCAAAAAAATTCAATTTTTCTTAGGCAGACGATTTTATTGCATATTCTTGCACAAAATACACCTAAAAGTGTAGAAAAAAATCGACAGCCAAATCCGAGTAGAGGAAGACCTCTATTACCACCAAAAAGTCATCCAGGTCAAAAAAAAAATTTTCAAAAAAATTCAATTTTTCTTAGGCAGACGATTTTATTGCATATTCTTGCACAAAATACACCTAAAAGTGTAAAAAAAATCGACAGCCAAATCCGAGTAGAGGAAGACCTCTATTACCACCAAAAAGTCATCCAGGTCCAAAAAAAAATTTTCAAAAAAATTCAATTTTTCTTAGGCAGACGATTTTATTGCATATTCTTGCACAAAATACACCTAAAAGTGTTAAAAAAAATCGACAGCCAAATCCGAGTAGAGGAAGACCTCTATTACCACCAAAAAGTCATCCAGGTCAAAAAAAAAATTTTCAAAAAAATTCAATTTTTCTTAGGCAGACGATTTTATTGCATATTCTTGCACAAAATACACCTAAAAGTGTTAAAAAAAATCGACAGCCAAATCCGAGTAGAGGAAGACCTCTATTACCACCAAAAAGTCATCCAGGTCAAAAAAAAAATTTTCAAAAAAATTCAATTTTTCTTAGGCAGACGATTTTATTGCATATTCTTGCACAAAATACACCTAAAAGTGTAGAAAAAAATCGACAGCCAAATCCGAGTAGAGGAATACCTCTATTACCACCAAAAAGTCATCCAGGTGCAAAATAAAATTTCCAAAAAAATTCAATTTTTCTTAGGCAGACGATTTTATTGCATATTCTTGCACAAAATACACCTAAAAGTGTAGAAAAAAATCGACAGCCAAATCCGAGTAGAGGAATACCTCTATTACCACCAAAAAGTCATCCAGGTCAAAAAAAAATTTTCAAAAAAATTCAATTTTTCTTAGGCAGACGATTTTATTGCATATTCTTGCACAAAATACACCTAAAAGTGTAGAAAAAAATCGACAGCCAAATCCGAGTAGAGGAAGACCCCTATTACCACCAAAAAGTCATCCAGGTCCGAAAAAAAATTTCCAAAAAAATTCAATTTTTCTTAGGCAGACGATTTTATTGCATATTCTTGCACAAAATACACCTAAAAGTGTTAAAAAAAATCGACAGCCAAATCCGAGTAGAGGAAGACCTCTATTACCACCAAAAAGTCATCCAGGTCAAAAAAAAAATTTTCAAAAAAATTCAATTTTTCTTAGGCAGACGATTTTATTGCATATTCTTGCACAAAATACACCTAAAAGTGTTAAAAAAAATCGACAGCCAAATCCGAGTAGAGGAAGACCTCTATTACCACCAAAAAGTCATCCAGGTCAAAAAAAAAATTTTCAAAAAAATTCAATTTTTCTTAGGCAGACGATTTTATTGCATATTCTTGCACAAAATACACCTAAAAGTGTAGAAAAAAATCGACAGCCAAATCCGAGTAGAGGAATACCTCTATTACCACCAAAAAGTCATCCAGGTGCAAAATAAAATTTCCAAAAAAATTCAATTTTTCTTAGGCAGACGATTTTATTGCATATTCTTGCACAAAATACACCTAAAAGTGTAGAAAAAAATCGACAGCCAAATCCGAGTAGAGGAAGACCCCTATTACCACCAAAAAGTCATCCAGGTCCGAAAAAAAATTTCCAAAAAAATTCAATTTTTCTTAGGCAGACGATTTTATTGCATATTCTTGCACAAAATACACCTAAAAGTGTTAAAAAAAATCGACAGCCAAATCCGAGTAGAGGAATACCTCTATTACCACCAAAAAGTCATCCAGGTGCAAAATAAAATTTCCAAAAAAATTCAATTTTTCTTAGGCAGACGATTTTATTGCATATTCTTGCACAAAATACACCTAAAAGTGTAGAAAAAAATCGACAGCCAAATCCGAGTAGAGGAAGACCTCTATTACCATTAAAAAGTCATCCAGGTCCGAAAAAAAATTTCCAAAAAAATTCAATTTTTCTTAGGCAGACGATTTTATTGCATATTCTTGCACAAAATACACCTAAAAGTGAAGAAAAAATCGACAGCCAAATCCGAGTAGAGGAAGACCTCTATTACCACCAAAAAGTCATCCAGGTCCAAAATAAAATTTCCAAAAAAATTCAATTTTTCTTAGGCAGACGATTTTATTGCATATTCTTGCACAAAATACACCTAAAAGTGTAGAAAAAAATCGACAGCCAAATCCGAGTAGAGGAAGACCTCTATTACCACCAAAAAGTCATCCAGGTCCAAAATAAAATTTCCAAAAAAATTCAATTTTTCTTAGGCAGACGATTTTATTGCATATTCTTGCACAAAATACACCTAAAAGTGTAGAAAAAAATCGACAGCCAAATCCGAGTAGAGGAAGACCTCTATTACCACCAAAAAGTCATCCAGGTCCGAAAAAAAATTTCCAAAAAAATTCAATTTTTCTTAGGCAGACGATTTTATTGCATATTCTTGCACAAAATACACCTAAAAGTGTAGAAAAAAATCGACAGCCAAATCCGAGTAGAGGAAGACCTCTATTACCACCAAAAAGTCATCCAGGTCCAAAATAAAATTTCCAAAAAAATTCAATTTTTCTTAGGCAGACGATTTTATTGCATATTCTTGCACAAAATACACCTAAAAGTGTAGAAAAAAATCGACAGCCAAATCCGAGTAGAGGAAGACCTCTATTACCACCAAAAAGTCATCCAGGTCCGAAAAAAAATTTCCAAAAAAATTCAATTTTTCTTAGGCAGACGATTTTATTGCATATTCTTGCACAAAATACACCTAAAAGTGTTAAAAAAAATCGACAGCCAAATCCGAGTAGAGGAAGACCTCTATTACCACCAAAAAGTCATCCAGGTCAAAAAAAAATTTCCAAAAAAATTCAATTTTTCTTAGGCAGACGATTTTATTGCATATTCTTGCACAAAATACACCTAAAAGTGTAGAAAAAAATCGACAGCCAAATCCGAGTAGAGGAAGACCTCTATTACCTCCAAAAAGTCCTCCAGGTCAAAGAAAAAATTTCCAATAAAATTCAATTTTTCTTAGGCAGACGATTTTATTGCATATTCTTGCACAAAATACACCTAAAAGTGAAGAAAAAATCGACAGCCAAATCCGAGTAGAGGAAGACCTCTATTACCACCAAAAAGTCATCCAGGTCCGAAAAAAAATTTCCAAAAAAATTCAATTTTTCTTAGGCAGACGATTTTATTGCATATTCTTGCACAAAATACACCTAAAAGTGTAGAAAAAAATTGACACCCCGATCTGTGTAGAGGAAGACCCTTATTACCACCCTTCGTGAAATCTATACATAAAATTATATATGTGTACCAAGTTTCTGTTTTTTAGTTCTAAACCTGGAAAAGTTAAAGGGGAAAAGAATAAGTTTTTTCCGAAATTTGAAGTTTTTGTACTATAACTATATTGAATTCAATGCCAATCGGGTTCGCTATAATTTTTCTTTAATATACTCGTAAAAATACGGATGTGTACCAAGTTTGAGCCCAAACGATTAAATTGGTTAGATTTTAGAGGGGGAGGAAGAGGATTTTGTGGACGGACATGAGTAGTGATACCATAAGGGTTCCGTTTCGGTTCAATGCGTGAGTGGAACCCTAAAAATTAAAAATACATTTAAAAAATTTTACAAATATTTAAAATATATTTGAAAAACATACATTTTAAAAAATAAAAAAATAAATTTAAAAAATTAAAAAATTTTTTAAAAATAACAAAAATTAATAAGCTATTAATAGGTATATTTATTTTTGAAAACTTATGGAAATAAAAAATTAAATACTTTTTGCCATAAGATATAAATCGTTCTATTAAGAATTTTGCTGATACAAATCACGCTTCAGTAAATAATCTAAATTACAGATAGTGACCCGAGGGCAGTTATTCCTGTATAGTATTGGTTTAGTTTGTTTGTTAATAATTTCTATCCAAATATATATATATGATCACTCTAAGCTCATATCGAAAAAGTAAAAATCAAATTTTTAGTAAAATTAAAAAATATAAACAATGTTATATACTTAGTTTAAATTATTGAACGTATTTGCACGAAATTTGATTAATATTATGTAAACATATTGAAATTAATTAACATTTATTTACTTTAATAAAATATTAATTGCTTAACATTGGATAACTATTTACAAAAAAATTACAATATTTTCCAACTATTTTCAAATTTAAAGAAAAAAATTAAATTAAAAATATTCGTCTATGGTTTTAATTTTTTAAAATTAATTTAATTAACAAAATTACTAAGGATGAAAATTTATAAAAATTTTATAAAATTATTCAGATGAAACTTTGGTTTTAGTTAAAATATTTAAAAAAAATTTTTTACTACTAAAACATTTGTTTACGAAAAAATGGTAATTTCAATATTTGAAAATGGGCACTCTTTTTTTTAATATTCTGTGTTTATAATAGAAAAAGGATAAAAACTGGAAAGAGAAAAAACACAGTCAGGGAAATTTTTTTTTTTTTTTTTTGCTGACGTTTAACTTGAAATTAAGAGTCGGAAATTGGCTGAGTGAATATTGATAAATCCCACGTCAGGATTAAATGTTCGCGTTGCTGTTGGATGATAGCAAACACTTTCCCTCCTCTACTTGGCTGACTGATATTGGCAAGATAATTGTGAGCTCTCGTAACTTCAAACGATTTCAAATTGAAAAGCAGTCGAATTTCACTCAAAAAGAATTCTTTTGCATCTTCAGTCATGCAAGAATTTTATATATGATTTTAATGAGTTTTCTACTATATTTTTTTTTCTTTCCAGTGAACTTTTATTTAAAAAAAGAAAATATTTAAAAAAAAAAGTTTTAAAAACGTTGATCATTAAAAGAATTAAATTATTATCAGTTTCTTCCGTTTCGCGAGTATTTTATTTCCATATATACATATTTTTTCTATTTTAATGATAATTTGAAAAGAAACTTTGATTTTCGAAATACAAAAAGTTTTAATTAGCGAGAGCTTTTTTTTTATAAATAAAATGAAAAATTTTATTATTTTTTTTTTAAATATCATATATAGCAGATTAAAGACTTATAATAATATTTCTGGAGAAATGAAAAAAAAAATTTTTTTTACACACATATGTGAAACATTTTCAATGAACTTGAGTATTAAAGTGACATTGCGTGGGACATGCGATACCTTTACGAAGGTTTTTAGAGTTATAATATCGCGTGTGACAAACTCCATTAACTGGAAATAATGATACTGAACAAAAATTAAAAATATTAATTAATAAAAAGTAAAAAAGAAAAAATTAATTAACTTTCAGACCTATAATGGCTTAATTAAATCAACGAAATTTTCAATTTTAAAAATATAAACCCCCGAGTAAAAACTTTCAAGCGAATTTAATCAATTTTTACAAAAATTGTCCGCCATATTTGTATCCACCATTTTGAATTTTTAAAACTGACATCGGATTCGAAAGCAGAGCGACTCCAAAAACCCCCGAGTAAAAATTTTCAAGTGAATTTGATCAATTTTTCAAAAAATCGTCTGCCATATTGGATCCGCCATTTTGAATTTTGGAAAACTAATTCAAGATTCGTAATCAACGACAAATTCGCGATTGTACAGTAGAAAATTGTTATTAATAAATTTTACATTTTATGAGTTGTAAAGTTAAAGTAACAGAGAAAAAGTAGTTGAAATGCGAAGACCCATATAATACACACGAAGCCACAAATGCTTGCGAGCAACAATCTGTCCCTCGATAACTTTATATAGACTTTCAAACGGATCTCGTTAATTAAGTTAAACTATAGGGCTTCCGTTTCCGGTATCGTTAGTGTAAAGTAGCGTGCGAGACACACTAAATGTTTTTTAGTTATTTACTTTTTTTTTGGGAAGGGGGGAATAATTTAAGAGGGTAAAAGTTTGCGCAAGTTGGTAGAGGTTAGTTTACGTTAGGTTAGGTTAGGTTAGGTTAGGTTAGGTTAGGTTAGGTTAGGTTAGGTTAGGTTAGGTTAGGTTAGGTTAGGTTAGGTTAGGTTAGGTTAGGTTAGGTTAGGTTAGGTTAGGTTAGGTTAGGTTAGGTTAGGTTAGGTTAGGCAGAAATGGAATGGAAGAAAGAAGGAAAAAGGTTAGGAAGGGAAAAAATAGATAACGAAGATGAGAATAGAAAAAGGCTTTTAGATATTCCATTAGTAAAATAAATATTACGTTGATTTTTAAAAATTTCCAAAAAAAAGGTTTCGTTACATAAATCATAAAAAATTTTATTTTTATTAAATTCGCAAAGGAGAATAAAAAATAAACCTTCTAAAATTGGTGACGTTTGAAAAATTTACTATATTCAGAGGTGAAATTGATTTATTTATTATTTTCTCTCAATGCCAAAAAACAAAGACAAAAAGAAAAATATAATTCTCCCTGAGGTAAATAATACAGATTTTTTTTCCAATCATATATTTAATTGTTTTTCAATTTTATTTAAAAACTTTAATTTTCCTAATTCTAGTCCCATAATTTTTTATTTCAATTTAGGATAAAATAAAAAAAAAAAAAAATTTAAAACAATAGAAGAAATCAAGTAAAATGACCCACACACAATAATGTGAATGAGAAAAATAATTGAAATGTTTCTAAATTGTCACGTAACGTTCCA
This sequence comes from Leptopilina boulardi, assembly GCF_019393585.1. Classification (NCBI taxonomy): domain Eukaryota; kingdom Metazoa; phylum Arthropoda; class Insecta; order Hymenoptera; family Figitidae; genus Leptopilina; species Leptopilina boulardi. Next base: position 962,809 of record NW_026137932.1, on the reverse strand, counting down.
TCTCTGACAGACCGATTATTTTATTGCGACTCTTAATCGTATTATCACTAAGCGTTAGACACGTGCAATCAAGTAACCGCATTACAAGCTCAATGCTGTTATGCGTTTTCAATTTAAGAGCTAAAGTGTGTAAATTGAGTTTATTTCATTTGTACAATAAATTAAGTTTTTTTCATATTTTTTTTTTTTTTTTTATTTAAAATTACACGATAAAATTTATTTTCTTTGAAATAAAAATTTTTTTCAATATTAATTTAATTACACTAATTCTTGTTTTATAAATATAGTCAATTTTCGAAAACTTCTACTTTTTTATAAGAAAAAAACTATGGCACTGAGCACAATTCATTTATTTTTGTTGGTTAAATTTAAAAAATTCAAAATGGCGTATCCAATATGGCGGACATTTTTAAAAATCGTTCCAAATGCTTTGAAATTTGTTTCTCGGGAGTTTTCGGGGTCGCTGATTACTGATTCGGTGTCCGTTTTTCAAAATTCAAAATGGCGGCTGCAATATGGCGGGCGATTATGTAAAAATTGATCAAATTCGCTTGAAAATTTTTATTCGGGGGTTTTTCGGGTCGCTGATTACGAATCCGATGTCAGTTTTACAAAATTCAAAATGGCGGCTTTAATATGAGTGACTAAAAATTTAAATTCTTCTCCTAATTTGCCTGAAACTTGTTACTCTAGGGTTTTTGGGGTCGTTAATTTCGAATTTGAGGTGATATTTTCAAAATTCAAAATGGAGTATCCAATATGGCGGCCATTTTTAAAAATCGTTCCAAATGCTTTGAAAATTTTTATTCGGGGGTTTTTCGGATCGCTGATTACGAATCCGATGTCAGTTTTACAAAATTCAAAATGGCGGCTTTAATATGAGTGACTAAAAAATTTAAATTCTTCTCCTAATTTGCCTGAAACTTGTTACTCTGGGGTTTTTGGGGTCGTTAATTTCGAATTTGAGGTGATATTTTCAAAATTCAAAATGGAGTATCCAATATGGCGGCCATTTTTAAAAATCTTTTCAAATCCTTTGAAACTTGTTTCTCGGGGGTTTTCGGGGTCGCTAATTATAAATTCGATATCCGTTTTTCAAAATTCAAAATGGCGTATCCTAATATGGCCGCCATTTTTAAAAAATCGTTCAAAATGTTTTGAAACTTGTTTTTGGGGGTTTACGGGGTCGCTGATTATGAATTTGCTTACAGTTTTTAAAAATTCAAAATGGCGGAACCAATATGGTGGTTTAAAATTTAAAAATCGTTTAGATTTGCTTAAAATTTATTTCTTTAGGGGTTTTAGTATTTTTTTCTGACTTTTGAGTGAAAAAACAACGGCAATAAATGCGTTATACTGAAAAAGTTTTGTAAGGTTTTGTTGGGACATTTTAGAATGACAAAATTTATAATTCACAATATGTACATTTCATATATGTAGAGTTCATTTAGAATTCACTACTATATTATATATACGAGGAACATTTTCAACTTTTGGAATGTAAACCTGAGTCTCCAAGTTACTGAAACATTCAGAGGCGTCTGGAAACTTGGTAATAACTTCATACAAATTATAAAACATTGACATTATACATATAGAACTTGTTACTATAATTTATTTTAATGTATAAACTATAAATTATTTTTTTTAAATTTATTAAAATTTTTTTTTGGTTTTAATCGCTTATTAAAATAAAATTTAATTTTTTTATATAAATTCGAATAAGAAATTAAGAAAAAAATAAGAAATAAAAAATACAGTTGTTATTTTTGAGATTATAAATAAAATTTTTTTAATTTCCTCTACCATATTGGATCCGACATTTTGGATTTTTGAAAACGTTCACAATTAGTGACGTTAAAAACTTTTTAAATACAATTTTTCCAATTTTTTTTTTCAGTTATTTTCTATAATTATGTCACCGAAAGGTTTAAAATAATAAAAAATAAATGTAAAAATCCTCCTCTTTCAAAAAAAAAAAATTTTTTTGAATAAAAAGATTAACATAAATAATAAAAAAAAAATTAAAAATAGAAATTTTGTAAACTTACACATGTAATTGGTGCGTGGCATGTAACTTTGAAAGTAGTCGGTGCGATTGACATTACTCATAACAATTTGAAATTCATCATCCAATTGTGTACGTGGTGTTTCAAATCCATGGGGAGGAATGTGGTTGCAAAAAAATGTCCAACCACTTGATATCATCAATTGGAAAAATATCCATCCCATTAAAATTGATGCCTTTGTCATGATCTGCAAAAATAACATTTTTTTATTTTGAAATTAATTTAAAAAAAAAAAATAATATCGATGTAATATATAAATAATAAAATAATGCAAAAATTCACTAATTAGAATTATTAAATTAAAAAAGTTTCAAAAATTGGAGGGTATATATATTTTTTTTTTTTTTTGCCAAATCTTAAAGCTTTTCAAAACCATTTTTGAATCCAAATTCAGAAATATTAACAATGAAATGTTGAATCACGTGACCTAACACTAACAAATGCCCTTAAAACGTAATAAATGTAACTCTTTTTATCCCAAAACAATAACTGTGCGAAAAATCTTTTGTGACGTTAACGTCAAAATCATGAAATAATCATAAAAATTCTTTTCGCTATATAAGTATAATCCATGAATGGTTTTAATTGCATTTTTTTTTATATCTCTCCCCCACCCCCTCCTTCTCTCTCACTCTACCTTTACAGATTTAATTGACCCGATTATAGCGAAAACTCGTAAAAATAAAAATTGTTTTTTATATTTTCTAAACTGTTACATTAATGCCAAATAGTTATTGTCAAAGTAAAAGATATATAAACTTTAATATCTAGATTTTACTATATATTCAAAAAAAAATGGTAGTATTTAAAACTATATTAATAATTTTTCTGAAAATTTCCTTTGGAAAATATATATTTTTTATTTCAAATATTGAAATAAAAAAGAGAAATATTTATATATTTGGAAAAAAAATATTATAGTGCTTAATGTAAAGAGACGGAAATCCTATCTATATTTTTTTAATAAATCTCAATTATCATCTTTTTATCTCAATGTATCTCTGCTCAATCTCTTTTTATCTCATTTAGTATATTTTTTCATCTCCTCCAATCATCGTCTTTCTCTTTTTATCCTTTTCTGTCTCCTTCTATATCTTGTTAACTTTTTTGTTATTTTCTCCAATTTCTGTCCATCTCTTTTTATCCCTTTCTGTATCCGCTTCCAACTTAATTTTTAACTTTTTTATTATCTCTTTCTATCCTTTTCTGACTCCTTCTATAATTTTTTATATTTTCATTATCTCCTTCAATTTCCGTTCATTTCTTTTTCTCCCTTTCTGTCTCCTTCCATCTCTTTTTTATCTTCTTTTATCTCTGTCTATCTCTTTTTGTATCCTTTTCTGTCTCCTTCTATATTTTTTTTAAATTTAATTTTATTTCTTTCAATTTCCGTCTACATCTTTTTATCTCTTTCTGTCTTCATCTATCTCTTTTTTTATCTTTTTTTTTATCTCCGTCTACCTCTTTTTATCACTTTCTCTCTCCTACTATATCTTTTTTTTATCTCGTACAATTTCTGTCTTCTTCTATCTCACTTTTTAACTCCTTCAATATTCTGTCTTCTTCTATCTTTTTTTAATCCTTTTTGTTATCTCCGTCTGTCTCTTTTTAGCCCTTTTCAGTCTCCTTCCATGTGTTTTTATTTTTTATATCTCCTTCAATTTCCGTCTATATCCTTATCCCTTTCTGTCTCCTTCCATTTCTTTTTTACCTTTTTTTTATCTCCGTCTATTTATTTTTATCCCTTTCTGCCTCCTTTATACCTCTTTTTATCACCTTTAATTTCCGTCTATCTCTTTTTATCCCTTTCTATCTCCTTCTATCTCTTTTTCACACTTTCTGTCTCCTCCCTCACAGCACCAGATATCCTAGGATATTCCAAAAACATCCCTTGGATATCCTAGGGATACCCTAGGGTTATCCTAAGGATACTTTAAGGATATCCAAAGTAGCGGCGGTTAGGATATCCCAGGGATATCTAAGGATGTCCCTAAGACATCCCAGGGATATCCTAATCATTTCCCCGGATATTATTAGGATATCTTCAGGACGTCCTAAGGATATCCCAAGGATATCCCTGGAATAATTAGTGATGTCCTTAGGACGTCCTAAGGATATCCACAGTATATCTATATTATCTTAAGGGTTAGAATATCCCTGAGTCGTTTTAAAAATGTCCCTAAGATATCCATTAAACGACCCTAACATACAAATTAATTAAATAAAAATGGAAAACATATTTTTTGAATATATTTCCAAGATATCTAAATTGTACTTTCGGTGCGTGTGTTAGAACAAAAAATTTTCATTCGGTCAGTCCCATAAAAAACGAATTTAAAGTGTCGAAAATCGCATTTTTGACTTAAATATATGCTCTAATTATCAACTTTAAGGCCCAGAATTGAAAGATGATTGACAATCACGGGAAACCTATTTGTATCAAAAAATCGCTATCTCAAATAGTCAAAATTTGAATCATAATGATATCCTAGGGAGATCTTAGCGATATTTCTAGAATATTTTAACGATATACCAAGTTTATCCCAAGAGTATCCCCACGATATCACTAGGATATCCCTGGAATATCCCAGGGATATCCCCAGGATAACTCAGAATAGCCTAAGTATATCCCCAGGATATCCCAAAATATCCTACGTAACGGCGGTTTGGATGTTCTGAGGATATCCTCAGGATATCCTAGGATATCTTATGGACGTTTGCAGTGTATCCTACATTAGTTTAGGATATTCTGAGGATATCCTCAGGGAGGGTGTTGTGAGGGCTTTTATCTCCCTTCTTTCTTTTTTAATCTCTTTTTATTTCTTTTTATCCCTTTGCTGAAAATTTTTAATCTGATTTTATGTTTTATTTAATTCTCATGTAAAGCAAATTTCATTCTCTTTCTCCTCTTTTCTAGCTTCTCGCTCGTTAGTCTAATCATTTTTTTTTTTACAAAAAGATTAAGTCAACTTTACCATCACATTAAAATTTAAATAGCAAGAAGATGAAATTTTGAAACTGATTAAAATTTACAATTAAGGGATGAAATGCGCTAGAACAGAATAAAAAATTAAAAATAAGTGGTATTGGAATTTGTAATAAAAGATCGAAAGGGATAAAAATTTACAACAATGGTATGAACCGTGTAGGAGTATGTCAAAGAGAAGAAAAATTTTGCAAAAAAAAAAAAAAAAGAAAAGAAGAAATAAAATGTGATAGAAAATTTTCAGTAAGTTTGTGAAAAAAGTACCCTGTGGGCAAAAAACCATGTTCGTTCTAAAAACGTTTTAAGGCCAGGTCCAAGTGAGGCAGCGCCATCTAGATTGAAACTAAAATTTTGGAAAATTTTCAACAGCCTTTTCTTGAAAACAAGAAGGTAAAATGCTTTTTCCTTTATGGATAATTGATTATTGGCAAGATATACACCAGCTAAAACTTTTTTTGAGTTAAAATAATAAAAAAAATTTCATGTCAATAAATTAAATATGAACACTTTTTTTACAAAAACTGTAACAGTACTTTCTCAGAAATTACAATCAAAAATGCAATTTCCATTTGGAAAATTAATAAACGCTAAAAAATACACGACCTAAGATTTACCAATCACGAAAATAACAAAAAAAATGTATTTTAACATAACATATTTTACTCATTATGACAGCCGTTTGGCAGGTTATATATGTCACCAGACGTTTCGCAGTTTTGCTAACCACCTGAAATACATAATCTACCAAAGGGCTGTCACAATCAGTGAAGCAGTATCAATATGTTAAATATTTAATAAAAATTTTTTTTGTTATTTTCGTGATTGGTAAATATTAGGTCGTGTATTTTTTAGCGTTTATTAATTTTCCAAATGGAAATTGCATTTTTGATTGTAATTTCTAAGAAAGTACTGTTACAGTTTTTTGTGAATAAAGTGCTCATATTTAATTTATTGACATGAAATTTTTTTTATTATTTTAACTCAAAAAAAAGTTTTAGCTGGTGTATATCTTGCCAATAATCAATTATCCATAAAAGAAAAAGCATTTTACCATCTTGTTTTCAAGAAAGGGCTGTTGAAAATTTTCAAAAATTTTAGTATCAATGTAGATGGCGCTGCCTCACTTGGACCTGGCCTTAAGGACGTTCTTAGAACGTTTCATGTCCACCAAATAATGTTCTGGAACATATTAAAAACATGGATGTTCAAATAATGTTCCAGAACATTATTTGGTGGACATGAAACGTTCTTTAAACGTTTTTAGAACGTACATGGTTTTTTGCCCACAGGGTAATATATAAAACGAGATTAAAAATTTTTAAACTCTCTTTAATCTTTTTTCTTGAATTTAAATTAAAGAAAAAAGATAAATGAAGCTTTTTTTAAGGAAAATAACGCATTGTAACGTTACTTTAATAAAAAAAAATAAGAGTACCAATCGCTATAAGTAACACATTTTCTTGTAACTGCGGTTACTTTCAAAAATAAACCGGGCACATTGTTATTGGTAAATATATTTACATTGTTAAGTTTCAATGTAGAAAGCCATTTAGCAAAACCATAGTTGCGCTCTGATGAGTCATCTCTGTGAGAGTACGTGGTATTATGTATTTGAATTCCCATCCACATTCTGTGGTCGTGCTGAACAGCGGAAATGGCAGAATGCCAGATCGAGACAAACGCCATGTCCTATATCCATTATTTAGTCGTATATATATATATACATAGAAAATAAAAGTATTCAAAAATTCATTATTCATTCATAATCAATTTTCACCCTTAGTTATTTTTTGAATACATATATATATAGATATATATTTATGAAATGACTTATGCTTTTTTTTGGATTTAATGAGTTTTAAGGATATCAATAAATTTTCCCTTCTTTTTCTCTCCCATATTTTAAATCGAAAAAATTAATTCTATATAATAAGAATTAATTATTTACTTGTAATATTTCTTACATTTTAACACTCTTTAATTCTTCAAAATTTTTAATTATAACCGTAAGCTTGCAGCAACCTTGCAGCCGAGCAATATTGCCAACCTTGCACGACAAACTTGCGGCAAGGTTACTGCAATCTTCAAATCTTCCACCTGACCGAAAGCTAGCATTGGTAAGTTCACCGAAAGATTGCAGTGTAAGGTTACTGCAAGATTGTACGATAAGATAATCGCAAGATTGCTCAGTAAGCTTGAGGCAAGGTTGGTGCAAAGTTGTCAAATAACTTTGCTTTGAATCTAAAAAAATTCCAGGGTCTATATTTCCAATTTTTTACAATTTTTGAATTTTAAATTATACATATTCAAAAATCCTTTTCAGACAAATCATGTTTGCGTATTCACATTGTTTACGTTAGATAAAAAATCTATTTTGTATTTCATGTATTTTCTGTTAAATATTAGTTTCTCGAAAATTATGCTTTTTCATTGTTAAATCCTTTCACGTTTATTAATTTCATTATAATTCAGCTTAAATTTTCCATTAGAGAATTTATTTTCTAAAAAAATTTATAATAAAAAATTATTAAAATTGCAAAAAAAAGTTATAATAAAAATTATTAAAATTAAAAGAAAAAAAATTATTAAAAATTATTATAAATATTAAAAAAATAAAATAAATAATAAACTATTGTTAGATGTAAAAATAAAAAAAAATGTTATTTTAATGTCACAAATATATAGAAGATGTTGTCTTAATATTCAAGAAGAAAAAAGAAAAGAAAGAAGAAGAAATTAGGTAAAATATCTGTAAGTCAAAAGTGGCTGTGTGGATTGCGTATAAGGTTCGCGTCCCAAGGAACCTGGGTTCAATCCCCCATGGGTTCGAAATTTTTCAAAATTATTAATAACTATTTTATATACTGTAAATTAATCTTAAATAGAATAAAAATTTTCTGAAATTTAAAATTTGCAAAATAAAAATTTTTTAAAATAAAAAATTTTCAAAATAAAAAAATTGTAAAATAAAATTAACGATACTCGTATGTTGGATTTATATATAAAATAATTAAACGACAAAGAGATAAAAATTCTTTAGAATTTTTAAAAGCAGGTCAAAATCCTATACTGCATCAGGTGTGCAAGTTGGTGGGGGGGGAGGGGGAGGGGAGTGTAAGAGAAAAATAGAGATCTGCTGAGAATAAATTCATCTAAATGGAGGCGCATAGAACGAAAGGCCGGATGTGCAATTTGAAGAAAGAATTGCCTCCAGGATTGCCAATAAGTCCCGGAAACATGCTTTTTTTTTACAAAAAAAAAAAAAAAAAATTCTCACTGAGTATGAATAAAAGTTATTTTTCATGATAAAGGAAAAATTTTTCTTTCTATACTTAAAATCATATGAAAAGCAAAAAAAAAAAAAATTCTATAGCAAATATAATTTTTTTTAATTATAAAATTTTTTTTGTTTTATTTCTCCAATCGCTTATCAATTTATAATAAAATAAAAAAAAATGTTCCGTACATTTTTGTTATTGAGAGAAAGGGGATAAATTTTTACAAGGACTATAAATCGTGCATCTATTTATTGTACAGTAATAATTTTTTTTTAATATCAAATATACAATAAAAAGAATGTCAATGAATCAAAAAAAAAAAAAAAAAATTTTTTTCATTGAAATATTTCTGACTTTGTCAGAAATGTCAATAATGAAAGATTGATGCGCTCTAATTTTGATGTATTATTCCGAGTGTAAACGCATCAGTAAATACAAGAGAAGATGAATTTACCTGCCTTCTAGTTGCCAATATATATACTTTTTTTTTGTTTTAATTAGGAAATTTTTTTTTAGATCATTTTGCATTGTTTTTTTCTTTTTTTTATAGTTTTTATAATTTTTTATTTCTAATTTATATTCTATTTAAGATTATTATATATACAATATATAAAACATTTGGGAATAATTTAAAAAAAAAATCTCGCACACATGGGGGATCGAACCCAGCACCCTTGGGACGCGAGACTTGTTGGCAGTCCACACAGCCACTTCGACTAATACATATTTTACCAATTTTCTTCTTTTTTCTTTTCCATTTTTCTCGTTGAATATTAAGACTATACACTTTCTTCTGTTTGTGATAACAAAATAATTACATTATTTTTCAATTTTTACATCTAATAATACTTTATCATTTTAATTTTTTTTTTAAATATCATAAAATAATTTTTTTTAGATTAAGAAATAAATAAACAAAAAAATTAATAATATGATAATTAAATTAATTAAAAAATTGCAAATAAGTTAATTACATTTTTAATTACAATATAATAAAAAAAAATTAATAAAATATAAAATAAATTTTTTCAAATTGTTAATAAATTAATTAAGTAATTAAAAAAATAATTCAATGAATTTAGGAAATAAAAAAAAAACAGTCGTAGAATCTGACGAGCAACTTTTATTAATTTAGGAAACACTTTTATTACTATAGAGAGTCATGAATTTAAAAATTATTGTCAATCCTTCCTTATGAAATCTCGTAAACTCTGATAATAAAGAAGAATGTCAACTACCTCTTTTTTTGCTCTTGCTTTATTAGCATAGAAACTAATCAAAGTCAACTTTATATAAAAAAAAAATAATTAATTGTTAATTAATAAAATAAATTATAAAATTTAAAATTAAATTACGAATTATAAAAATAAAATTTCAAAATAATTCAATTTTTTTATTTCATGTTTAAATTAATTAAATATTATTATTATTATTATTATTATTATTATTATATTCTTATTAATTACTAATAATTATTATTAATTTTTTGTATTTAAAAATTTTTTTTTTAATTTTTAAATTATAAATTTCGCCTCTGATATTTTAACCTGTGATTAAATTATTTTGTAAATAATTATTAAATAAATTATAAACTGAAATATTAAATTAACATAAATAACAGAAATTAATAATTTAATTAATGGTATTTAATATTTAATTTAAAAAATAAATAAAATCAATATTCGTACTAGAGGAAAATATTTACAGCAATAAATTATTTGCATTTAATTTATGTTATATATTATCAATTAATGTGCAATATTTAAATATAATTAATAAATAATTTATAAAATAATTTAGTGTAAAGTAAATTTAAAAATAAAATTAAAAACTCGGTTATATTTGAAGAAGTATATATATATATATGTGTGTGTGTATATATGTGAGAATTCTGTTTTGACATTCAAGGCCTTCTTAAAAAAATACGAGGGAGAACGAATGTTGTAAGGGGCAAAGAAAAAGTAGAAAAAAAAGTAATAAGAGAGAAAATTAAGAGAAAGAAAAGCAATGAATGATCTAAAATAAATTTGAATTCAAGACAAAATTTTTCAAACTAATTGAAAAAATTTTTTTTTAAATTAATCAACAGATAAATAAAACTTGCAAATAATGACGTTAAATTCATCTTTATACTCGATTTCTTAGAAAAAAAAAATTAATTTCAATGATTAAAAACAAAAAAAAAATTATTATTTACATTTTCATATTTATACTTTCTTCTTATCTTGACTTATACTTTGATTTGCAATTTTTTTTTTATTTAATTTTAAAATTGAAATTTTTTTTTTTTATAAACGATATAAAAATAAAATTAAAATAACAAAAATTGTCAATTAAAAATGTTAATATTTTTCAAAATTGATAGAAATATTTTAAATAATTTGATAATTATAGAATATAATAATAAATTAATTAAATAAATAATAATAATATTTATTTTATTGTATACCCATTAGGGCTTTTACAAATTCCTTAACAGAAATTAATTAATTAAATAACTAATTAAATAAATGAATAATAAAAGAAATTAACAATTAAATAATTAATTAATAAATATAATTTTCAAAATTGACCAATATGTAAAACTAAATTTTACGAAGAATAAAAAGCAGTTTTACTTATTAAAATCAATTTGTTATTATCGCTATTAGAAAATTAAAAAAAAAAATAAAGAAAAATAAAAGAAAAGTTAATTAAATGAGTCAGCCTTTTTGTTTTGTTGAATAAAGTTAAATTGACTTGCGCATTAATTAAGCGAACCACTTGAAAAGATACACCGGAAGTTGATCTCCTTAGATGTTTAAGCCGCGGGAGCTGAATTCTAATCCCAAGAAGTTCAAACTAGCAAGAATCTCAGTAAGTTGGCAAAAAAGACGCAAATCCATCTCCACTTGGGAAAACTTACTTTAAGGATCTTGGAAAAAATAATTTTCTTTTTCCCCAATGACCCGATTTTATTTCCCAATGCCAATTCAACTCGGATTCTTGAGAAAAAAAAAAAAAAAATTTGCTAACGACTTATAATCTGTAAATTATTATTATCCTCTATATTTTCTGCAAAAAATCTCTTATGATTAATTAGTAGAATAATTTTTAAAATGTAAAAATAACTGGGATTTATTTGCATATATTTTTTGAAGATAAAACTCTTACTTAGAATTTTTGGGTATTAAAAATAATAAATATAAATATTATAATATATAATTAATTACATATTATTATAATTATAATTAATTATTTATTATATATAATTATTATTGTAAAAATTATTACATAATTTTAGTATTAAATAGAAATAATATTTTCATTTTAGATTAAACATATATTAACTATAAAAAATTAATGCAAAAAAAAAACTGCCTTACTTAAAACTTATTGAAATTAATTTAACAAAAGAATAAAAATAAGATAAAAATTAATTTAACTAAATTATAATATAATTAATAAAAATTAAATTAAAATAAAAAAAAAATTATTACTACTTACGTTAAATTTGATGATAATGATGCAATAAAAAAAAGGCAACAGGGATAAAAATATGACTAGTAAATAAATTGTGCCATAATTGTGTGAAGACTTGCTAACTAAAACAAGTCACGTGGACATGAAAAATATACACTTTAAAAAATGTGTATGTTTTTTTTTCTTGTATATATGTGTGTAAGTGAATATTAAAAAGAAAAAATTAAAATAATTTTCAAGTTAACTGCCGCGCTTGAGAACACGGCGAATACTGACCAAAAAAAAAAATGTGTGTCTGACGTTAAACGGTCAACATCACTGACAATTTGCGCGCGCATCAACAACATGTGGAATTCCCTCGCGTGCGCGCGGTAATTTCTCCGGAGCGCGTTTATAACAACATCATTTACACGAAAAAGAAAAAAAGATACTATTAAAAATCGAAAGGAACAACAATTTTTTAAATATTAATTTTTTATTACTTTTTTAATAAGTAATTTTTTTTTATTTTATTAGATTTCTTTTTTTGAAATATTAATTAATTTTCAAAAATATAAAGTTAAAAATTTTCCCGCCATATTGGATCCGCTATTTTGAAATTTTGAAAACTGACCCCAGATTCGTGATCAGCGACCCCAAAAACCCCCCGTGTAAAAAGTGTCAAGCGAATTTGATTAATTTAAAAAAAAATCCGTTGCCATATTGGATCCGCCATTTTGAATTTTTGAAAACTGACATCGAATTCATAATCAGTGACCCCAAAAACCCCCGAGTAACAAGTTTCAAAACAATATCGAACGATTTTTTTTAATGGCTTCCATTTTGGATCCGCCATTTTGAATTTTTGGAAACTGACATCGAATTCGTAATCAGCGACACTAAAAACTCCCGAGTAACAAGTTCCAGGCAAATTATGGAGAAAAATAAAATTTTTAGTCCGACATATTAAAGTTGCCATTTTGAATTTTGAAAAACCTTGAAAACTACCTAAAGTGAATTTAAAAAAAAAAATCTTTCCCGTTAATTGTTTAGTACACTACACATTAATTATTTACTTTTTGATTGCTAAAAATAGAAATTATTCTGCCATTAAATTTATTTTTACTAAAATATTTAATTAATTGTTTTTATCATGATAAATATTATGTAGCACAAAATAATTGAACAAACGAAGAAACTAAAAAAAGAAAAATATAATGCATAATTATTTGATTAATGAATTTTTATTGAATTATGGAGAACAGAGTGGAAAAGAGAGTGAATACACATATATATAGAAAGAGAAATAATTACCAAAAAACGACGACGACGATGTTCAATTAACTCGTAAATAAAATAATTTATCCTTCAACAAGACTAAGCTAATAAATTAGTGGTTTTTACGTTTTTCTTTATAATTCTAAAACTAAAAATACGATAGCAATGAATTTTACTTAAAAACTTATGACTACTGCGAATATAACATTAAAAAATTTTTTTTTTTAATAATAATTTGCTTTTTATTTAGAATGATTTATAAAAAGATTTTCCAGACTTTTCATTAATAATTAATTAAATTATTACTAATAGACTAATTTAATAAAATTTAATGTATATTTAATTTAAATAAATGATTATTAATTATTAATTGATTAAATTATATATCAATAAAATAATCAAATTATTAATAAATAAATTAATATTAATAATTAATTAAATTCAATTTAAGTAAATGAATGAATTAATTAATTGAATTATTATTGTCAGTCAAGTGTTTATCTTTATCTTTTTTAAAACACCAAAACAAGGTAAAAATAGAAATAAAATAAAAACAATATTTAATTTGAATAATTACAAATAATAGTTGATTCTTAATTTTCTTTACAGACTACATCAATTTTTAACATCTATGTATACTTAAATAACTGCACAAAAAATTTCAAACACTCTGTATATCATTTTAATCTGGTATGTTAATATTTTTTAACTTTTAATTTATAATTATTTACAATTGTTATTAATGTTAATATTAACAAATTTAAATCTCTCATATAAAAAATCGATCTAGTTTAATCCATTTTTTGCAGACACGAATAAGTGTCGAAACGCGTAATTTTTTATAAAGATTTAATATTCTTAAAAAGCCTTTAGGCCAAACAAACAAAAACGTCTTTTATTTTTGAATTATTATTTATGAACCAATGGATTAATTATTAAAGAATTATTGAGATTAAATTTCAATGAATTATTGAAACTAAATTTCAATGAATTAATTAAATTATATATTAATGAACTAATTTAATTATTTATAAATTAATTAAATTACTATTAATTTTCTAAATGAATTAATAATTAATTCATTTACTTTAATATCACTGGATGAATAAATGAATGAATGAATGAAATGAATTAATGTAATTAATTGTTAATAAATGAATTAAATTATTATTAACGAACTAATGGATTGTTTATTAAAAAATTAATGAAATTAAATTTCAATGAATTAATTAAATTATATATGGATGAATTAATTTAATTATTTATCAATTAATGAAATTACTATTAATTTTCTAACTGAATTAATTAATAATTAATTTACTTTAATATCACTGAATGAATAAATGAATGAATGAATTGAATTATTATTAATGAACTAATTTAATTAATTGTTGTGGAATAATTTAATTTCAATTTATATTTAATTTAAATAATTCATTATTAATTAATTAAATTATATATATCGGTGAATAAATAAATGCAGAATTAAATGATTATTAATCATGTAATGGATTAATTATTAATGGTTAAATAAAATAAAATTTCAATTAATTCATTATATTAAATATCAATGAATTAATTAAATTACTATTAATTTTCTAAATGAATTAATAATTAATTCATTTACTTAAATATCACTGGATGAATAAATGAATGAATGAATGAAATGAATAAATGTAATTAATTGTTAATAAATGAATTAAATTATTATTAACGAACTAATGGATTGTTATTAAAGAATTAATGAAATTAAATTTCAATGAATTAATTAAATCATATATCGATGAATTAATTTAGTTAATTATAAATTAATTAATTACTATTAATTTTCTAACTGAATTAATTAATAATTAATTTACTTTAATATCACTGAATGAATAAATGAATGAATGAATTGAATTATTATTAATCAACTAATTTAATTAATTGTTGTAGAATAATTTATTTTCAATTTATATTTAATTTAAATAATTCATTATTAATTAATTAAATTATATATTTATATATCAGTGAATGAATAAATGCAGAATTAAATGATTATTAATCAACTAATGGATTAATTATTAATGGTTAAATAAAATAAAATTTCAATTAATTAATTATATTAAATATCAATGAATTAATTAAATTACTATTAATTTTCTAAATGAATTAATAATTAATTAAATTATATATATATCAGTGAATAAATAAATTCAGAATTAAATGATTATTAATGAACTAATAGATTAATTATTAATGGTTAAATAAAATAAAATTTCAATTAATTAATTATATTAAATATCAATGAATTAATTAAATTAATTATTAATAGATTAATTAAATTATAATTAATGAACTATGTTTTAAGGAGGAGATATGTCTTGCACCACTATTCAGTAGTGTGGAACTGAACTAAATATTGATATCCGGTGAAATTGTATATTGAATATAATGTATTAATTAAATAATGTATCATTACTGTAAAGCAAAAAAAAAAAAAACTTTACTTCTTGGACTAACTAAGATGTTTACACTGTTGCACTTCAAGAACTAAAATACACCAACTTTTACAAATATTATTTTTGAATAATAAATTAAAATTGTTTCGATGATTTACATCAATATAAAATTTCACTATTTCGAGGAAAGTTCATTTGAAAAAAATATCGAAAAAATGAAATTTATGAAATTAAAAAAATATTTAAAATGCTTACATTTTAATCTGCTATTCTAGCTCCATACATCAATCCTTCTTTATCCTTTCGTCCATCTACACAAAGCGAGTCAAATATCAAAGGGACTTTACCTCAGCGACGCCGTTACCAACCTGCTTCGCTATAGCTTTCGTTATATCTCCGATTATAACCTGCAGCGCTGAAAGAACATTGAATTTCGCTCTGAAAATTTTTTCAGCTTACCTTTGAATACTTTAACTAACTATTTATGCAAAAAAATCGATTTTTTGAACTTGTATAATGTGTTGGCTCCCCATTAATAAAGATTAGGTGTTGACAAAACAGTAGGAGATTAAAAACTGTTGATAAAAGATATTACAAAATCGCAGGCGAATTCAAGATTGATTTCTCCTTTTTATAACGAATTTAACAAAACGCCATAATACAGATTCACAATTTTTTGTAGAATACTCAAAGGAAATCATTTATTTCTTGATTTGTAACACAAAAGGATTTTTGTAGCCTCATAATACTTTAAAGTGTTAGGTGGATGTGTGCACTACAAGTGTTGGTTCTCTCTTTATTGATTCACATTATTATTTAATTATTTGTAACAGTTTGGCCAGTGAAAGAATATCATCAAATTTGGTATAAAAAATTGAAAATAAAAATACTAACTAGTCAGAGATCGCACTACAGGTGACTGTAATTGTCGATTAAAATTTTGGTGTTAAAGATTAAGACAAGAAACAAGGCAATATTTAATTTCTAATTTACATAATAAAATCGAGAAATTAATTTAATATTAAAATTATTTTCTTATTTCTAAAACATATATAAATTGTTAATTAATTAAGATGTGGATATTTTTCAAGACGCTCTTGACCAACGTAAGTTTTAATCCATTCATAGTAATAAGGAATTCCAGTGAGTAACAGGGGTAAATCTGTAAAATTGCAGAAGTCATCATGCATCATTACTGCTGCTAATTTTCCATTAATAACCCCTGGACTTCCTGAATCACCGAAGCAAAATTTTGCCTCCTTTCTATCAAGCACGAGAAGACGTTCGTTTAATTTATGAATTCTTATGTCATTTATTTGTATTGTTTGTTCTGTCAAGTGGCTTATCCATTGATTCTGAAAATTAAATTAAAATTCTATATATGGGTTATTGTTTTATTAAATATATAATATTAATTTTAATGTTGTAAATTAGAGAAATTATATTTAATATACGTTTAATATATACCTATGGATTAGCTCAATCAAACCTTGAGAGAATAACATAATTATTGATGGAATTGCTACTGGTAATCAATTTGATGTATGATCTATATTAATTTCTCAATAGCATTTGACGGCGATGATTATGGAATTCTATTTTTAAAATTACTATACTGCTAATAAATTATTGTAAGCGAAGATAAGGTGAAGATTTTCTGTTACATTGTCAAATGTCAATTAAATATTTGAAAACCAAAAATTAAGAATACTAAATGACATAAAAAATTATGTATCACTATGTCAAATAAAATTCATAATAAAATAATAATTCGCTTTGTAAAATAACTTTCAAATGTTTTATTAACAATTAATTACATTAATTAATAATGAATGAACTAATTTAAATTAATTATTCATGAATTAATTAAATTAAGTATGAATGAATTATTTTAATTAATATTCAAAGAATGAATTTAATTAAGTATCAATTGTTTAATTTCAAAGTATTGCCGCGAGAATTTTGCTAGTGCCTTTCTATAGGCATCACTCATTACTTAATTTGGTAACCATGCACCCCATTTCAAGAATGTGTGTGATTTCGTTAAATTGTACAAAACGTTAGTATGCAAGAATTCGAGGAATAAGTCATTCGCCTTTAATATCGACTGTCAAAAATCTCTTTATTTTATTAGTAAATTGGTGATTAATTATTTGTTGAACTCTCTTAAATCAATTTTGGTGACCTTTTTTTTATTGTTTTTACCGCGAACTTTACCTTATGTTTTTTAAGAATAAATGCAATTACTATTCTTAGTTTAAATGAACTGACGCCCATTTATTTTTGACATAATTACTCAATCCCAAACTATTAATTACCACAAATACTTAACTCGAAAATAAAACACAATGAATAAATTTAATTAATCTAATTATTCATGAATCAATTCAATTATTATTAATGAATAAATTTAATAAATTATTAATGAATAAACAAATTTAAATTAATTATTCACGAATAAATTTAATAAAGTATCAATGAATTACTTTTTATTAATTATCAATGAATAAATTCAATTAATTTAATTATTAATGAATAAACTAATTTAAATTAATTTAATTATTACTGAATGAACAAATTTAAATTATTTTTTCATAAATGAAATATCAAAGAATTACTTTAATTAAATTAATTTAATGGTTAATAAATGAACTAATTAAAATTAATTATTCATGAATGAATTAAACTCCTTAACAATTATAACTCCTTTTAATTATCATTGAATAAATTAAATTAATCTAATTATTCATGCATGAATTTAATAAAGTTTCAATGAATTATTTAAATTAAATTAATTTAATGATTTATAAATGAACAAATTTAAATTAATTATGCAGGAATGAATTGAATGATTAATGAATGAACTAATTTAATTAAATATTCTTAAATGAATTAAAGTGATTATGAATGATTTTAATTAATTATCAATGAATGTATTAAAGTAAGTTAACTATTAATGAATTTACTAATTTAGATTATTTTTTATGAATAAAGTATCAATGAATTACTTTAATTAAATTAATTTAATGGTTAATAAATGAACTAATTAAAATTAATTATTCATGAATGAATTAAACTCCTTAACAATGAATTATTTTAATTATCATTGAATAAATTAAATTAATTTAATTATTCATGCAAGAATTTAATAAAGTATCAATGAATTATTTAAATTAAATTAATTTAATGAATTATAAATGAACAAATTTAAATTAATTATCCAGGAATGAATTGAATGATTAATGAATGAACTAATTTAATTAAATATTCTTAAATGAATTAAAGTGATTATGAATGAATTATTTTAATTAATCATCAATGAATGTATTAAAGTAAGTTAATTATTAATGAATTTACTAATTTAGATTATTTTTTATGAATAAAGTATCAATGAATTACTTTAATTAAATTAATTTAATGATTAATGAATGAACGAATTAATATAAATTATAATTATTTATGAATAAATTTAATTATCCCCTAATGAACTAATTAAAATATATATTAATGAATTAATAAAATTATGTATCAATGAATGAATTAAATTAATTTAATTATTATTCATGCTATATTTAAAGGCGGGAAATCAGCTTAAATTTAAATTCATATTCGTAACAATATTAATAAATATAATTAAACTCAGTTTGTAAATAATTCCAAAATATCGTGTAAAGGAAAATAAAAGAGATTTCTCGTAAAAATTATTTAGAAAAAATATAATGTTAGTATATAAGTATTTTTTTCCATTAATTTTAGTGTATTAAAAAAATATGAATTTATAGACTCACTTCTTCCCGTCCATATCCCGTGATTGTCATTGTAAATTCATTTTCCGTTATATTATATACATCTTGAAGATTCATCAAAGGAATGTAATGAATTTTATATGAAAAACGTAACAAACTCGTCAACTGAAAAAATAATATTTAAATTCTAATTTTGTATATTTATTTTATTAATTCCAATTGAATTAAATATAATAAAAATTCGTTTTTACCTCAATTAATGCAATATTGTGGTAAATTTCAGAAGGGTCATATTTCTCATGGATGTAAATTTTTTTGATGCTATGATAATTACTTTGCTCCGAAAAATTGTAATTTTCATAAGATTTAACGAATGTTGATCCTGTTATAACTTTAAAATTCTTATGTTGTCTATATAATGTAAAAGTAAAAGAAAATTGAAATTACTTTTTTAAATTTATATCTTCATTATCTTATTTATTTAATTAAAATTTAAAAAAAAATTAATAAAATTTAACTAAATAAATTGTTTAATTGAATTAAATTTATATTAATTTATAAAACTAAAATAAATTTAATAGAAAAGAAGAAAAAATTTTTTACTGTAGTGCAAAAAAATAAGCTGCAGATATAAGATGTCGAGTGGTTATTATTGCAGCGCCACAAAATTCAAGTTTTGGAAATGATTTAT
Organism: Leptopilina boulardi; assembly: GCF_019393585.1. Taxonomy (NCBI): domain Eukaryota; kingdom Metazoa; phylum Arthropoda; class Insecta; order Hymenoptera; family Figitidae; genus Leptopilina; species Leptopilina boulardi. Next base: position 942,879 of record NW_026137932.1, on the reverse strand, counting down.
CAGCAAAAACTACAGCCTAAAAATTTAAAAATATCTGTAATTTTATTTTTATAAAAATAAATTTAAGTATTTTTAATCATTTTTTTTTTTTTAATTTTTACTTGAGATTTTAAAAAAATATCACATACAAAATAAAATAGTCAGCATGGTAAAATAAGTAAAGTGCCAGGAGAATTCATTATAAAAATCAATCGGTCTCTTAAAAAATCACTTACATTATATGGTGATAACTGAATGTCTATTTGAATGCCATTAAAGAGGATGTCAGGAGCAGATTTTTTTTCATATTTTGATTGCCAGTCTTGAAATATATTAAAATAATAAACAAAAATTTAATTTTTTTTTAACTTACTTTAATTTAATTAATTATTTCAAATTTTAATTATTATTATTGATATTATTATTGCGAAAAATAAGTTCACAAATTTTGGTAAAATTTTTGTAATAACAATTAAAAATTTAAATATTGAGACACTAAATTTTTATAAATTACCTGTCTTTGCAATTGAAATGAGATGAAAGAGTAAAGAGAAAGCGATAAACTGCATGTTTAGGAAAATACTGTTAAATTTGAGTCGATTTCTGTATGGTAAACTGAGAAAACGAAAAAAAATTAACCGGAAGCTTACGTGTTAATAATGATACTGCTATCTCTTGAATGAAATATTTAGAACAAAGACAGCATCGGGCCAAGGTTATTAGACTATTTATATATTTATAAATGATCATAATAGATAACATTAAAAATATTCGCAATTTCTGAAAAGAATCTTAACAACAATTTCATATTTATTTATAACATTTATTTAATTTACATATATGGACTAAGGCCCTTCAGATAGATAAAATACAAATTAATTGCTTCATGAATTACAATTTTTACAAATAACTTTCTAAACTAAATTGGAGTTTTCGAATTTTGGAAAACTGTTTTTTTTTTGAAGTTTTATTAGATTATTCTGAATTTTTTTATTTAATGATTTCAAAAATACAATGATTTAGAAATTTTTTATAATGAAGTCAACAATTTGGTTATTAAGGTGACAATTTAGATTAAAGATAATTAATCTGTTCTTTAATACCAATTTCGTGGAATATAAGGTTGCAAATTATTAAAGTGCAATGTACGTATATAATGTGCAAAATAATATTGATACAATGCATTGTAGCTTAAGTCGATATTGTATTCTGAATTAAATTTATCAATTCTTTCAATATCCGCAGAAATTATTTTAAGATTCAAGTCATTAATTTGCCTCAAACCCTCATTTGTTAAAACAAAAGTATGATCATGTGCTTCTCTATTATTATTTCCCTCTAAATATATCTTAAAACGTTTAGGATCTACATGATAAAAATGTACTCGATCATTAAGTTTGAAATTAACATCACTATAATTAAACATTTGATTACCGCCAAAATATTTATAATTAAAAACAGAAGAACCATTTCGTTCTAATTCAAATGAAAACTTTAATTCATTATTTTTAAAATATCTATTATTCGCACTACCAAATTGTTTTGATTCAATTGTCATAGATTTGTAGTTAAATAATATTTTCAAAAATAATCTGTCATTATTATCAAGAACATCAAAGGCATCATTTAAAATAGGTATAAATATTTCATTTTCAGAGATTTTCTTTTCTTTTAAAATTAATTCTGTCTGTTTATTTAAAACATTGTGCATACCTATATTTGACAAAATAAAAGAATTATAATTTACTTTAGTATTAAATCCTTTTAAATTTAATTTTAAACGACCTGGTTCGGCATGATAAATACGAATTATATCATTAAATTGAAAATTCTCCATCACATTAATAAGTTTTTGATATCCGGGATATCCTAAAAATTTATATTCAAAAATTTTTAAACCATTTCGTTCTAAACTGATCGTAAAATATAAACCAAAGTTTGAATGAATAGAGTTATGCCATTGTCGTAATTCTATTGTCATATTCTTGTAATTTATAAATATTGTTAAAAATTCCAAATCAGAATAACCTAATGCATGAAATGAATATTTTAAATTATTTACTTTATTAGCCAAAAAATAATTATTATTATTATTTAATTTCCTTTCCTTGTAAACAATCGTTTGCACACCTTCATTTGTCAAAATAAAAGAATTATTACTTATAACATTATTATATCCATCCAAATTTAACATTAAACGTTGTGATTCTGCATGATAAATATGAATTTTATCATTAATCTCAAACTCACGAATATCATTTATAAGCGGTTGATTATTTTGTCGAGAGCCAAAAAATTTATACTCAAAAATAGTTGTATCGTTCCTTTCTAAAATGAACGAAAAATATAATTCATTTCCAATCTCCATGTTAATTTTGCCAATGAATTGTTTTATTCTAATTATCATTTTATTGTAGTTTATAAATATTTTTAAAAATAACTTATCATCATGACCCAAAGCATCAAATACATATTTTAATTTATATTCCTTTTTTTCTGATATTTTTTGCAAACCAACACTAGTAAAACGATAAATATTATTCTGTGATATTGGATTATTGTAACCATTCAAATTTAATTTAAGTCCCTTTGGTTCACGATGGAAAATGTGTAGTTCATCATTAACTTTAAATTTGTGTACATCATTTATGAGCAATTGTTGATTTTGTGATCTATCGAGAAATTTATATTTCATAACAGTAGAGCCATTTCGTTTGAAATTTAACGAAAAATAATCATCAGGGATTGCATTACTTAATTGTTTTACGGATAATATCAAGTCCTTGTAATTTATAAATATTTGTAAAAATACCTTATTATCCAAACCTTGAGCATCAAATCTATAATGAATCAACGGTAAATATGGTTTGCCATTTTGAATTTCTCTCACATCCACCTTAATAAATAACATAGTATTTGAAATGGTATGATACGTTACGTCACTGATATACGTAATACCACGAATTTCTTCTATCACATAAACAGAGTAAACATCTGACAATAAATTGATTCTCATGTATTTTCCAACAATATTGTGACATTCGTTATTCAAATATAGACAACGATTTGTGAGATCAATTGGAGATTGAATTTTAAAGTTAACGTTAACATACGTTTTCTGTTTTCTTGTCATTAACATTAAAGGAGAAACATGTCTCAAATCTCGTTCCTCGCTCCTAGCTTGTAAATTTTTAGGATCTATACCAAAATCAATAGCAGGCATTACAGGATGTCCATTCAAAAGTCGTAGTTCCAAATCAGGATTTAATGAAATATTTTTAATGATCTTTTTCAAAAACGGCAATAAATTTATATCATAAAGATCAAGAAATATTTCAAAAATTGTTGGTATTATGTCTACAACAGAATCATCAATTGTAATTTGATTGTAAGGAATGTGGCGAATACGAAATTCACGTAAATTAGAATCAGTTCCATCATATCCGAAAAGACTCACAAATAAATTTAACTTTTCCTCGTAACTCCATTTTGTAATGTCGTTTCCCTTTTGATAATTTGAAATTTCCTTATAATTGTAAGGAGACGCTGATTGTACAATTGGATTTGAAATTACAAATTTTTGTTGATATAAAGTTGCAAACATATCATTCCACAAATTGAATGTTTCACCAAAACCAACAGCAATTTCTTTCCTATTGTAGTATTCAGCAAATTTTTGCAATAAAATCCAACTAGAGCCTTTATTCGGTTGTAAAAATCTTTCTACATTATTAATAGCTGATATAAAATGACTATTCAAATTTGTCTCCTGACATATTATTTTATCGAAAGAGTCTACAATATCAAAATTGATGTCATTACCATTAAAAAATGATGCCAAATATTCTTCTATACCGGAAACATCTTCTATACTGGAAATATCTGCTATACTGGAATTATCTTCTATAATGGAATTATCTTCTATACTGGAATTATCTTCATTACATTTTTCTGAACGTATAAATATTGTTGTTCGATCCATAAATTTTAATGATGATACAATATCTTTAGTATAATAGGGACTAATTCCAGTTAAATAATCATAATACTCAATGATATCAATCTGATTTTCCAATCCCAGATATAGACTATACTTTAATGACTTTAAAGTATTAATATCATTTACCGATAATAACATTTGTGTGTAATAATTTTCAACAAATCCGTAAATTTGGATATTTTTGTAAAATTTAGATTCAAATTCTTCTGATTCAAAAAGTGATGCATCATTAGAATCAAAAATTGGCAATGATAACCAGTTTTTGGTTTCAATTATCATTCGTACTCGAACATTATTTGAAACAGATACCATAGGAACGCAATCAAAATTTGCTGTTAATGTTTTGGTGAAATTTTTCTTCCCCGTAAGATCCAATATGTTTAATGATTCATATGGGGAATCAGCAAGACAATAAAAATATAAATTTTCAATTTTAGAAGCAGTTTCCAGCTTTAAATTGAATGTTGTACCTTGTTTAATTATTATTTGAAAATGAGTTTTGTAATGAGAAAATTGGTTTTGAATCATACGACTTGTCCATGGTTCAGAAAATTCTCGAACTAAAGGCTCGGCAATTCGTGTTGTCATCTAAAAGATGAATTTATTATTAAATGTATAATGCATGTGCTGATGAAGCAGAGATTTAATTTTAAAGTAATATTAATTTAGATTAATATTTTTAAAACTTACGTCCAAATTCCATTGCAGTGTCTCATGAGAAATTGTACTCGACACAAATATTAGAAGTAATTTTACGAATATTAACGAAATCATGATTTACTATTTCATGAGTAATAACAACTTCGATAAAAAAAATTAGTTAACTTTTACTTTTTATATATTTTTTACAGTTTACATAGGTGTAAAAATCGATAGAACATTGATAATCAATGACGATAATATTAAATCAATAGTATATGGTTTTAGCAAAATTCCAATAAAAGCATAGATGATATGACGTATATTTGCACCCTTTATAATAAACAAGAATAAATTAAAAATGATTTTTTATATAAAATTTTAGATGCAAAAATAATCATTTCTAGTTTACTGTTTATATAGGTGTTTAAAAATTAACAGAAATTTTATATTCTATGACGTTAATAATTTTTTTACACTATTTACATATATAAACAAATATTATACAAACGGATATATTAAAACAATAGAATTTTTTTTTTTAATAAGTCAACAAGAATATAGATGTTACTTTCAAGATTTGCGTCATTTAAAATAAATTAGAATAAATAAACAATGTTATAAAATATAAATGATTGAAATTATCGCAACTGAACGTTATTAGAGGAATTTTTTTTTAATTCACCAACTTTTAAATTATAAACTCACATAAAATGTTAATATTAACAATTTTGAATTTGTTATTTTATTTTTGTGTTTCTAACGCACACGTTTCATGGAACGAAGAGGTATGTTTAAAATATTTAATTAAAATTTTATTGAATAAGTCAAATTGTCATAGAAACTTGAATATAAGTTTTTTCAATTGAACTGTATAGATTAATATAAATTTTTTTTTATACAAAAGAACAATTTTTTCTTATATATAAATTTTTTTTTTTGAAACGTGCGATTCGATGAGTTTACCACCGTTTAATTATTATATGGCATAATTTAAATAAAAATATATACCAAAGTTAGTAAAATTGACCTAAGTAAAAAAATTTGTGATACAATAATAAAAAATATTTTTTTACCAAAAACCCTACTTCTTTATTATACATCAAGTAGCATTAAAAGAAACATTGTGTTCGTCCAAAGCAAAGTTTCGTAGGATTAAAATTTTGTCGAACAATAATTTCCGGAAAGTGTATTTAACTGTATTATATTGTGAACACAGCTTAAACCGTTAAAACCACTTTTGGAAAATTATTGTTGGACAAGATTTCAATCCTACCCAACCTTGCTTTGGACGAACATATTTTGAGCTCTTGCTTCCCAACTCTGTTTACAAATGTCATCAGACCATTAAGATATTGTACAAAATTATTAATTGCATAAATTAACAACGCATGAAAAACTATTTTCCAAATGTGCAATGATTAAATTTTGTTCATTTACAACACTAAATTATTAAATTGTTGATAATCATTTGAACTATAAAAATAATTAAAAATTTTCAAGTAATTCATCTGGAATCTGCATTCATTAATTACGTTTAATTACATTAGCTGTAACTAAACTAATTTCAATTAACAAAAACCTAATCATACTTTAATTTGGTAACTAATTTTATTTAATTATTCCATACAACTTGAAAAATGTCTAATAATTTTTAAAAATGATTTAGGAAATTGAAAGGACTGTGAAGCCAAGTGTTAGAAAATTTGAAGATTCGTGGAGAAATAACATATACAAAGGACCATTTTTTCACTACAAAAAACACTTTGGAATAATAATTAAAAAAGATACAACTTTTACTCTAACAATAGAAACTTCAAAAATTATTCAAAATTTAGAATTTTCCTGCCCTACTGAAATATCAGAAAAATTTATAATAGTAGGTTTTGGTGAAAAGGGAAATAGTACAGAAAAATTTACAACAAAAGTTGATTGCGTTCCATTATTAACTGTTTCATACAATGTACCAGTGATGGTAAAAATTAAAACTAAAAATTGGAAAATTTTACCTATTTTTGATTCGAGAAATTTAACTTTACTCACCTCACAAGAACCTGAACAAGAATTTTACAAAAATGTTGAAACTTATGGTTTTGTTGAAAATTATTACACACAAATGTTATTATCAGCAAACGATATTAAAACAATTTTATCCCAAAAATTAAATTTATTTATTGCATTGCAAAATCAAGTGGATTTAATAAAATACTACAATTATTTAACAGGCGCCAGTCGATATGTAAATAAAAATGATTCATTATCATATCATTTAGTAAACAAGCAACGATTTTTCCTTCGGACAGAAAAAAAAAATGAGGCATATGCATATTCAGGCAGTCCTTGGTTAAAATTTACTGGTGGATTCGACGATGTTTTAATACCAACTCGAGCTAAAGAGTGGGTTTTATTACACGAAGTTGCTCATCAATATGACATATCAGGTGTGACTGATGGTTTTGGAAATACTATTGATGTATGGACAAATGTTTTTTGTGCCTTATATCAAAATAAATTTAATTTGAAACATTATTGGCTTTCATTTTCAGAATCAGACAAAAATGAATTTATATCATTGTATCATAACAAAGGTACTTCTACAAACTGGAATCATAGACAAAAACTACATCTTTTAATGAATTTATTTGCCTACGATGGTACTGATAAAGCATTTAGAGAATTTAATATTCGTTACTATTCGAAGAAACATGTCAACAAATATGTTATAATTTCATTAATTTTAGAAGTATTTTTCGATCTCTACGAAATAAATTTATTGCCATTTGTGAAGAAATTTATTAATTTTAATACAAATGGTCATCTAGTAAGTCAACATTTAGAAATACGACTTTTGAATGGACATCCTGTAATGCCTGCTATTGATTTTAATTTAAAGCCAATAGAATTATCAGCCAGAAGTAGAGAAAAAGATTGGCGGCAATCTTTACCTTTAACATTGATGCCAAAAATGAAGAAAAAATATGTCGATGTTACTTTTACCATTGAATCACCAATTGATCCAAGAAATTTTTGTCTTTATTTGAATAACAATTGTCACAATATTACTGGAAAACTAATGAATATTAAATTACAGTCTGATGTTTATTCTATTTTTATAGCGATAGAAAAAAATGGAAATCTTTATATTAATGATGTAAACTATCACATTATTTCTCAAGAAACAAAAATTCATTTGATAATTAATGAAATTACACAAAATAGTGTATTTTTACCATTAGTGCATTATGAATTTCATGCCCTAGGTATTGGTGACTGGCGTTTTTTAAACATATTTATAAACTTTAAAACAATGACAATAGAAATACAACAATTTGTTGGCGTAATTCATCAATATTTTCCAAAGGAATTATATTTTTCGATAAGTTTAGAACGAAATGATTCTATAATTTTTAATTACAATTTTTTTGGCATCCAGGAGAATGAACAGCTTATAAATGTAAGACATAAATTGAAAGTTAATGATAAAATTCATATGTTCCATGCAGAATCACCAATTCGTCTGCTGTTTAATTCGAAGAAATATAATGAATTAAAAAAAAATACTTTTGTCATTACAAAAGTAGGTTTAAAAGATGTTCATGACAATGATTTTAAACTAATTTCTTCGGATATTAAAAGAATTGATGAATTTAATTCAAAATACAATATGGACTTAGCCAATAATACTTTGCATCATATTTTATTTAAATATTATATTAATAAATTGCGTTTTAATGGCTTGGAAAAATATATTCCTAATTCTTGGGTTTAATGGTGGATTTAGAAAAATTTGCTTTAAAGGAGAAATATTTCTTAGAAGCGACATTCGTTGATTTTTAAGACTTTGTAGCTACGTTTAAATAAAAAAAATTTGTCGATGAAAATATTGTTTTATTAAATATCAATGTAATAATAATAATATGTATTAAATTTTTAATATAATAATTCAATGAAAACAATAAAAAAATTTATACTACATGTAACAATAACCCTTGTTTTAATTTTAAAAATCATATAAAAGAAACTGCAATCTTCAATTCTGATAATAATTGTTTGTCACGTAAAATACAAACCAAACTCTAGACTAGTTAAAATAAAAATAATTAAAAATAATAAATAAATAATTTTAAGTTTAAAATTTTAGAAAGTAATAATCACTTACCATATATTAATTTAACTTAATTTTCTGAATAAAAAATGAATTTAACAATTTTGAGATTAGAATTTACAATTCATGTTAAGGAATTTTTGTTTCAATGGATTATTTGATTATTTACACTGAAGAGGACACCAAATTGTCTCGGAATATTTGTAAATTTTTGTGAAATATGTTAGAATTTCCAATAAAAGCCAAATTAATAAAATGGGCAATTCTCTAAAACTGGTGACTTTTTACTTCGAAAAATGAAGAAAAAAAAAATTTAGTAGCACATTAATAAAAAATTGTATATAAATTAAGATTAACATTTAGAATCAGATATTATAATTAAAAATTTAGTATATTTTGAAGATTTCATATATTTTTACTCTTTTTTAATAAGATGATTTTATATAGGGTCAGTTGGGGTAAATGAGGACAAGAGGTTTTGGAAATTAATTTATAGTTTTAAAATTAAGTTCAACGTCAATATTTTAACCTCAGAGATCACCTGCAAGAGGTTTTGAGTACTGCCAAGCTTTTATCTTGACAATTATGGAAGCAAGATAATTCAAGTTATCGTTCAATGCATAAAAACTTAAAAATCAAAGTCAAACTGTTTCAGTATTGTTATAGTTAAGTTTTTAACGAAATTATTTTAACGAAATATAGTTAGTTTTATAGCATCATTTTTTCGTTGCATATATATGAAGTAACGTCTATACACTTAATAACTTATAGATAAAAAATATTCTATTGATTTAATATTTTCATTCATCAATTAATGTCAAAGAATTTAAAATTTCTGTTAATATTTATTTTATTTGGAAAAACTAAGATAATATAGAATTTAGTAAAAATACATCATTATACTGGATTAATATGGTTAATTTTATTAATAATAAACCATCAGACGTTTCGACACCAACGTTAATGTCCTCTTCAGTATAAATATAATTAAACTGTTGAAATAACATGTACATTTAATATATATATATATATATATATTTATTGCAAATTACAGATTTCACATATACACATAAATTATAAATTAACAATTATATTATTAATGTTGTATAAGAAACACTATTACAGTACATTTCATAGTTTATGTATTTAATTTATATTAGACCTAATTAATCTACTTTTTAACCTAATTCCAATAGAATGCTTCCAAGTCATCAAACTTGCAATGTACTAATATAATTTGCAAAATAATATTAATATAATGTATTGTAACATAATTATATTCCATTTTAAATTAAATTTAACATTTTCATTACAACCAAAAAAAAATTATTTTAATACTCATTTCATTAATGTTTTAATTCTATTTTTATAGTTTTCTAATTGAAAAATATTTTCAAAAATATACCCTATATCATCATAACACAACATGAATATTTTAAATTATTTAATTCTGTTTTTTAGCTAATTAATGGTCTGCAAACCATTATCAGCAAGAAGAAAATTATTATTTTTTGATTTAGCATTAAAACCTTTCAAATTTGACTTTAGACGACCTGGTTCAGCATGATAAATATGAATTATATCATTGTACTGGAATTTCTCTATCACTTTAATAAGCTTTCGATTTTTTTTTGGATTACCAAAGATTTTATATTCAAAAATAGAAGAACCATTTCGTTCTAAACTGATAGAGAAATATAAATTAAAATACCCATGAACATATTTTACCCATTGTTGTAATTCTATTGTCATAGTTTTGTAATTTATAAATATTTTTAAAAATATCCTATCATTAAGACTTAAAGCATTGAATGAATATTTTAAATAATTTAATTCTGTTTCGTTGTCTTTAATGATTTGCAAACCTTTATTTGACAATAGAAAATTATTGTTTTGTTCTTCACTTTTAAATCCTTCCAAATTTGAATTTAAACGATCTGGTTCGGCATGAAAAATATGAATTATATCATTATACTGAAATTTCTCTACAATTTTAATAAGCTTTTGATCATTTTCAGGAATACCAAAAAATTTATATTCAAAAATAGAAGAACCATTTCGTTCTAAACTTATTGAAAAATATAAATCATAATATCCATGAATATTTTTGATCAACTGCTTTAATTCTATTGTCATGTTCTTGTAATTTATAAATATTTTTAAAAATACGTAATCAGAAAGACCTAAAGCATCAAATGTATAATTAAAATTATTTAATTCAGTTTCGTTATTTTCTTTTTTGTGTGAAATTTTTTTTTTAATTTCATTTACTTCAACATTAATTGACATAATTTGTGAAATGTTATATTTCATTACGTCACTGATGTACTTATTGCCATGAATTTTTTCTGATATATAAACTAAATAAACATTTGGCAATAATTCGATGTTCATGACTTTCCCAAAAATAGTGTGACAATCGTTATTCAAATATAGACAAAAATTTGTTAAATCAATTGGTGATTCAATGATAAAAGTGACATTAACCGTTTTATTAATTTTTTCCATCAAAGGAGAATCAGGTTTTAAATCTTCAGTCACGTTCTTAAGTTGCAAATTTTTAAGATTTATTCCATAATTAATAGCAGAAATAAAATGACGGTTTATATTTGTCTCAGGACATTTATGTGTAGTTTCATTGTTTGTAGAATTAAAAGATTTATTATCACTTTGTAAAATTGATTGTGACGATACTTGTGTAGAATTATCATTGTTACATTTTTCTGAACGTACAAAAAATGTTGTTCTATCCATTAGTCTCATAAAAGGTTCTTTATATTTATCTGTATTGTCATTCAATCCAGCTAAATAATCAGCATACTGTATTAAATTAATCTGTCCTTTCAAATCATTATATAAACTATAATTAAGCAATTTTAGATTATTAATATCATTTGCTGACAATAAAATTTGTATATAATAATTTTGAACAAATCCATAAACTTGTACATGTTTGTTAAATTCAGACTCATATTCTTGTGATGTTGAAAGTGATACATCATTAGAATTGTAAATTGGCAATGATAACCAGTTTTTGGTATCAATTATCATTTGTACTGGAACATTTATTGAAACAGATACCATAGGAACGCAATCAAAATTTGTTGTTAAAGTTTTTGTGAAATTTGTTTCTCCCGCAAGATTTAATATAATTAATTTTTCATATGGTGAATCAGCAAGACAGTAGAAATATAAATCTTCTATTTTTGATGGTGTCTCTACCGTTAAATTAAATGTTGTACCTTGTTTAATTATTATATCAAAATGAGTTTTAAACTGGAAAATTTGATTTTTAATTTTTTCACTGGTCAATGGTTCGGAAATTTCTCGAATTAAAGGCTCGACAGTTCGTGTAGTTATCTAAAAGATGAATTTATAAGTTATATGCAAAAAGTGTTAGATTTATCTTTTAATTTATATTCTTAAAACTTACGTTCAAATTCCATTGCACTGTTTTCTGTGAAATTGTACTCGATACAAATATTAGAAGCAATTTTATGAATATTAACGAAATCATGATTTACTATTACACGAGTAAACTACTCGTTTAACAACTTCGATAAAAAAAATTAGTTAATTTTTACTTCTTATATAGTTCATAGGTGTAAAAATCAACGGAACATTTATAATTGATGACGTTAATCAATGACGATAATATTAAATCAATAGAATTGTTTTAGCAAAAAGTCAATAAAAGTATACATGTTGTGACGTATATTTGTACCCTTTATATAATAAACGCAAGAATAAATTAAAAATTTTTTTTTTATATAAAATATTAGACGCAGAAATAATCATTTCTAGTTTTTACTGTTTACACAATTGTTTAAAAATTAACAGAAATTTTATATTCTATGACGTTAATTAATGACGAATATATTAAATCAATAGAATATTTTTTTTAATAAAACAAAAATATTGATGTTACTTCCAATATGTGTATCAATTAAAATTAATTGCATTTCATGTTATTTAATTATTCAACATGGCATAATTTAAATAAAATTTTATATCAAAGTTAGTAAAATTTACCTGCATAAAAAATTATGATTATTTATACATTAGAATATAAAGCAATTCGAAAAAAAAATTATATTTATTTCACATATATTATATATTGTTCAAAAAGCACTCTATTACAATAAATATAATTATAATTCACATTTGAGTAATATTAATTTAAATTCTTAATTCAAATTCCATGGAATATACAATTCTAAATTATTAAACCTCAATGTACAAATATAATTTGCAAAATAATGTTGATACAATGAATTGTAGATTAAGTTGATATTGTATTCTGAATCCTTTAAGTAGATAGAATACAAATTAAATGCTCATGAATTAGAATTTTTACAAATAAATTTTTAAACTAAATTAGGTGACAATTTAGATTAAAGATAATTAATCTGTTCTTTAATACCAATTTCATGGAATATAAGGTTGCAAATTATTAAATTGCAATGTACGTATATAATGTGCAAAATAATATTGATACAATGCATTGTAGCTTAAGTCGATATTGTATTTTGAATTAAATTTATCAATTCTTTCGATATTCGCAGAAATTATTTTAAGATTCAACTCATTAATTTGCCTCAAACCCTCATTTGTTAAAACAAAAGTATGATCACGTGCTTCTCTATTATTATTTCTCTCTAAATATATCTTAAGACGTTTAGGATCTACATGCTAAAAATGTACTCGATCATTAATTTTAAAATTAACATCACTATAATTAAACATTTGATTACCGCCAAAATATTTATAATTAAAAACAGAAGAACCATTTCGTACTAATTCCAATGAAAACTTTAATTCATTATTTTTAAAATAACTATTACTCGCACTACCAAATTGTTTTAATTCAATTGTCATAGATTTGTAGTTAAAAAATATTTTCAAAAATAATCTGTCATCATTATCAAGATCATCAAAGGCATAATTTAAAATAGGTATAAATATTTCATTTTCAGAGATTTCCTTTTCTTTTAAAATTAATTCTGTTTGTTTATTTAAAATATTCTGCATACCGATATTTGATAAAAGAAAAGAATTATTTTCTTTATTATTATGAAATCCTTTCAAATTAAAAAACAAAGCGCTACGGTTCGGCATGATTATATTTTATTAAAAATATTTTTTTTTCATGAAATAAATTGTTATAGTAAAATATAAATGAAGAATTAATTTAATAAATTTAAAAAGTTTACATTTAACTTTAAGTAATATATAAAATAACATTATGATTATTTCCACAATATGAAATATAAAGGAAGTAGAATAAAAAAATCATATTATTAATATTGTTAAATAAAACACTCTAATACAATCGAATACAATAAACAGAATTATAATTTACATTTAAGTTTTATTAATTCTAATCCTTAATCCCAATTCAATGGAATGTACCGTTCCAAATTATTAAACCGCAGTTTACGATTATAATTTGCAAAATAAATTTGATACAATGCATTATAGCTTAGGTCTATATTGTATTCTGAATTAAATTTATCAATTCTTTTAACATCCGCTGAAATTATTTTATCATTCAAGTCATTAATGTGGCGTAAACCATCATCCGTTAATACAAAACTATTATTATGTGCTTTTGAACTATAATATCCTTCTAAATATATCTTAAAGCGACCAGGTTCTGCGTGATAAAAATGTACTATATCATTAATCTTGAAATCCACGACAGAATTTTTAATTCGTTGCTCACCACCAAAAAATTTAAATTCATGAATAGAAGAACGTTTTCGTTCTAAACTTAGTGAAAAATATAGTACATCATTTTTAAAATAACTGTGAATTTGATCACTGATTTGATTTAATTCTATTGTCATACTCTTGTAATTTATAAATATTTTTAAAAATAACACATCATGATAACCCAGCACATGAAAACCATATTGTACTATTGGAAAAAATATTTTAGTTTCAGAGATTTTATTTTCTTTTAAACTTAATTCTTTCGCATATGTTCCATTGTAATCGAACGTTTGCAATCCTTCATGTGTCAAAATAAATGAATTATTACTTATTACATTATTAAATCCCTCTAAATTTAACATTAAACGATGTGATTCCGCATGAAAAATATGAATTTTATCATTAATCTTAAAATCATTAACATCATTTACATAAGATAGATTCTTTAGATGAGAACCAAAAAATTTGTATTTAAAAATAGAAGTATCATTTCTTTCCAAAATAAACGAAAAATATAATTCATTTTTATAATATTTGTTAATTTCGTCATTAAATTGCTTTACTTTAATTGTCATAGTATTGTAGTTTATAAATATTTTTAAAAATAAAACATCATTATTACCTATTGCATAAAATTCATATTGTAAATTATTTTCTATTTTCTTTAAAATTGCATCTAAACCGACACTGGTCAAACGAAAAATATTTTTTTGTTCCACTGGATTATTATATCCTTCTAAATTCAATTTTAGAAAACTGGGTTCGCGATGAAAAATGTGTATTTCATCATTGATTTCAAATTTTTCCACAGCATTTGTTAGCAATTGATTTTGCATTTTATCTGGAAATTTATATTCCATAATATTTGTATCATTTCGTTTTAATTGTAGCGAAAAATATAAATTATTTTCTGATATTTCATTACTTAATTGTTTTATTATCAATGTCATGTCCTTGTAATTTATAAATATTTCCAAAAATAACCTATTATCAGGACCTTGAGCATCAAATTTATAATGAATCAAGGGAAAATGTGTTTGATTTTCTGGAATTTCTTCTACATTGACATTAATTAACATATTCTTTGAAATTGTATGATAAATTTCATCACTTATATAGGTGTTTCCATTTAATACTTCTGCTACGTAAATAGAATAAACATCTGACAATAATTTGATAGTCATGTTTTTTCCAACAATAGTGTGACAATCGTTATTCAAATATAAACAACAATATGTAAGATCAATTGGCGATTCAATAATAAATAAAACGTTAACATATGTATTCTTCATTCTTGTCCCCAACATTAAAGGGGAAATTTGTCTCAAATCACGTTCTTTGCTTAGAGCTCGCAAATCTTTAGGATTTATCCCAAAATCAATGGCAGGCATCACAGGATGTTCATTCAAAAGTCGCAGTTTTAATTCGGGATTTAATGAAATATCTTTGATGATTTTTTTCAAAAACGGCAATAAATTTATATCGTAAAGATCAAGAAACATTTTAAGAATAGTTGGTACTATGTCAACAGAATCTTTAGTTGTAATTTGATTGTAAGGATTGTGGCGAATACGAAATTCACGTAAATTCGTGTCAGTTCCATCATATCCGAATAGACTCACAAATAAATTTAACTTTTCCTCGTAACTCCATTTTGTAATGTCATTTCCCATTTGATAATTTAAAATTTTCTTATAATTGTAAGGAGACGCTGATTGTAACATTGGATTTTTAATTACAAATTTTTGATGATATAAAGTTGCAAACATATCATTCAACAAATTAAATGTTTCTCTAAAATTAACATCAAATTCTTTCCTGTTGTAGTATTCAGCAAATTTTTGCAATAAAATCCAACTAGAGCCTTTTTTGGTTTGTAAAAATCTTTCTAAATTATTAATAGCTGATATAAAATGACTGTTCAAATTTGTCTCCTGACATATTATTTTATCGAAAGAGTCAACAAAATTTAAAGATGTGTTATTACATTTAAAAATGGATGCCTTTTCTTCTGTATTGAAATTTTTTTCACTACATTTTTCTGAACGAACAAATATGGTTGTTCGATCTATAAATTTCAATGATGGTACAATATCTCCATTGTAATAGGGACTGATTCCAGTTAAATAATCATAATACTCTATGACATCAATCTGATTTTCTAAACCTTGATATAGACTATAGTTTAACGACTTTAAAGTATTAATATCATTTACCGATAATAACATTTGTGTGTAATAATTTTCAACAAATCCGTAAATTTTGACATTTTTGTAAAATTCAGACTCAAATTCTTCTGATTCGAAAAGTGATGCATCATTAGAATCAAAAATTGGCAATGATAACCAGTTTTCAGTTTTAATTATCATTCTTAGTGGAACATTATTTGATACAGATACCATAGGCACACAATCAAAATTTGCTGTTAAATTTTTTGTGAAATTTTCTTCTCCCTTGAGATTTAATATAATTAATTTTTCATACGGTGAATCAGCAAGACAGTAGAAATATAAATCTTCTATTTTTGATGGTGTCTCCACCTTTAAATTAAATGTTGTACCTTGTTTAATTATTATTTCGAAATGAGTTTTATAGTGGAATAATTGATTTTGAATTATGTACTTCGTCCATGGTTCGGAAATTTCTCGAACTAAAGGCTCGGCAATTCGTGTTGTCATCTAAAAGATGAATTTATCTCTAATATAAAAAATATATGTATATGCATGATGCGAATGCTCTACGAAATTGTCGGATGTCGATAAAGAAATTTTGTCTAAAATGTATAAAAAAAATAATGAAATTAATATTTTAATGATTAAAATCATTAAGTTTTATGAATGTTATGATGATTATTGTAATAATAATTATAAAAATTTAATATTTCTATTAATTTCAATCTATAACAGTTTATCACCAACATTTGTCGATGAAATCAATGCAGCAGCGCTTTTTAGCAGATAGGTGGCAGTACTCTTTTCTTTAATATGGGAACAACTGTGTTGTTACCCATAAGCGTGGCTTGGAAGCCACTAGTCGTTTCGTCCCGGTCCCCACTACTGGACTCATCAGTAAGGCTGCGTAGTGGGAAACCTGCCTTATACGACCATGGGGAAGTGAGAGTTGGATCGTGTATATATGCTACACGCCAAGCAACATCTACACTTGTGAGAGAGCACATGGGTATTGACCAATGGCAGAGACATCCATTGGCCAACCCCCACATTAAATTTTTTCTGCATTTTTTTTATCAAAAGCAAAACTCTTATTTGTTAAAGGGTAATATTGGTAAAAAAAATGTATTATTGTAGCAAAAAATTAATAATTTAATAAAAAATATTGGTAAAAAAATTAATTTTTTTATCAAAAAAAAAGTTGAAAAAATTAATTTTAAACGGAAATAATGGTGAAAAAAATGTATAATTTTGTCAAAAAAATTAATATATTAATAAAAAATATTGGTAAAAAAAAATTTTTTTATCATCAATAAATCAATAATCATCGTAACATTCATAAAACTTAATGATTTTAATCATTAAAATATCAATTTCATTATTTTTTTTTATACATTTTAGACAAAATTTCAATATCAACATCCGACAATTTCGTGGAGCATTCGCATCATGCAATCCGCCAGGGGTGCTATTGTAGGTTTTTAATTATCTAGAAACTTACATTTAAATTCCATTGCACTGTCTCCTGTGAAACTGTAAATGAGACAAATATCATAAATAATTTTATTAATTATTAAAAAAAATTATTATTTACTAATTCTTTGTATCTACTTGATTATAACAACTTCAATATAAAAATTTTTAACTTTTATTTCTTATACATATTTTACATTGTAATAAAAAAATGTGAATTTATAATTATTTATTAAATAAATATATTTTGCAACTGTTT
Organism: Leptopilina boulardi; assembly: GCF_019393585.1. NCBI lineage: Eukaryota > Metazoa > Arthropoda > Insecta > Hymenoptera > Figitidae > Leptopilina > Leptopilina boulardi. Next base: position 924,538 of record NW_026137932.1, on the reverse strand, counting down.
TAGTTAAATTTTCAAATTAAGGCCAGGTCCAAGTGAGGCAGCGCCATGTACATTGAAACTAAAATTTTGAAAAATTTTCAACAGCCTTTTCTTGAAAACAAGAAGGTAAAATGCTTTTTCCTTTATGGATAATTGCTTATTGGCAAGATATACACCAACTAAAACTTTTTTTGAGTTAAAATAATAAAAAAAAATTTCATGTCAATAAATTAAATATGAGCACTTTTTTCACAAAAACTGTAATAGTACTTTCTCAGAAATTACAATCAAAAATGCAATTTCCATTTGGAAAATTAATAAACGCTAAAAAATACATGACCTAAGATTTACCAATCACGAAAATAACAAAAAAAAATTTTATTAAATATTTAACATATATTGATACCTTTACTGATTGTGACAGCCCTTTGGTAGATTATGTATTTCAGGTGGTTAGCAACAGCGCCAATCTTCTCCTTTCGGCAAAACTGCGAAACGTCTGGTGACATATATAACCTGCCAAACGGCTGTCATAATGAGTAAAATATGTTATGTTAAAATACTTTTTTTTTGTTATTTTCGTCATTGGTAAATCTTAGGTCGTGTATTTCTTAGCGTTTATTAATTTTCCAAATGGAAATTGCATTTTTGATTGTAATTTCTGAGAAAGTACTGTTACAGTTTTTGTGAAAAAAGTGCTCATATTTAATTTATTGACATGAAATTTTTTTTATTATTTTAACTCAAAAAAAGTTTTAGTTGGTGTATATCTTGCCAATAACTAATTATCCATAAAGGAAAAAGCATTTTACCTTCTCGTTTTCAAGAAAAAGCTGTTGAAAATTTTCCAAAATTTTAGTTTCAATGTACATGGCGCTGCCTCACTTGGACCTGGCCTTAAGAACTAAAGATTGAGTTTTTCTTAGATATATAAAATTGAAAAATTTACGTATTTTCTTTGCGGAGGTACCTTTTCTTTGAGAATTTTATTAGTTTATAAAGAAAAGGAAAGTAAATAAAAACACGGAGAGAAATTTATGCTACTGGGTAACATAATGATGTTAAGGGCAACCATATTTAGTGCTAAATATACAGACAGCGATATAGATTGTAGCATTTACTATCAGATGATTATAGAAATTTGATTGTACAATTTACAATTTTTGATGTTAAAAATTTTATACGATCTCTTTACGTTCTCGAGTGGCAAATATACACGAACCTAACCTCGCTTTTTTTGTAAACTTAAATAATTTCATTTTATTTTAATAAGACATTTCGATAAGAATTTAAACTTTAAACTTTTTACATAAAAAAGAGTATGTCTATTTTTTCACTCCGTCTATAAAAAGGACTTGCTTAAACATAAATATATTTATCAAACGGTATATTTTTTTCACAGAGTCAATTGAATTTGTATTATTTTACTAATTTTTAAGTTTAAAAAAAGTAAGAAAAAATATGAAAAAGTTTTTTTTCCAAAAAAAAATTTCAATAAACACATGTACATTTATACAAACGAAAAAAAAACTTACTTGATTTTTGTAATCTTGAAATTTTTTAAAAAATTTTAAGCGAGGTTCTGGTTTTGGTATAATGAGTGATATTGTATCATTGTCCAGTAAGTAAAACGATTCTTCATCAATTTCACCGTCTAAACAACGCAAAATTGTTTTGAGGTTATAAACACGTTCACACTTCAGTCTTCGCTAATTCAATCAAAATAATAAACCTACCTCCAAAAGATGGAATCAAAGATTCCATATTCAACGACATTAATAAATTTTTAACAAACTCGTCCATTTTTTATTCACAACTTTTTTCACTATATATAAACACGTGCGTGAAAACACAAGGACCGCAATTGAATAGGCGAAGTATACACCACAATCAGCGCATGCGCTCACATTTAATTTTTACAATATTTGATAGTAGTGACTACAATCCAAAAGCTAACATATTTTACGTCTTTGGGTAACATCTTGGATAGTAAAATGTTGATAGTAGATTCTAGAATCTTTCTTTTTACTATCAAATTCTTACTATCCATTTCTCTCAGTGAAGGAAAAAAATTTAAATTTATTATTTTTTAAGATTTAAGCCATTTTAAAATCATAAAAAAATAGAGGTCGCTCATTTCTCGACGGTAGTCTACTTGTACCTTTACAAGCGATTCTATATACAGCCATAGGATCTTTGATTATGTTATAAGTAAATAAATAATTAGTATATTCTTACCATTAAAAATTATAACAATTAACAGAACTATTTTTAAATACTTCATGTTTTTTTCAATTTTTTTCGGAAACGAACTTGAAAACATCTAACATTGGTTATATACTATATGAAAATAATGAAAACCATAAATATATAAAATTTAGCCGATAACACTATACAATTTCTTTTTTTTTATTGTTTTTTTTTCATAAAACTATACTTAAATTAGTTTTAGTTATGTAAAAAATTTTATGAATAATAATATGTTATCACATTCGTATACGTTGTAAATTTCAACGACTCTTTGCATATCGAGAAATGTTGCAAAAAATTTTTTAAACAAAAAATTATAATAATTTAAACAGAAAGATATTTTATTATTAAATCTAAAATAAAAAAAAACACGCATTATAGCTCAAAAAATTTTTATTTTTCAACTGTGATTTCTATACCCCTATTTTACTATAACAATTTATTTAATGAAAAAAAATATTTTTAATAAAATAAAAATTTTAAAGCAATAAAGAGGCACGTGTAAAAAAATGTATTCTTGAAAAAATATCGCTTTGTCAAACAATAATAAAAATTTATTATTTAACAACTCTAAACATAAAAAGAGGCGCATGAATATTGCAAAATTAACATGTGACAAAAATTTTATTTAACCGAAATACATGAAATGCACCGAAATGAATGAAGAAACTCTAAAGCAAATTTTTTAGAATTATCATTTAATAGAATCTTATTCTGTAGAAAATTATTTTTGCAGAATATTAAATTTATTTAAAAATGCTAATTTTGCAGAATTTTCACTAAACCGATCATCAATGTTGCAGAATTTTGATTTACACCAAAATGAATTTGCAAGAAATTAAATTTTTCGAATATTAATTTGTTTCGAAATATTGTCTTGTATAGAATATTAATTTCGTATAATATTAATTTAGTAGAAAAAATATTAAACAAAATATATTAATTTTCCATAATATTTATTTCCTCAAATATAGTAATGTTATAGAATTTTAAATGAAGATAAATTAATTTTCATTTAAAAAAAAAATTCTCCAAAATTAATATTTTAACAATTTAATATTCTGCAAAAATAATATTTTACAGAATAAGATTCTATCAAATGATAATTCTAAAAAATTTGCTTTAGAGCTTCTTCATAGTTTATCAAATTAAATTTTATTAATTTTTTAATAGATTTTTCAAGGATTCATAATTTTTTTACACCCGCCTCATTATTGCTTTAAGATTTAAAAAATTTATTAAATTTTATTAAAAATATTTGTTTTTCATTAAATAAATTGCTATAGTAAAATATAAGTGAAGAATTAATTTAATAAATTTAAAAAGTTTACATTTAACTTTAAGTAATATATAAAATAACATTATGATTATTTCCACAATGAAATATAAAGGAAGTAGAATAAAACAATCATATTATTAATATTGTTAAATAAAACACACTAATACAATAAACAGAATTATAATTTACATTTAAGTTTTCTTAATTCTAATCCTTAATCCCAATTCAATGGAATGTACCGTTCCAAATTATTAAACCGCAGTGTACGATTATAGTTTGCAAAATAAATTTGATACAATGCATTATAGCTTAGGTCTATATTGTATTCTGAATTAAATTTATCAATTCTTTTAACATCCGCTGAAATTATTTTATCATTCAAGTCATTAATGTGGCGTAAACCATCATCCGTTAATACAAAACTATTATTATTTGCTTTTGAACTATAATATCCTTCTAAATATATCTTAAAGCGACCAGGTTCTGCGTGATAAAAATGTACTATATCATTAATCTTGAAATCCACGACAGAATTTTTAATTGGTTGCTCACCACCAAAAAATTTAAATTCATGAATAGAAGAACGTTTTCGTTCTAAACTTAGTGAAAAATATAGTTCATCATTTTTAAAATAACTGTGAATTTGATCACTGATTTGGTTTAATTCTATTGTCATACTCTTGTAATTTATAAATATTTTTAAAAATAACGCATCATTAAAACCCAGAACATGAAAACCATATTGTACTATTGGAAAAAATATTTTAGTTTCAGAGATTTTATTTTCTTTTAAACTTAATTCTTTCGCATATGTTCCATTGTAATCGAACGTTTGCAATCCTTCATGTGTCAAAATAAATGAATTATTACTTATTACATTATTAAATCCCTCTAAATTTAACATTAAACGATGTGATTCCGCATGAAAAATATGAATTTTATCATTAATCTTAAAATCATTAACATCATTTACATACGATAGATTCTTTAGATGAGAACCAAAAAATTTATATTCAAAAATGTTAGTATCATTTCTTTCTAAAATGAAAGAAAAATATAATTTATCTATATAACCCCAGTTAATTTGGCCATCATATTGTTTTACTTTAATTGTCATATTATTGTAGTTTATAAATATTTTTAAAAATAAAACATCATAATGACCTATTGCATAAAATTCATATTGTAAATTATTTTCCATTTTCTTTAAAATTGCATCTAAACCGACACTGGTCAAACGAAAAATATTATTTTGTTCCACTGGATTATTATATCCTTCTAAATTCAATTTTAAAAAACTGGGTTCGCGATGAAAAATGTGTATTTCATCATTGATTTCAAATTTTTCCACAGCATTTGTTAGCAATTGATTTTGCATTTTATCTGGAAATTTATATTCCATAATATTAGTATCATTTCGTTTTAATTGTAGCGAAAAATATAAATTATTTTCTGATATTTCATTACTTAATTGTTTTATTATCAATGTCATGTCCTTGTAATTTATAAATATTTCCAAAAATAACCTATTATCAGGACCTTGAGCATCAAATTTATAATGAATCAAGGGAAAATGTGTTTGATTTTCTGGAATTTCTTCTACATTGACATTAATTAACATATTCTTTGAAATTGTATGATAAATTTCATCACTTATATAGGTGTTTCCATTTAATACTTCTGCTACGTAAATAGAATAAACATCTGACAATAATTTGATAGTCATGTTTTTTCCAACAATAGTGTGACAATCGTTATTCAAATATAAACAACAATTTGTAAGATCAATTGGCGATTCAATAATAAATAAAACGTTAACATATGTATTCTTCATTCTTGTCCCCAACATTAAAGGGGAAATTTGTCTCAAATCACGTTCTTTGCTCAGAGCTTGTAAATCTTTAGGATTTATTCCAAAATCAATGGCCGGCATTACAGGATGTCCATTCAAAAGTCGCAGTTTTAATTCGGGATTTAATGAAATATCTTTGATGATTTTTTTCAAAAACGGCAATAAATTTATATCGTAAAGATCAAGAAACATTTTAAGAATAGTTGGTACTATGTCAACAGAATCTTTAGTTGTAATTTGATTGTAAGGATTGTGGCGAATACGAAATTCACGTAAATTCGTGTCAGTTCCATCATATCCGAATAGACTCACAAATAAATTTAACTTTTCCTCGTAACTCCATTTTGTAATGTCATTTCCCATTTGATAATTAAAAATTTTCTTATAATTGTAAGGAGACGCTGATTGTAACATTGGATTTTTAATTACAAATTTTTGATGATATAAAGTTGCAAACATATCATTCCACAAATTAAATGTTTCTCTAAAATTAATATCAAATTCTTTCCTGTTGTAGTATTCAGCAAATTTTTGCAATAAAATCCAACTAGAGCCTTTTTTGGTTTGTAAAAATCTTTCTAAATTATTAATAGCTGATATAAAATGACGGTTCAAATTTGTCTCCGGACATATAAATGCATCGAAAGCGTCTACAATATTAAAATATATGTCATCATCATTAAAAAATGATGCCAAATCTTCTTTTGTACTGGAATTATCATCATTACATTTTTCTGAACGTATAAATATTGTTGTTCGATCTATTAATTTTAATGATGATACAATATCCTTATTATAATAGGGACTAATTCCAGTTAAATAATCATAATACTCAATGATATCAATCTGATTTTCCAAACCAAGATATAGACTATAGTTTAGCGACTTTAAAGTTTTGATATCATTTACCGATAATAACATTTGTGTGTAATAATTTTCAACAAATCCATAAATTTGAACATTTTTGTAAAATTCCGACTCAAATTTTTCTGATTCGAAAAGTGATGCATCATTAGAATCAAAAATTGGCAATGATAACCAGTTTTTGGTCTTAATTATCATCCGTAATTGAACATTATTTGAAACAGATACCATAGGAACGCAATCAAAATTTGTTGTTAAAGTTTTTGTGAAATTTGTTTCTCCCGCAAGATTTAATATGATTAATTTTTTATATGGTGAATCAGCAAGACAGTAAAAATATAAATTTTCTATTTCAGAAGCTGTCTCTACTGTTAAATTAAATGTTGTACCTTGTTTAATTATTATTTCGAAATGAGTTTTATAGTGGAATAATTGATTTTGAATTATGTATTTCGTCCATGGTTCGGAAATTTCTCGAACTAAAGGCTCAACAGTTCGTGTAGTTGTCTAAAAGATAAATTTATCTATTATGTAAAAAATACATACGTACTATTGTAGATTTTTTAATTATTTTTAATTATTTAGAAACTTACATTTAAATTCCATTGCACTGTCTCCTGTGAAATTGTATCCGAGACAAATATCAAAAATAATTTTATTAATATTAAAAAAATCATTATTTACTATTTCTTTAGTGTCTGTACTCAATTATAAAAGCTTCAATATGAAAATTTTTTAACTTTTATTTCGTATTTATATTTTACATTTAAATAAAATGCTGTGAATTTACATATATAATTATTTGATAAATAAATATATGTTGCATCAATTTTAGTGTAATTCGTATCTATTATGCAAATCATTTAATTTTCTATGTTTAACTGTTTATATATGAATGTTAAATTAAACAAGGTTTTCATCATTCAAAACGAAAATAAATTAAAGGAATGGAATTTTTATTATCATTGAATACACAAAAATATTTAGGTCACTTTATTTATTTAATCTCATTTATTATATTTCTGCTGAACAATTAATAATTATTTGAATAAAGGTAATTGGGATTTCATAAATTAGCGTAGAATTGGGTTTTACATAAATTGTAAGATATTGACATAATTATAACTGTATTGTTGAATCAAATATAATTTAAAGTTTCCAAGTTTTTTTTTATAATTCACCAACATTTAAATTGGATACACGTAAAAAATGTTAATATTTAAAATTTTAAGTTTCTTTCTACTCTTTTATATTGCTAAAACAGAACTATCAATAAAGTGGAATGAAGAGGTATGTATTTAAAAAGTTGGGATATTTTTAGTTAAAGGTTTATTAAAAAAGTTAAATTAATTTAGTCATTTACTTTTTCATGTTAGTTTTTTTTTTAAATTATACTGTATGTATTATTATAAATTTTTTATATCCAAAATTTGGAAAAAATTGTAAATTTTTTGGTATGAAAAAATGATTTTTCTACTTATGAATTTTATTTTTTGAAAATATGTAAAAACATACATAAAACACGTCGGTAAATTTTGTACGGTTTAAATTATTATAATTTTTTGTCTCAACAAATTTTTGCAAAACATTTCTCTATGAACAATTTTTAAAAGAAAATTTTATAGGCAAAAATAAATTATTATTTTTTGAATTATTTTAAACTAGCGCCTCCGACGGCAATTATTTTATTAAATATTTAATAATATTGTTAACAAATTGCAAAAAGGCATGTAATTATAGTGAAAGTTTCAAAGATAAAATTAATAATCTGTTATATTTGTAAAATTTGTCTAAAAATAATAATAATTGTTGAATAATTTTTTTTTTAAACTAAAAACACTTTTTTATTCAAGCCCGAATAGAAATCCCCAAGGTATGCCTAAAATGATAATTGGCCCTAAGCTGGTCCTAACTTGGCAGAAAATGTTAATATTTCCTAATTTGGTCCTAACTTGGTCCTCCTTTTACAAGCCATTTTAGTAATATCGGAGTATTTTGGCATTATTAATTATAATTAATAATAATATTATAACAATAATATAATTATAATAATAAAATAATAAAAAAAATATATAAATACAATAATAAAAATAATAAAAAAATAAAAATATACCATAGTTTTTTAAAAATTTTAATTAATTATTAATTAAATTTATATTAAACAAAATGAGAAGGGTTACATTTAATTTGAATTTTTTTTCCCTACTTTTTCAACCCTAGCAGACGAAATGAACGAAACTATAAGCAGAAGTTATTTAGAGGTTAAGTTCTTGTGTAAAAAGTGCAATGTAATTCTGCTTGTTTATTGATGAGTGTTAATAAAATACAGTTAAATGAAAATATAAATCCAGTCACATTAATGACAATGGAGCGAGATCAGATTGGAAAAGAAGAAAATCGTGTTAGAAATGAGAAATTCAAAAGAATTCAACGAAGTTTGCGAGAACTTGAATCATGCTCTATTGATTTTATATCGAAGAGAACTATAGTTATCAAAATTTATTAACAAATAATTAATCCAATTAAAATTATGTGAATTTTAAAAAAGCTGGTCCTATCTAGGACCTAAAAAGGACCCTTATATTGGTCCTAAATAGGCACCCAAATTAGGACCAGGCTAAAATCGCATCACCAACCATTTTAGGACCAAGTTAGACTGCTAAGATAGGACCTAGATAATAAAACGGCAAACTAGATAGGACCAAGTTAGGACCATTTTTCAATTTCCACACGGGAGGTAATATTATTTTCATAATAATTTAATTTATTACAATTATTTTATTATAATTTATAATAAATTTCATAATTTTAAAAAAGCGCGCACTATTTTGTCTTGGGCCAATGAAGTGATTTCAACTAAATGTAGGTTATGTTCGTGTCTGATTCATGGGTGTTTTCGGCATTCACTCAGAGTTAACTCTAGAGTTAACAGTGGTGCTCAATGATATTATCTTTGAAAATTTATTTACCTAAATAAAATAATTGATTTTCTATTTTCATCACCCTGAGTTTGAAGTTAGTTGTCCTTGTTTGCTTACTTTTTTTTAATTTATACGAATTTTTTGTTTTTCATTTAAAAATGGAACATATTTTTGCTACCCATAAACGTGTTATTTTTTTAAAGTTTATAATTTTCAAATTTTTCATTATTTCCCTAACTTTAATTAATCTGAATTGTTTTAGAAACTAGATTATTTATTTTAATTAAAGTTGTTTTTTATAAATAAAAAGTTAAAATAATTTTTAATAAAAATAAATTATTATGTTTCAATTTACACTTTTCAAAACAAACAATCCGTTCACAAATTTTGTCGGCCATTAAAGGTTAGGACTGACCCTTTTTCTTTACTCTCGCAAGAAAACAGAGTTAACTCTGGGTCATCTAGTAATAAATTTTTGGGGACTTTTATGAAATCTAGAAATAACAAATTTTTATTTTAACATTACATTACTAGAATAAAAGGCCCGTTTCACATGTTGTTACAATTGCAAACCCTGTGCCAATCAAAATGAATCGTCTATGCTAAATTGCCAATCAACAACGTTCACAACCAACAGACGAACTGAAAATCAAAATTTACATTTGAGCACCACTGCTAACTCTAGAGTTAACTCTTAGTGAATGCCGAAAACACCCCATGACAGCTGCAAATATTTACAACAAATAAATCCTTTGCAAGTGTATATTTATTACAATTAATTAACTTATGCAAAATATATATGTGGAACAATAATTTAAGGTGATTTTTATAAAATGAATATTGATTTAGATGCTCTGGAAAGCAAAGTTCATTTTTTTCTTACATTCGATTTTTTCGACCATCGAGATATTTCGATAAATTTTCATGTATTTATTTTATAATATATATATATATATATATATATATATATATATATATATATATATATATATATACATATATATATATATATATATATATATATATTTTAACAAACGTTGATCATAGTAGAATGATTCGGGAATATGGCTTTTAGAGTCAGTACATATATTTTTAGTGATAAACTTTATAATTAAAAATTAAAAAATGTATAAAAATTTCTAAAAATGTTTTAGGAAATTGAAAGGACTGTGAAGCCAATTGTTATAAAATTACAAATATCAATGGATAATTATCAATGTTCTTATTGTTATAACCCAAAACATCATTACAAAAGTCATTTTGGAATAATAATTAGGAAAGGGACAACTTTTACTGTAACAATTCAAAATTCAAAATCAGTTGAAAATTTAAAATTTTTATGTCCTACTGAAATATCAGAAGAATTTATCAAAAAAGATTTTGCTGGAAAGAGAAATAGTACAATAGAATTTACAACAAATGTTGACTGCGTTCCATTATTATCAGTTTCATATAATGTACCAGTGGTGGTAAAAATTAAAACTAAAAATTGGACAAATTTACCTATTTTTGATTCGAGAAATTTAACTTTTCTCACCTCACACAAAGCTGAACATGAATTTTACAAAAATATTCAAACCTATGGTTTTGTTGAAAATTATTATACACAAATGTTAGTGTCAGCAAACGATATTAAAGAAATATTATCAAAAAATTTGAGTTTATTTATTGCATTGCAAAATCAAGTGGATGTAATAAAATACTATAATTATTTAACAGCTGCCAGTCGATATGTAGATAAAAATGATTTTATTTCATTTGTTTTAATTGACAAGCAACGAGTTTTCCTTCGCACGGAAAAAAATCATCCTGAAACTTCCGGAATTTCTTCAACATTTTGGATATCATTTACATTTGGATCAGCACATGTTTTGTTTACAACTCGAAATAATAACTGGCTTTTAATTCACGAATTTGCACATTCATATGATATTGAAACTAAAACAATTGATTTTGGAATAATTTTGGAAGTATGGACAAATATTTTTTCTGCATTCTATCAAAATAAATTTAATTCCAAGGATTATTGGTTTAAATTTTCAGAATCAGATAAGAAAAAATTTGTATCAGTTTATCAAAATAATGTTCCTTTTGCTAAGTGGAATTATAAAGAAAAATTACAATTTTTCTTGAATTTATTTGCCTACGATGGTACTGATAAAGCATTTAGAGAATTTAACATTCGTTACTATTCAAAAGAATATGTCAACAAGGACTACATAATTCCATTAATTTTAGAAGTATTTTTCGATCTTTACAATATAAATTTATTGCCATTTTTGAAAAAAGTGATTAATTTTAAAAGTTTTAATTTAGATTTAGAATTACGACTTTTATCTGCTCATCCAGTAATGCCTGCTATTGATTTTAATGTAAAGCCAACAGAATTATCAGCCAAAAGTAGAGAAAAAGATTGGCGGCAATCTTTACCTTTAATGTTAATGCGAAAAATGAAGAAAAATTATGTCGACGTTAATTTTACCATTGAATCACCAATTGATCCAAGAAATTTTTGTCTTTATTTGAATAACAATTGTCACAATATTACTGGAAAACTAATGAATATTAAATTACAGTCTGATGTTTATTCTATTTTTATAGCGAAAGAAAAAAATGGAACACTTTATATTAGTGATATGGACTATCACATTATTTCGCAAGAAACAAAAATTCATTTGATAGTTAATGAAATTACACAAAATAGTGTATTTTTACCATTAGTGTATTATGAATTTCATGCCCTAGGTATTGCTGACTGGCGTTTTTTAAACATATTTATAAACTTTAAAACTATGACAATAGGAATACAACAACTTTCTGGCACAATTCATAATTATTTTCCACAGGAATTATATTTTTCGATAAGTTTAGAACGAAATGGTTCTTTTATTTTTGATTACAAATTAAATGGCACCCAGAAAAATGAACAGCTTATAAATGTAGCACATAAATTTATAGCCAATGATAAAATTCATATTTTCCATGCAGAACCAAGTCGTCTAATGTTTAATTCGAAAAAATATAATAAATTAAAACATAATACTCTTGTTCTGACAAATGTAGGTTTAAAAAATGTTAAAGACAATGATTTTAGAATTATTTCTTCGGATATTAAAAGAATTGATGAATTTAATTCAAATTATAATATAGAGTTAAGTAATAATGCATTGTATCAAATTTATTTTTCACATTATATTCGTAGGTTACGTTTTAATAAGATGCAAAAATACATTCCAAAGTCTTGGATTTAAAAAGTTTTGTATTATATATATATATAATCATTTACTTTGTAACAATTTGTAATAAATAGCAACAAATCTGGTTTCTTATTTATAAATTTATTAGTCCTGTGAAGAAAGATCCATATTCTGACAATTTTTATTTGTTTTTATTTTATATTTATCATCACTTTTTCTAAAAAACACCCAAAGGCTTTACATTTATTATTTACTTACTATTTTACTATTAAAAAATTTATAAAATTAATTTTTTTACTTTAAATTATTTTATAAACTTTTAAAAAATCTATTATTTACTGAATATACTAAAATTACGAATTGGAAAATCGCAATATAAAATTCAAAATAATCTGGTATAGTGTTTGGAAAAAATATGAAGGTGTTTATATAAAAATTAACTATCTGACAAAGAATTGTAATTTTTATATTTATTTCAAATTGTATATTTCACATTCACTTTAAACATAAATTAACAATTCAATTATTAATATTGTTTAAAAAAAACACTCAATTATACAACAATTTCTATTATTTAGACAAACAATTTACATTAGACCTAATTAATTTGACGTTTAAAGCCAATTCAATGGGATGTAAGCTTCCAAATCATTAAAACGCAATGTACGAATATAATTTGCAAAATAATTTTGATACAATGCATTGTAACTTAAATCTATATTGTATTCTGAATTAAATTTATCAATTCTTTTAATATCCGAAGAAATTATTTTAAAACTCAAATCATTAATTTCGCGCAAACCCTCATCAGTTAAAACAAAAGTATGATTACGTGATTCACTATTAGAATATCCATCTAAATACATCTTAAAACGTGTATTACCTTCTACGTGATAAAAATGCACTCTATCATTAATCTCAAAATTCACAACAGTATTTGTTATCGGTTGGTAACCGCCAAAAAAATTATATTCAGCATAATATACACCTTTATGTTCTAAACGCATTGAAAAATATAATTCACTATTTTTAAAAAACCTATGAATTTCTTTACCAAATCGTTTCAATTCAATTGTCATTGTTTTGTAGTTAAAAAATATTTTTAAAAATAAACTATCATATAAACCTAAAGCATCAAAAACATATTCTACAATCGGTAAAAATGTTTCATTTTCATAAAATTTATTTTCTCTTAACATTAATTCTGTCTGTTTATTTAAAACATTGTGCATACCAATATTTGACAAAAGAAAAGAATTATTTTTTAAATTATTATGAAATCCTTCTAAATTTAACTTTAAACGACTTGGTTCGACATGATAAATACGAATTATATCATTAAATTTAAATTTCTCCATCACATTAATAAGTTTTTGATTTTTTTTAGGAGTACCAAAAAATTTATATTCAAAAATAGAAGCACCATTTCGTTCTAAACTGATTGAAAAATATAATTTAAACTTCCAATGAATATCTTTGATCAACTGATTTAATTCTATTGTCATAGTCGTGTAATTTATAAATATTTTTAAAAACAACTTGTCACTATAACGTAAAGCTTCAAATGAATAATTTAATTTATTTAATTCTGTTCCTCTGTAATTAAAGTTATGCAAACTTTTTTTTGCCAAAATAGACAAAAAATTGTATATCTCTATGTCTTTATAAACAATTGTTCGCAAACCTTCATTTGTCAAAATAAAGGAATTATTACTAATTACATTAAAATATCCCTCTAAATTTAACATTAAACGATGTGATTCTGTATGATAAATATGAATTTTATCATTAATCTTAAAATCCTTAATATCATTTACAAGCGATTTATTATTTTGTGGAGAACCAAAAAATTTGTATTTAAAAATAGAAGTATCATTTCTTTCCAAAATAAACGAAAAATATAATTCATTTTTATAATATTTGTTAATTTCGTCATTAAATTGCTTTATTTTAATTGTCATATTATTGTAGTTTATAAATATTTTTAAAAATAAAATATCATCATGATTCAGTGCATTAAATTCATATTTCAAATTATTTTCTATTTTCTTTGAAATTGCATCTAAACCAACACTGGTCAAACGAAAAATATTTTTTTGTTCCACTGGATTATTATATCCATTCAAATTCAATTTTAAAAAATTGGGTTCGCAATGAAAAATGTGTATTTCATCATTGATTTCAAATTTTTCCACAGCATTTGTTAGCAATTGATTTTGCATTTTATCTGGAAATTTATATTCCATAACATTAGTATCATTTCGTTTTAATTGTAGCAAAAAATATAAATTATTTTCTGATATTTCATTACTTAATTGTTTTATTATCAATGTCATGTCCTTGTAATTTATAAATATTTCCAAAAATAACCTATTATCAGGACCTTGAGCATCAAATCTATAATGAATCAAGGGTAAATATGTTTGATTTTCTGGAATTTCTTTTACATCGACAATAATTAACATATTCTTTGAAATTGTATGATAAATTTCATCACTTATATAGGTGTTTCCATTTAATACTTCTGCTACGTAAATAGAATAAACATCTGACAATAATTTGATAGTCATGTTTTTTCCAACAATAGTGTGACAATCGTTATTCAAATATAAACAACAATTTGTAAGATCAATTGGCGATTCAATAATAAATAAAACGTTAACATATGTATTCTTCATTCTTGTCCCCAACATTAAAGGGGAAATTTGTCTCAAATCACGTTCTTTGCTTAGAGCTCGCAAATCTTTAGGATTTATCCCAAAATCAATGGCAGGCATCACAGGATGTTCATTCAAAAGTCGCAGTTTTAATTCGGGATTTAATGAAATATCTTTGATGATTTTTTTCAAAAACGGCAATAAATTTATATCGTAAAGATCAAGAAACATTTTAAGAATAGTTGGTACTATGTCAACAGAATCTTTAGTTGTAATTTGATTGTAAGGATTGTGGCGAATACGAAATTCACGTAAATTCGTGTCAGTTCCATCATATCCGAATAGACTCACAAATAAATTTAACTTTTCCTCGTAACTCCATTTTGTAATGTCATTTCCCATTTGATAATTTAAAATTTTCTTATAATTGTAAGGAGACGCTGATTGTAACATTGGATTTTTAATTACAAATTTTTGATGATATAAAGTTGCAAACATATCATTCCACAAATTAAATGTTTCTCTAAAATTAATATCAAATTCTTTCCTGTTGTAGTATTCAGCAAATTTTTGCAATAAAATCCAACTAGATCCTTTTTTGGGTTGTAAAAATCTTTGTACATTACTAATAGTGGATATAAAATGACGGTTCAAATTTGTCTCCGGACATATGAATGCATCGAGAGAGTCAACAAAATTTAAAGATATGTCCTCACATTCAAAAGTTGATGTCAAATATTCTTCTGTAGTGGAATTATCTTCATTACATTTTTCTGAACGTATAAATATTGTTGTTCGATCTATTAATTTTAATGATGATATAATATCTTCATTATAATAGGGACTAATTCCAGTTAAATAATCATAATACTCAATGATATCAATCTGATTTTCCAAACCAAGATATAGACTATAGTTTAGCGACTTTAAAGTTTTGATATCATTTACCGATAATAACATTTGTGTGTAATAATTTTCAACAAATCCGTAAATTTGGATATTTTTGTAAAATTTAGATTCAAATTCTTCTGATTCGAAAAGTGATGCATCATTAGAATCGAAAATAGGCAATGATAACCAGTTTTTGGTCTCAATTATTATTCGTAGTGGAACATTATTTGAAACAGATACCATAGGCACGCAATCAAAATTTGTTGTTAAAGTTTTTGTGAAATTTGTTTCTCCCGCAAGATTTAATATGATTAATTTTTCATATGGTGAATCAGCAAGACAGTAAAAATATAAATTTTCTGTTTTAGAAGAAGTTTCCAGCGTTAGGTTGAATGTTGTACCTCCTTTAATTATTATCTCAAAATGAGTTTTGTAATGAGAGAATTGGTTTTGTATTGTACGACTCGTCCATGGTTCCGAATATTCTCGAACTAAAGGCACGGCAATTCGTGTAGTCGTCTAAAAAAATGGATTTTAGTTATATGTAAAATAAATCTGTTTCTTATAAGTAAAAAATTTATTTGATTTAAATCAATTATTTTATTAAGCTTATTTGGTTTATTTATAATTTTAAATGTTTTTAATTTTTGAATTTTTAAAAATTTTAATTTTTTCGTTATACGGAAAAATCACTTTTAAATAAGAATTTTATTTCAGTTATTTTAATGAATATGCCTTTATTGCAATAAACTAAATTTTTTTGATTAAATTAAAATGCTTAATTGTTTCAAACAAAATTGATTAATTCATTTGATGAAATTGACTTTCTCTCTAATCATAAATGTGCTAACGAAATAGATTTTATAATTATTTAAAAACTTACGTCTAAATTCCATTGCACTGTCTCCTGTGAAATTGTACTCGAGACAAATATTAAAAAAAAATTTATTAATATTAAAAGAATCATTATTTACTATTTCTTTACTGTCTACTCGATTAAAAAAACTTTAATATGAAAATTTTTAACTTTTATTTCTAACATATTTTTTACTATTAATAACAAGTTATAAATTTCAATATAATTAATGTTACTAATTATTTTTTAAATAAATATGTATTGCAGCAATTATAGGTACTGTTTATATAGATTCACAAATTAAAAGAAGTTTTCATCACCAAAAACGATAATCGATTAAGTCAATAAAATTTGTATTATGATTAAATGCATAAAAATATACATGTTACTTTATCTGTTTTGCGTAATTTTTAACGTTTATTCAGAAAGATTAATAATTATCAGAACAGAGATAATTAGAATTTTACCAATTAGTGTAAAAAATATTATGTATATTAATTAGAAGATATTAAAATAATCATAAATATGTTCTTGGGGTAAATGTAAATAAAATTTCCAAGACTTTTTTTTATAATTCGTTAACCTTTAAACTGGATACACGTAAAAAAAATGTTATTATTGACAGTTTTAAGTTTTTTTTTACTTTTTTGTATTGCTAACACAGAAGTGAAAATAAAATGGAATCAAGAGATATGTATTTAAAAAATTCGTATATTTTTAATTAAAGGTTCATTAAAAAAAAACTAAATTATTATAGTAATTTTGCCTTTGATGTTAAAATTTTTAAAACAAAATACTGTATGAAAAAAAGATATGTAATAATTTCTATAAATGATTTAGGAAATTGAAAGGACTGTGAAGCCAAGTGTTAGAAAATTTGAAAAATCATGGGAACATTATATAGGCGAAAAATATTTCTATCACAATAAAAATCACTTTGGAATAATAATTAAAAAAGATAAAACTTTTACTCTAACGACAGAAACTTCACATATTTTTCAAGGTTTAAAATTTTACTGTCCTACTGAAATATCAGAAGAATATATCAGACTAAGATTTATAAAGACCGGAAATAGAACAAGAGTTTTAACAACAAATGTTGATTGTGTTCCATTATTATCAGTGTCATACAATGTACCAGTGGTGGTAAAAATTAAAACTAAAAATTGGGCAGTTTTACCTATTTTTGATTCGAGAAATTTAACATTTCTCACTTCACACAAAGCTGAAAATGAATTTTACAAAAATGTTCAAACCTATGGTTTTGTTGAAAATTATTATGCACAAATGTTAGTGTCAGCAAACGATATTAAAGAAATATTATCAAAAAATTTGAGTTTATTTATTGCATTGCAAAATCAAGTGGATGTAATAAAATACTATAATTATTTAACAGCTTCCAGTAGATATGTAAATAAAAATGATTCATTATCATTTTGTTTACTTAATAAGCACAAATTTTTTATTCGCACAGAAATGAATAATAGTGCACTTGCATATTTGGATACTCCTTGGATAACATTTACTTATGGATTAGAAGATGCTTTACATCAAACACGAGCCGGAAGATGGACTTTATTACACGAAATTGCACATTATTATGACATAACGGAAGATACACTTGGTTTCGGGGGAACTATTGATGTATGGACAAATATTTTTTCTGCCTTATATCAAAATAAATTTTACTCCAATGATTATTGGATTAAATTTTCAGAATCAGATAAAACAAAATTTTTATCAATTTATCAAAATAATGTTCCATTTCAAGAGTGGGAATATAGAGAAAAATTACATTTTTTAATGAATTTATTTGCTTACGATGGTACTGATAAATCTTTTAGAGAATTTAACATTCGATACTATTCAAAAGAAAATATTTATAAGTTTAATATAATTCCATTAATTTTAGAAGTATTTCTCGATCTATACAACATAAATTTATTGCCATTTTTAAAGAAAGTTATCATTTTTCCTGTCTCTTTACTTTTAGTAAGTCCATATTTAGAAGTACGACTTTTATCCGCACATCCTGTAATGCCTACTATTGATTTTAATTTAAATCCAACAGATTTAAAAGCCAAGAGTAGGGAATCAGATTGGAGACAAAATTTACCTTTAATGTTGATGCGAAAAATGAAGAAAAAATATGTCAATGTTACATTTACCATTGAATCATCAATTGATCCAAGAAATTTTTGTCTTTATTTGAATAACAATTGTCACAATATTACTGAAAAACTAATGAATATTAAATTACAGTCTGATGTTTATTCTATTTTTATAGCGAAAGAAACAAATGGAACACTTTATATTAGTGATGTGGACTATCACATTATTTCGCAAGAAACAAAAATTCATTTGATTGTTAATGAAATTACAAAAAGTGAAATATTTTTACCCTTAGTATATTATGAATTTGATGCCCTAAGTATTGCTACGAGGCGTTTTTTAAAAATTTTCATAAACTTTAAAACTATGACAATACAAATACAACAACTTTTTGGCATAATTCACCATTATTATGGAACGGAATTATTTTTTTCGATAAGTTTAGAACGAAATGGTTCTTTAATTTTTGATTACAAATTAAAAGGCACCCAAGAAAATGAACAGCTTATAAATGTAGCACATAAATTTATAGCCAATGATAAAATTCATATTTATCATTCAGAATTCATTCGTCTAATGTTTAATTCAAAGGAATATAATAATTTAAAAAATAATACTTTTGTCCTGACAAATATTGGTTTAAAAGATGTTAATGACAATAATTTTAAATTTCTTTTTTTAGATATTAAAAGAATTGATGAATTTAATTCAAATTATAATATAGAATTAAGCAACAATGCATTGTATCAAATTTATTTTTCACATTATATTCGTAGGTTACGTTTTAATAATATGATTGAGTATATTCCAAAGTCTTGGATTGAATGGCAGAACCAAAATTTGTTCCTGATTGAAAATGTTCCTTAGAAGTAATATTCGACGATCAAATGGAAGGAATAATTTATTGTAATTATAATTTTTCACAATTTTTTTTAGAACTTTATATTAACATTCAGATTGATAAAATTTGTCGGTTAATATATTTTTACCTAATAGTGTAATAATAATAATGATAATAATAATAAAACTGACATTATTTACTATTTAATGACCTTGTACTAATTTAAGATATCTTCAGTATTAAAATTTTAAACCTTTTTTTTCTTATTTGTATGTATTTTTCATTTTAATAAAAAGCTGTGAATTTACATATGTAAAAAATTATTTGTTAAATAAATATATGTTGCAATAATTATAGTTGAATTCGTATCAATTATTTATGCATATAATTTATTTTTCTATATTTTACTGTTTATATAATATGAGTGTCGAAATCGAAAATATTTTAAGCATTTAAAATAAAAATGGATCCAGGGATTTTATTATTACACCGTCCGACAAAATTCAACTTTTTTTTCACACACGAATAAATCAATGATTTTCAGAAACTAGGGGCTTTTAGGGGAAAAAACAACCATTAAATGAAAGGTGATAGGAAATCTTGTACAAATTAATAATTTTTTATAAAACCTGGTATCTCGGGGTTTTCCGGGTCGCTGATTATGAATCTGATGTCAGATTTTCAAAATTCAAAATGACGGATTCAATATGGCGGTCGAAATTTATAAAAGTTCATCTAATTCACTTGAAACCTGTTACTTGCAGGTTTTTGGGGTCGCTGATAACGAATATGATGTCAGAATTGAAAATTCAAAATGGCGGATCCAATATGGCGGTCGAAATTTATAAATATTAATTATTTTTTGTAAAACTTGGTATCTAGGAGTTTTTGAGGTCGCTGAGTACGAATCTGAAGTCAAATTTTTAAAATTCAAAATGGCAGATTCAATATGGCGTTTGAAATTTATAAAAGTTCGTCGAATTAACTTGTTACTTGAAGGTTTTTGGGGTTGCTGATTACAAATTTGATGTCGGGTTTTCAAAATTCAAAATGGCGAATCCAATATGGTGGTCGAATCTTTAAATCGTAAAAATGAGCGTCTAAAATTTACACAACCGTAATACAAGAGTTGTTATGAAATGTTTCTATTAATTTTATTTTATTGCATTATATTTGTTTAATAAATTTTGATTATAACTTTTTGAATTTATTAATTCTAATAGAAACTTAGTTAATAAATATACAAATTTTCAGATTAAAAATCACTTAAAATAAAAATTTTAAAATGTTGGCTTGCAAATCTTAACAAAAAATTGATCGAACATTTAAATTTTCCAAATTATTTTTTCAGATTTGTGATTTTCACCTTTATTAGATTTGGAGTTTTTATTATTCTTATCTGACATCACTTTCGTACTTAGAAACGCCGAAAGCCCTTAGATACCAAGTTTTATAAAAAATTAACAATTTTTATAAATTTTAACCGTCATATTGAGTCTGCCATATTGAATTTTAAAAATCTACAATCAGATTCGTACTCAGCGACCCCAAAAACCCAGAGATACGAAGTTTTATAAAAAACTAATAACATTTATAAATTTCGACCACCATATTCGATCCGCCATTTTAAATTTTGAAAACCCGACATCGAATTCGTTATCAGCGACCCCAAAAACCCCTAAGTAACAACTTTCAAATGAATTGGTGAATTTTTATAGATTTCGACCGTCATATTGGATCCGCCATTTTGAATTTTGAAAATCTGACATTAGATTCGTAATCAGCGACCCGGAAAACCCCGAGATACCAGGTTTCATAAAAAATTATTAATTTGTACAAGACTTCCTATCATCTTTCATTTAAGGGTTGTTTTTACCCCTAAAAGTAAAAAATGACCTGATCTAGCAAAACGGCCAGACACGGGTATCTTTTTTTTGGTCCTAGTTTCTGAAAATCAGACGGTGTTAATTATAATCGGACGGTGTTATTATTTGAATATAATAAAACATCGATGTTATTTTATTATCTATTCTACGTAATTTATTGCGTTTATGCAGAACGATTAATAATTGGAATTTCACAAAATAGCGTGGAAAATATTATCTATATAAATTATAAGATATTGAAATAATCCTAATTACGTTGTTGGGGCGAATGTAAATAAAATTTCCAAGACTTTTTTTTCCATAATTCCTCAACCTTTAAACTGGAAACACATAAAAAATGTTAACATTGACAATTTTTAGTTTTATTCAACTTTTTTATATTGCTAACACAGAACTGGAAATAAAATGGAATCAAGAGGTATGTATTTAAAAAGTTCATATATTTTTAATTAAAGGTTCTTTAAAAAATTTAATTATTATTGTAATACTGTTTAAAAAAAAGTACTAAAACAGTACCGATTTTAGGTATCAAAATAGAATCAAATGTACCTGAAGTCGGTATTAAATTAATACCTTTCTTTTTTTGCCTTTGATAAATTGTTTATGTCGAAATTCTAGTAAAATGATATTCTATAGATTGTGAGAAAATTCTCTTAGAGTCCAACATGTATTTTATTTTAAAAAAATTTTTAATTAAAAAATGTGTAATAATGTTTATAAATGATTTAGGAAATTGAAAAGACTGTGAAGCCAAATGTTAGAAAATTTGAAAAATCATGGAAAACTCACATAGGCAGAGAATCATTCTTTTATTACAAAAATCACTTTGGAATAATAATTAAAAAAGACACATCGTTTACTCTAACGATAACAACTTTAAAAATTGTTGAAAGATTAAAATTTTTCTGTCCCACTGAAATATCAAAAGAATTCATAACAGTAAATTTTGTTGAAAAGGGAAATAGTACAACTGAATTAACAACAAATGTTGACTGCGTTCCACTATTATCAGTTTCATACAATGTACCAGTGGTGGTAAAAATTAAAACTAAAAATTGGACAGTTTTACCTATTTTTGATTCGAGAAATTTAACATTTCTCACCTCACATAAAGCTGAAAATGAATTTTACAAAAATGTTCAAACCTATGGTTTTGTTGAAAATTATTATACACAAATGTTAGTATCAACAAATGATATTAAGGAAATCTTATCACAAAAATTGAGTTTATTTATTGGTTTGCAAAATCAAGTGGATGTAATAAAATACTACAATTATTTAACAAGTTCTAGTCGATATGTAGATAAAAATGATTCATTATCATATTATTTAATGAATAAACAGCGGATTTTCTTTCGTACAGAAAGGAAAAATAATGCATACGCATATTTAAAAACTCCTTGGATAACACTTACTTATGGATTAGAAGACGTTTTACTATCAACTCGAGGTAAAAGCTGGATTTTATTACACGAAATTGCGCACTATTATGACATGTCGCTTAGTACTGTTGGTTTTGGACCAACAGTTGAAATATGGACAAATATTTTTTCTGCTTTATATGAAAATAAATGTAACTTCAAGGATTATTGGGTTAAATTTTCAGAACCATATAAGAAAAAATTTATATCATTTTATCAAAACAATGTTCCTTTTGAAGAGTGGGGTCATAGAGAAAAACTACAATTTTTATTGAATTTATTTGCCTACGATGGTACGGATAAGTCTTTTAGAGAATTTAACATTCGTTACTATTCAAAAGAACATATACACAAGAATGTTGTAATTCCATTAATTTTAGAAGTATTTTTCGATCTTTACAATATAAATTTATTGCCATTTTTGAAAAAAGTGATCAATTTTAATGTTACAGTACCTTTAGTAAGTCCATATTTAGAAGTACGACTTTTATCCGCACATCCTGTAATGCCTGCTATTGATTTTAATCAAAAGGCAACAGATTTAAAAATCAGAAGTAGAGAAAAAGATTGGCGGCAATCTTTACCTTTAATGTTAATGCGAAAAATGAAGAAAAAATATGTTGATGTTACTTTTATCATTGAAACATCAATTGATCCAAGAAATTTTTGCCTTTATTTGAATAACAATTGTCACAATATTACTGAAAAACAAATGAATATTAAATTACAGTCTGATGTTTATTCTATTTTTATAGCAAAAGAAACAAATGGAACACTTTATATTAGTGATGTGGACTATCACATTATTTCCCAAGAAACAAAAATTCGTTTGATAGTTAATGAAATTACACAAAATAGTATATTTTTACCATTAGTGTATTATGAATTTCATGCCCTAGGTATTGCTGACTGGCGTTTTTTAAACATATTTATAAACTTTAAAACTATGACAATAGGAATAAAACAACTTTCTGGCACAATTCATAATTATTTTCTACAGGAATTATATTTTTCGATAAGTTTAGAACGAAATGGTTGTCTTATTTTTGATTACAAATTAAATGGCACCCAGAAAAATGAACAGCTTATAAATGTAGCACATAAATTTATAGCCAATGACAAAATTCATGTTTACCATGCAGAACCAAGTCGTCTAATGTTTAATTCAATGGTTTATAATAAATTAACACATAATACTTTTGTTCTGACAAATGTAGGTCTAAAAGATGTTAAACACAATGATTTTCAATTTATTTCTTCGGATATTAAAAGAATTGATAAATTTAATTCAAATTATAATATAGACTTAAGCAATAATGCATTGTATAAAATTTATTTAGCACATTATATTCGTATGTTGCATTTAAATAACATGGAAGAATACATTCCAAAGTCTTGGCTTTAATGGCAAAGAAAAAATTTGTTCCTTATTGAAAAAATGTTTCTTAGAAGCAACATTCGTCGATAGGTATATATCACCGATAGATAAGTGTGTGTTGAGAGAGGAGAGTGACACTAGTAGTAACGCTGTCTATTTTCTCTCTCTTCGACGTGTGACTATAATTTGTTATCATATCTGTATTGTTTGGAGCGAAAATAAAAAAAATTTAGTTTTCATTTCATAATTCACCAACCTTCAAACTGGATACACATACAAAATGTTAATATTCAAAATTTTTAGTTTTTTCCTACTTTTTTATATTGCTAACACAAAGCGGACTATAAACTGGAATAAAGAGGTATATATTTAAAAAATTGGAATATTTTTACAAAAGTTCATTAAAATAATTAAATTATTCTAGTCATTTTGCCTTCACTGAGAAAACAATCTATTTAAGTTTAAAAGAATCCTTTTATCATAAGCGAATTTTCCTTTCAATATTTATTTGAAAGGATTTCCTTTTAGGACAAAAGGAAAGTCTTTTAAAGTGTATCCTTTAATTATTAAAAGAATTTAGTTTACTATTTAAAGGAAATATTTTTAAAGAAATAAAAATAAATATAGTTTATTTATTTTTTATTTATTAGTATTGTTAATAATTAAAGAATTACTGTCATTTATTAATTTTAAATAAAATGAAATGAAATTATTTATATTTATTATTATTAATAAGTTAATAGCTTTTTACATAAAACTCGGAAAATTTTCATAATTTCTATTATTTTATATTAATTTTTTTTATACCTTTTTTTCATAGTTTTGAGAGATCAATTATAAAATTAAATTTGAAAATTTTCAATTTAAAGTAAATAAAATTTATAAAGATAAAAAATGATAAAATAGTAAAAATGTCCTTTTTGATTGGTTTAATTTTACAAATTCAATTCACGGAAATTATTTTCCTTTTCACTTTCAATTTTGAAAAATTTTTGGATTAAAATTTTTGAACCCATGGAAATATTAAGGTTATGTTTTATAAAATCATCGATGGTCATTAGTTTTAAAACATTGAAAGTAATACCATTTTCTGTAATAAAAACAGTAAAGGAATAAACAATTTTATTTTTAAAAATAGTACTTTGATTGTTAAAAATTAAAACAAATTAAAATTAATGAAAGTAATTTATTGTAAATGCATAATTGTAATATAAATTAATACTAATAAAATATTTTTTTTTAATTTATTTTTATTTTAAATTATTATTTTTTTATGTCATAAAAGGAATTTATTAGAAAAACAAAAGAAATCTTTTATTCGTCAAACTCTTTTTGTTTTGTCAACAAACGACCAACATTTTTAAATTTAAAAGATGCCTTTTATAATAAAATTAATTCTTTTAACCATTAAAGGACTTGATTTAAAAGGAAAAAAGTTTAATGTTTAATAGATCATTTTTCTCAGTGTTTGATATTAGTTTTTTAAATATTATATTGTATGTATTATAAATTTTTTAAATACACTACTCAGAATAAATTTTAATTTTCTATAGTAAAAAAAAGTAATTTTTCTTATTTGGTTACATTTACATTTACGATTTTTATTTTTCCTTTATTACTAATTGAGAATAGCTTTCATGATTTTTTTTTCAAATTTCTCATCAAACCATATTTACGAGATATAATAAATTTTTCATAATTTTTAGAATTTTAATTGTTTTATTATTTTTGAATTCTCAAAACACTTATTTAAAAATGCATGAATTTTTAAAGTTTTATTTTTAATATTTTACATGAACTTCTTGAAAAATCAGGGCAAAAAATTATAGATATAGTACTTTTTTCTATGTTATTAGTAATTAAATTAATTTATTTGACAAAATTGATCAATTTTTTTATTTAATTATTTTTTTGTTATTTTCATTTAAAAAGCTAATATTTTTTATCAATAAGAAAGGTAAAAATGGAAATGTAACTAATGGATGATTGTAATAAATAAATTACAAATAAATTAATATCAAATTATTTTCTCAATATTTCATAACACCATTTCGTACAGTTTTTACTGCTTTAAAATTTTTGATAAAAAAAAAATTTATTTTAATGTCCTAACTGTTATTATTTATTGTATTATTTTTTTATGCGAAAAATATTAAAATTAGTAAATAAAAAAGATTAAAAAAAGAACATTATTATTATGCAAATAATAAAAATAATGTGAAATCTCTGCTAAGTTAAAAGTATAAAATTTGTTTTGTATTTATTTTGAACAATTTTACTGCTTTATTTTAGATTAAAACCAATTCACAGTAAAAAAAAAATTTGAATCTAAATAGTGTTTGTAAAATAAATTAACTTCAATAATTTTAATGAAATTCTTCATAAAATTCAATTATTTAAAACATTTTTCAATTAAAAATTCTCTTAAATTCAATTATTACCTATATAATTTTGAAACAAGTCCCCCAAGGTGCGCAAGAAGGTGGTTTAAATAAAAATGAATTGGCATTTAAAAATTCTTTTTGATTATGATTCTTAGATGAATAACAAACATTTCTGAATAGTTTTTAAAATCAGTTTAAGTGCCCGATTTAAATAAAATTGAGTTTTTATATAAAAACAGTGTTTTATGGGGAATCAGAATTTATTTAATCTAATAAATACTGTAATAAATGATAAAATAATTACTTATTTTCAATTTTACATATAAATAATTATATTGCTGTAGTGTTTGTGTCCAATTTTAAAAAATTAAATTATAATGTTAAAAGAACGATTTTAAGAGTGACAAAATTTATTTAAGAGAGTCGAATGGTCTCTGAAATTTTTTGGCAAGAAGAGACCTTTAAATATCGCTCTATTAAAACGGCACTAAACGTGAAAATGATAAACATTGATTTTAAAATATACTTTCTTCTCGAAAGACGGACACTTTTTACAAAAGCAGCTAGAGATTCTTGTCTTATATAAATTTCCTAAATCCTAAAGATTATACGAATCCATACAAAAACACGATTGCAAAACGAAAAGTAATATAATGACAGGTACATTACCTCCTGCCGCCGTTAGATGGCAGCAGCATGCAGGTCGCACAAAGTCGCAACTGTTATTAGATTACTTTTCTACCTTTTGTTTTGCAACCATATTTTTCTATGGATTCGTACCATCTTTTGGATTTAGGAAATTTATAAGATGAGAATTTTGGCTGATTTTGTTAAAAGTGTTCGTGTTTCGAGAAAAAAGTATTTTAAAATTAATACTATTTCACGTTCAGAGCGATAATTAAAGCTCTCTTCTTGCCAAAGAATTTCAGATACCGTTCGACACTCTTAATCCATGAATATAAAAACGAAACTAGAAAATAACTTCATTGTTAATAAATTTATATGAACCCAAATCTAAAACATCCATTATCTATACGCATATAAGTATACATTAAATAAATTCTCGTTCCTCATAAAATACTATTTTTAAATATTTAAAACTCAATTTGTTTTAAATTGGGCACGTAAGCTGATTTTAAAACCTATTGAGAAAAGTTTTTTATTCATCTTAGAACCATAATCAAAAAGAATTTTTAAGTGCCAATTCATTTTTATTTAAACCTTCTTCTGGCGCACTGTAAACTATTCAAATATACATTTTTCAATGCAAAATCACCTGAAATTTGATTAATTCTAAAAATCTGGATTTTAGATCTTTTGAAATTCTATTATTTTTTAAAGTATCTTTTTAAAATTCTTCGCCAAATTAAAAATGTTATGAGCATTCAAAAATAAAAATTCATTAAAATTTTAAAAAATTCACATCTTGTAAACGGCTTGTTAAAAAAAATTTGTTTTTAGGGTTCCGTACACCTTCGATGTACCGACAAAAAATCTTTTTTGTCCGAAAAAAGAGTTTATTATTGTCGGTGTACGGAACTCTCGAATTAGTGCGAGTGCAATTCGCACTTGTCCAATTTTTAATCATGAAAGCAAGTCTCAATATAATTATAGATAATTTAATTAAAAAATGTGTAATAATTTCTCAAAATGATTTAGGAAATTGAAAGGACTGTGAAGCCAAGTGTTAGAAAATTTAAAAATTCATGGCAATATAACATGTACGAAGGACCATTCTATCAATACAAAAAACATTTTGGAATAATAATTAAAAAAAATACAACTTTTACACTAACGATAGAAACTTCAAAAGATATTGAAGAATTAAAATTTTTCTGTCCTACTCAAAAAACAGAAAACTTCATAGAAGTAGATTTTCATTCTAATGGAAATAGTACAACAGAATTAACAACAAATTTTGATTGCGTTCCACTATTATCAGTTTCATATAATGTACCAGTGGTGGTAAAAATTAAAACTAAAAATTGGACAATTTTACCTATATTTGATTCGAGAAATTTAACTTTTCTCACCTCACAAAAACATGAACATAAATTTTACAAAAAGATTCAAACTTATGGTTTTGTTGAAAATTATTATACACAAATGTTAGTGTCAGCAAATGATATTAAAGAAATATTATCAAAAAATTTGAGTTTATTTGTTGGATTGCAAAATCAAGTGGATATTATAAAATATTACAATTATTTAACAGGTGCTAGTCGATATGTCGATGCAAATGATTCATTATCATATTTTTTAGTAAACAAGCAACGGTTTTTCTTTCGCACAGAAAGAAATAGTGAACTAGCATATTCAAATCAGAATTGGATAGTATTTTCTGAGGGAATAAAAAATACTTTACAATCAAATCGTGGTCGGAAATGGGTTACATTACATGAAATTGCCCATTATTATGACATATCAAATGATGCTTTCGGTTTTGGACCAACAGTTGAAATATGGACAAATATTTTTTCTGCTTTATATCAAAATAAATTTATTTCCAAGAATTATTGGTTTAAATTTTCAAAATCAGATGAGAAAAATTTTATATCTTTTTATCAAAACAATGTTCCTTTTGTACAGTGGGGTAAAAGAGAAAAACTCCAATTTTTATTGAATTTATTTGCCTATGATGGTACGGATAAGTCTTTTAGAGAATTTAACATTCGTTACTATTCAAAAGAACATATACACAAGAATGTTGTAATTCCATTAATTTTAGAAGTATTTTTCGATCTTTACAATATAAATTTATTGCCATTTTTAAAGAAAGTAATTAATTTTAATGTTACTACTCCTTTAGTAAATCCTGATTTAGAATTACGACTTTTATCTGCTAATCCTGTAATGCCTGCTATTGATTTTAATCTAAAGCCAACAGAATTGTCAGCCAGAAGTAGAGAAAAAGATTGGCGTCAATCTTTACCTTTAATGTTAATACGAAAAATGAAGAAAAAATATGTCAATGTTACTTTTACAATTGAATCACCAATTGATATCACAAATAGTTGTCTTTATTTGAATAACAATTGTCATACTATTGTTGGAAAACTAATAAATATTAAATTACTTTCTGATGTTTATTCTTCTTATATAGCCAAAGAAGAAAATGGAAATCTTTATATTAGTGATGTGAACTATCACATTATTTCCCAAGAAACAAAAATTCATTTGATAGTTAATGAAATTACACAAAATAGTGTATTTTTACCATTAGTGTATTATGAATTTGATGCTTTCGGTTTTTCTGACAGGCGTTTTTTAAAAATATTTATAAACTTCAAAACTATGACAATAGGAATACAACAACTTTTTGGCACAATTCATGATTATTTTTCGGATGAATTATATTTTTCGATAAGTTTAAAACGAAATGGTTCTTTAATTTTTAATTACGATTTTTTTGGCACACAGGAAAATGAACAGCTTATAAATGTAACACATAAATTGAAAGTTAATGATAAAATTTATATGTTCCATGCAGAACCAAGTCGTCTAATGTTTAATTCAAAGGAATATAATAATTTAGAAAATAATACTTTTGTCCTGACAAATATTGGTTTAAAAGATGTTAATGACAATAATTTTAAATTTCTTTTTTTAGATATTAAAAGAATTGATGAATTTAATTCAAATTATAATATAGAATTAAGCAACAATGCATTGTATCAAATTTATTTTTCACATTATATTCGTAGGTTACGTTTTAATAATATGATTGAATATATTCCAAAGTCTTGGATTGAATGGCAGAACCAAAATTTGTTCCTGATTGAAAATGTTCCTTAGAATAGCAATATTCGTCGATCAAATGGAAGGAATAATTTATTGTAATTATAATTTTTCACAATTTTTTTTAGAACTTTATATTAACATTCAGATTGATAAAATTTGTCGGTTAATTTATTTTTACCTAATAGTGTAATAATAATAATGATAATAATAATAAAACTGACATTATTTACTATTTAATGACCTTGTGCTAATTTAAGACATGTTCAGTATCAAAATTTTAAACTTTTTTTTCTTATTTGTATGTATTTTTCATTTTAATAAAAAGCTGTGAATTTACATATGTAAAAAATTATTTGTTAAATAAATATATGTTGCAATAATTATAGTTGAATTCGTATCAATTATTTATGCATATAATTTATTTTTCTATATTTTACTGTTTATATAATATGAGTGTCGAAATCGAAAATATTTTAAGCATTTAAAATAAAAATGGATCCAGGGATTTTATTATTACACCGTCCGACAAAATTTAACTTTTTTTTCACACACGAATAAATCAATGATTTTCAGAAACTAGGGGCTTTTAGGGGAAAAAACAACCATTAAATGAAAGGTGATAGGAAATCTTGTACAAATTAATAATTTTTTATAAAACCTGGTATCTCGGGGTTTTCCGGGTCGCTGATTATGAATCTGATGTCAGATTTTCAAAATTCAAAATGACGGATTCAATATGGCGGTCGAAATTTATAAAAGTTCATCTAATTCACTTGAAACCTGTTACTTGCAGGTTTTTGGGGTCGCTGATAACGAATATGATGTCAGAATTGAAAATTCAAAATGGCGGATCCAATATGGCGGTCGAAATTTATAAATATTAATTATTTTTTGTAAAACTTGGTATCTAGGAGTTTTTGAGGTCGCTGAGTACGAATCTGAAGTCAAATTTTTAAAATTCAAAATGGCAGATTCAATATGGCGTTTGAAATTTATAAAAGTTCGTCGAATTCACTTGAAACTTGAAGGTTTTTGGGGTTGCTGAATACAAATTTGATGTCGGGTTTTCAAAATTCAAAATGTCGAATCCAATATGGTGGTCGAATCTTTGAATCGTAAAAATAAGCCTCTAAAATTTATACAAACGTAATACAAGAGTTGTTATGAAATGTTTCTATTAATTTTATTTAATTGCATTATATTTGTTTAATAAATTTTGATTATAACCTTTTGAATTTATTAATTCTAATAGAAACTTAGTTAATAAATATACGAATTTTCAGATTAAAAATCACTTAAAATAAAAATTTTAAAATGTTGGCTTGCAAATTTTAACAAAAAATTGATCGAACATTTAAATTTTCCAAATTATTTTTCAGATTTGTGATCTTCTCCTTTATTAGATTTGGCGTTTTTATTATTCTTATCTGACATCACTTTCGTACTTAGAGACGCCGAAAGCCCTTAGATACCAAGTTTTATAAAAAAATTAACAATTTTTATAAATTTCAACCGTTATATTGAGTCTGCCATATTGAATTTTAAAAATCTACAATCAGATTCGTACTCAGCGACCCCAAAAACCCAGAGATACGAAGTTTTATAAAAAACTAATAACATTTATAAATTTCGACCACCATATTCGATCCGACATTTTGAATTTTGAAAACCCGACATCGAATTCGTTATCAGCGACCCCAAAAAACCCTAAGTAACAACTTTTAAATGAATTGGTGAATTTTTATAAATTTCGACCGTCATATTGGATCCGCCATTTTGAATTTTGAAAATCTGACATCAGATTCGTAATCAGCGACCCGGAAAACCCCGAGATACCAGGTTTTATAAAAAATTATTAATTTGTACAAGATTTCCTATCATCTTTCATTTAAGGGTTGTTTTTACCCCTAAAAGCAAAAAATGACCTGATCTAGCAAAACGGCCAGACACGGGTATCTTTTTTTTGGTCCTAGTGTCTGAAAATCATTGATTTTTTCGTGTGCGAAAAATCGTGTTGGGCGGTGTTATTCTTTGAATATAATAAAACATCGATGTTATTTTATTATCTATTCTACGTAATTTATTACGTTTATGCAGAACGATTAATAATTATTTAAACAAAGGTAATTGGAATTTCACAAAATAGCGTGAAAAATATTATGTATATAAATTATAAGATATTGAAATAATCCTAATTATGTTGTTGAGGCGAATGTAAATAAAATTTCCAAGACTTTTTTTTCATAATTCCTCAACCTTTAAACTGGAAACACATAAAAAATGTTAACATTGACAGTTTTTAGTTTTTTTCTACTTTTTAATATTACTAACACAGAACTGGAAATAAAATGGAATCAAGAGGTATGTATTCTGCCGTGTTTTCTAAAAACTTAGGTAACTGCAGAATGAAAGATTTCAAGAAAAACGCGAAAAACTGTTTAAACTTCATTGATATGTACCGCAAAGCCTAATTGAAATTTTTAAATGCCGTTTTGTTCCTTCGATTCGTCTAAATTTATTCTTTTTAATTATGTAAAAATAAATGTTGTATTTGTTTAAACATTCAATAAATTATTAAAAATGTAGTTACCGTTATGCTGATTCGAGGGTCGTCGCACGAGAAACTTAGGTAACTGGTAGTTACTTGGTCCCTCGTGCTACGAGCGCCCGTATTAGGCCTCTCGTCGCACAGAAAACTTAGGTAACTGCAGGGAATATATAAGAATTTTCATCTTTCTGGGCAAAAAATAGTAAAAATATATTAAATAATAAACTATAATTATTTAATAAGCTGCGAAAGTTGTCACTGTAATTATTGTTTTTTACAAATATTTAATTTTATGGTTAAATTTATTTTAATTATACAATATTAGAGTCAAATATTATGTATTAACTCAGAATATATTTAATAATAATATAAAATAAAATAAAAATAATATAAAAATAAATTTAAAAAAATAATAAATAATAAAGTGTAATTATTTAGTAAGATGCGAAAGTTATCATTATAATTATTATTTTTTACAAATATTAAACTATATGATTGAATTTATTTTAATTATACAATATTAAAGTCAAATTATTGTAGGTAATGTAGTTCGCTGCTTTATTAACGTTTATTTAAATAATTAAAAACGATTTTAATTTTTTAAATAATTGAACTAAATTAATTATATATTAATCATGAAATAAACATATTACTGAACTTCATTTTCTTAATTTATTAATGCTTTTATGTTATTTATTAAAATTAATAATTAATTTTTCAATAATTGATAAATTATTATTTAGAGTTTTTTATTTCATTATTTATTGTCATTATAAATTATTAATTGCACAAAAAACATTGTAATTTTAAAGAAATGTATAAGATTTTGCAGTTACTTGGTCCTTCAAAACACGGACCTCCTTTTTCGAGGCCTCGTCGCATAGAAAACTTAGGTAACTACAGTGCTCTGATAGCACTCTGTAGTTACCTAAGTTTTCCATGCGACGAGGGCTCGAAAAATGAGGTCCGTGTTTTGAGAAACTTAGGCACTGGTGCAGTTACCTAAGTTCTTCAAATCACGACCTACAAAATACGTCACAACACCCAAAGACACCCAAGTTTTTATAGCAGTTACCTAAGTTTCTCAAATTATCACTCATCAATTTTTGCAGTTACCGGTATTTTCAATTATTTATGCAAAAATTATTATTAATAATATTAACAATTTTTAAAAATAATTTGCATTAACAGGTGTATCTTTTTTCCACGATTCCAACGATATAAGAAACTCATTTTTCGATTTTTTTGCAGTTACCTAAGTTTTTAGAAAACGCGGCAGTATTTAAAAAGTTCATATATTTTTAATTAAAGGTTCATTAAAAAAATTCAATTATTATTGTAATACTGTTAAAAAAAGTACTAAAACAGTACCAAAAACTACTAAAACAGTACCGATTTTAGGTATCAAAATAGAATCAAATGTACCTGAAGTCGGTATTAAATTAATACCTTTCTTTTTTTGCCTTTGATAAATTGTTTATGTCGAAATTCTAGTAAAATGATATTCTATAGATTGTGAGAAAATTCTCTTAGAGTCCAACATGTATTTTATTTTAAAAAAATTTTTAATTAAAAAATGTGTAATAATGTTTATAAATGATTTAGGAAATTGAAAAGACTGTGAAGCCAAATGTTAGAAAATTTGAAAAATCATGGAAAACTCACATAGGCAGAGAATCATTCTTTTATTACAAAAATCACTTTGGAATAATAATTAAAAAAGACACATCGTTTACTCTAACGATAACAACTTTAAAAACTGTTGAAAGACTACAATTTTTCTGTCCCACTGAAATATCAAAAAAATTTATAACAGTAAATTTTGTTCAAAAGGGAAATAGTAAAACTGAATTAACAACAAATGTTAACTGCGTTCCACTATTATCAGGTTCATACAATGTACCAGTGGTGGTAAAAATTAAAACTAAAAATTGGGCAGTTTTACCTATTTTTGATTCGAGAAATTTAACATTTCTCACCTCACATAAAGCTGAAAATGAATTTTACAAAAATGTTCAAACCTATGGTTTTGTTGAAAATTATTATACACAAATGTTAGTGTCAGCAAACGATATTAAAGAAATATTATCAAAAAATTTGAGTTTATTTATTGGTTTGCAAAATCAAGTGGATGTAATAAAATACTACAATTATTTAACAAGTTCTTGTCGATATGTAGATAAAAATGATTCATTATCATATTACTTAATGAATAAACAGCGGATTTTCTTTCGTACAGAAAGGAAAAATAATGCATACGCATATTTGAAAACTCCTTGGATAACACTTACTTATGGAATAGAAGACGTTTTACTATCAACTCGAGGTAAAAGCTGGATTTTATTACACGAAATTGCGCACTATTATGACATGTCGCTTAGTACTGTTGGTTTTGGACCAACAGTTGAAATATGGACAAATATTTTTTCTGCTTTATGGCAAAATAAATTTAACTTCAAGGATTATTGGGTTAAATTTTCAGAACCAGATAAGAAAAAATTTATATCATTTTATCAAAACAATGTTCCTTTTGAAGAGTGGGGTCATAGAGAAAAACTACAATTTTTATTGAATTTATTTGCCTACGATGGTACTGATAAAGCATTTAGAGAATTTAATATTCGTTACTATTCAAATGAATATGTCAACAAGGACTGCATAATTCCATTAATTTTAGAAGTATTTTTCGATCTTTACAATATAAATTTATTGCCATTTTTGAAAAAAGTGATCAATTTTAATGTTACACTACCTTTAGTATATCCTGATTTAGAAGTACTACTTTTATCCCCACATCCTGTAATGCCTGCTATTGATTTTAATCAAAAATCAACAGATTTAAAAATCAGAAGTAGAGAAAAAGATTGGCGGCAATCTTTACCTTTAATGTTAATGCGAAAAATGAAGAAAAAATATGTTGATGTTACTTTTATCATTGAATCATCAATTGATCCAAGAAATTTTTGCCTTTATTTGAATAACAATTGTCACAATATTACTGAAAAACTAATGAATATTAAATTACAGTCTGATGTTTATTCTATTTTTTTAGCGAAAGAAACAAATGGAACACTTTATATTAGTGATGTGGACTATCACATTATTTCCCAAGAAACAAAAATTCATTTGATAGTTAATGAAATTACACAAAATAGTGTATTTTTACCATTAGCGTATTATGAATTTCATGCCCTAGGTATTGCTGACTGGCGTTTTTTAAATATATTTATAAACTTTAAAACTATGACAATAGAAATATACCAATTTTTTGGCGTAATTCATAATTATTTTTCAGATGAATTATATTTTTCGATAAGTTTAGAACGAAATGGTTGTGTTATTTTTAATTACAAATTAAATGGCACCCAGAAAAATGAACAGCTTATAAATGTAGCACATAAATTTATAGCCAATGATAAAATTCATATTTTCCATGCAGAACCAAGTCGTCTAATGTTTAATTCAATGGTTTATAATAAATTAACACATAATACTTTTGTTCTGACAAATGTAGGTCTAAAAGATGTTAAACACAATGATTTTCAATTTATTTCTTCGGATATTAAAAGAATTGATAAATTTAATTCAAATTATAATATAGACTTAAGCAATAATGCATTGTATAAAATTTATTTAGCACATTATATTCGTATGTTGCATTTAAATAACATGGAAGAATACATTCCAAAGTCTTGGGTTTAATGGCAGAGAAAAAATTTGTTCCTTATTGAAAAAATGTTTCTTAGAAGCAACATTCGTCGATAGGTATCACAGAAAATTAAAAGGCATTAAAATAAGCTGCAACGCTTCTTATTTTTATCCAATTTTGCTTATTTTAATCCATTTTGGTATTAAAATAAGCAAAATTGGATTAAAATAAAAAGCGTTGCAGCTTATTTTAATGCCTTTTAATTTTCTGTGATATCACCGATAGATAAGTGTGTGTTGAGGGAGGAGAGTGACACTAGTAGTAACGCTGTCTATTTTCTCTCTCTTCGACGTGTGACTATAATTTGTTATCATATCTGTATTGTTTGGACCGAAAATAAATAAAAATTTAGTTTTCATTTCATAATTTACCAACCGTCAAACTGGATACAAATACAAAATGTTAATTTTCAAAATTTTAAGTTTTTTTCTACTTTTTTATATTGCCAACACAAAACGGGACACAAACTGGAATAAAGAGGTATATATTTAAAAAATTGGAATATTTTTACAAAAGTTCATTAAAATAATTAAAATATTCTAGTCATTTTGCCTTTGATATTAGTTTTTTAAATATTATATTGTATGTATTAAAAATTTTTTAAATACACGACTCAGAATAAATTGTAATTTTCTATAGTAAAAAAAATAATTTTTCTTATTTGGTTACTCTATGCTTTACATTTACATTTACGATTTTTATTTTTCCTTTATTACTAATTGAGAATAGCTTTCATAATTTTTTTTTTCAATTTTCTCATCAAACCATATTTACGAGATATAAATTTTTCATAATTTTTAGAATTTTAATTGTTTTATTATTTTTGATTTCTCAAAACACTTATTTAAAAATGCATGGATTTTTAAAGTTTTATTTTTAATATTTTACATGAACTTCTTGAAAAATCTGGGCAAAAAATTATAGATATAGTACTTTTTTTTATGTTATTAGTAATTAAATTAATTTATTTGACAAAATAGATCAATTTTTTTGTTTAATTATTTTTTTGTTATTTTCATTTAAAAAGCTAATATTTTTTATCAATAAGAATGGTAAAAAATGGATGGTTGTAATAAATAAATTACAAATAAATTAATATCAAATTATTTTCTCAATATTTCATAAGACCATTTCGTACAATTTTTACTGCTTTAAAATTTTTGATAAAAAAAATATTATTTTAATGTCTTAACTGTTATTACTTATTTTATTATTTTTTTATGCCTAAAATATTAAAATCAGTAAATAAAAAAGATTAAAAAAAAGAACATTATTATTATGCAAATAATAAAGATAATGTGAAATCTCTGCTAAGTTAAAAGTATAAAATTTATTTTGTAATTATTTTGAACAATTTTACTCCTTTATTTTAGATTAAAACTAATTTAAAGTAAAAACAAAGGGTATAGGGGGTAAAAGATACAGAAAGTGACGTTGCAGAATTTTATATTCATAGGGGTAGCAATATATGGTGTCAATTTGAACAGAATACCTGCAACGGCACTTTTTGTATCCTTAACCCCCTATACCCTTTGAATCTAAATATTATTTGTAAAATAAATTAATTTC
This sequence comes from Leptopilina boulardi, assembly GCF_019393585.1. NCBI lineage: Eukaryota > Metazoa > Arthropoda > Insecta > Hymenoptera > Figitidae > Leptopilina > Leptopilina boulardi. The sequence goes on along the minus strand of NW_026137932.1, from coordinate 886,203 downwards.
AAAAATTTTCATGAAATTCTTCATAAAATTCAATTATTTAAAACATTTTTGAATTAAAAATTCTTTGAAATTCAATTATTGTCTGTATAATTCTTTGAAACAAGTCCTCAGCTATTTAAATATACATTTTTCAATGCAAAATCACCTGAAATTTGATTAATTCTAAAAATCTGGATTTTAGATCTTTTGAAATTCTATTACTTTTTAAAGTATTTTCTTAACCATTTACGAGATATAAATTTTTCATAAATTTTAGAATTTTAATGATTTCTTATTATTGAATGTTTATAACTTTTTTAAAAATGCATGAATTTTAAAAGTTGTATTTTAAATTGTGTTTATTTTACATGGACTTTTTAAAAAGTCTGTGCAAAAAATTATACAAAAATATTTTACTTTATTTGTTTTGCTATTTAAATTTAAAAATTTTAATATTTTTTTTAGAAATTCTATTATTTAAGTTGTTTTTAAATTCTTTGCTAAATTATGAAATCTAGTCTCAATTTATATAGAACTAGAGGAAAGAAAAGGTTACATATTTATATATACAAATCGTGTAATTGGAAATTTAAAAAATTTGTAATAATTTTTAAAAACAATTTAGGAAATTGAAAGGACTGTGAAGCCAAGTGTTATAAAATTTGAAAATTTATGGAGATATGTAAATTACAAAGGACCATTTTTTCACTACAAAAATCATTTTGGAATAATAATTAAAAAAGACACATCGTTTACTCTAACGATAACAACTTTAAAAATTGTTGAAAGATTAAAATTTTTCTGTCCCACTGAAATATCAAAAGAATTCATAACAGTAAATTTTGCTGAAAAGGGAAATAGTACAACTGAATTAACAACAAATGTTGACTGCGTTCCACTATTATCAGGTTCATACAATGTACCAGTGGTGGTAAAAATTAAAACTAAAAATTGGGCAGTTTTACCTATTTTTGATTCGAGAAATTTAACTTTTCTCACTTCACACAAAGCTGAAAATGAATTTTACAAAAATGTTCAAACCTATGGTTTTGTTGAAAATTATTACACACAAATGTTAGTGTCAGCAAACGATATTAAAGAAATATTATCAAAAAATTTGAGTTTATTTATTGCATTGCAAAATCAAGTGGATGTAATAAAATACTACAATTATTTAACAAGTTCTAGTCGATATGTAGATAAAAATGATTCACTATCATATTATTTAATAAACAAGCAGCGAATTTTCTTTCGTACAGAAAGGCAAAATAATGCACTTGCATATGCAGGCAGTAATTGGCTTGAATTTACCTATGGATTAGAAGATGTTTTACAACCAATTCGAGCTGAAGAGTGGGTTTTATTACACGAAATCGCTCATCAATATGATATATCGGTTTCGACGCATGGTTTTGGACCAACAGTTGAAATATGGACAAATATTTATCCTGCCTTCTATCAAAATAAATTTATCTTGAAGAATTATTGGGTTAAATTTTCAGAATCAGATAAGAAAAAATTTATATCATTTTATCAAAACAATGTTCCTTTTGAAGAGTGGGGTCATAGAGAAAAACTACAATTTTTATTGAATTTATTTGCCTACGATGGTACTGATAAAGCATTTACAGAATTTAATATTCGTTACTATTCAAATGAATATGTCAACAAGGACTGCATAATTCCATTAATTTTAGAAGTATTTTTCGATCTTTACAATATAAATTTATTGCCATTTTTGAAAAAAGTGATCAATTTTAATGTTACACTACCTTTAGTATATCCTGATTTAGAAGTACTACTTTTATCCGCACATCCTGTAATGCCTGCTATTGATTTTAATCAAAAGTCAACAGATTTAAAAATCAGAAGTAGAGAAAAAGATTGGCGGCAATCTTTACCTTTAATGTTAATGCGAAAAATGAAGAAAAAATATGTTGATGTTACTTTTATCATTGAATCATCAATTGATCCAAGAAATTTTTGCCTTTATTTGAATAACAATTGTCACAATATTACTGAAAAACTAATGAATATTAAATTACAGTCTGATGTTTATTCTATTTTTTTAGCGAAAGAAACAAATGGAACACTTTATATTAGTGATGTGGACTATCACATTATTTCCCAAGAAACAAAAATTCATTTGATAGTTAAAGAAATTAAACAAAGTGAAATATTTTTACCTTTAAATTATAATCATTTTGAGGCCCTAGGTATTGCTGACTGGTGTTTTGTAAACCTATTTATAAACTTTAAAACTATGACAATAAGAATAAAACAAGGTTATAGCGATATTCATTATGTATTTGAAAATGAAACATATTTTTCGATAAGTTTAGAACGAAATGGTTCTTTTATTTTTGATTACAATATATTCGGCGGTCCGAAAAATGATAAACCACTTGTAAATGTAGAACATAAATTTAGAGTCAATGATAAAATTCATATTTACCATGTAGAACCACATCGTCTAAGGTTTAATTCAAAGCAATATAATAATTTGAAAAATAATACTTTTGTCCTGACAAATATAGGTTTAAAAGATGTTAAACACAATGATTTTCAATTTATTTCTTCGGATATTAAAAGAATTGATGAATTTCATTCAAATTATAGTACAGACTTAAGCAATAATGCATTGTATAAAATTTATTTAGCACATTATATTCGTATGTTGCATTTAAATAACATGGAAGAATACATTCCAAAGTCTTGGGTTTAATGGCAGAGAAAAAATTTGTTCCTTATTGAAAAAATGTTTCTTAGAAGCAACATTCGTCGATAGGTATCACAGAAAATTAAAAGGCATTAAAATAAGCTGCAACGCTTCTTATTTTTATCCAATTTTGCTTATTTTAATCCATTTTGGTATTAAAATAAGCAAAATTGGATTAAAATAAAAAGCGTTGCAGCTTATTTTAATGCCTTTTAATTTTCTGTGATATCACCGATAGATAAGTGTGTGTTGAGGGAGGAGAGTGACACTAGTAGTAACGCTGTCTATTTTCTCTCTCTTCGACGTGTGACTATAATTTGTTATCATATCTGTATTGTTTGGACCGAAAATAAATAAAAATTTAGTTTTCATTTCATAATTCACCAACCGTCAAACTAGATACAAATACAAAATGTTAATTTTCAAAATTTTAAGTTTTTTTCTACTTTTTTATATTGCCAACACAAAACGGGACACAAACTGGAATAAAGAGGTATATATTTAAAAAATTGGAATATTTTTACAAAAGTTCATTAAAATAATTAAAATATTCTAGTCATTTTGCCTTTGATATTAGTTTTTTAAATATTATATTGTATGTATTATAAATTTTTTAAATACTCGACTTAGAATAAATTGTAATTTTCTATAGTAAAAAATAGTATATTACGATACTAGGCCAGAAAGTTGGATTTCCTGGCGGGCGTGAAATATAAGGCCGAGGCGAAGCCGAGGCCTTATATCACGCTCAGCAGGGCATCAAACTTTTTGGCCGTGTGTCGTATACAATTTTTCTTTATCCCCACTCGAAAGTACGTTTAATAATTATTATTTTTTAATAAAATGTGCATTAACCATGTGTCTACTGCTGTGGCTCGCGTCAACGCGCCCTCCCGGCCACGTAGCGAAGCTTGTAGCAGAAGGCTTAGTTACAGATGACAGGTAGCCCGCCCGACTTTTGCAAAGCCGAGGCGAAGCCGAGGTTTTGCTGGTCGGGGCGGGCGTCAAAATTATATGAAAAATATAAATAAAATAATATAATATAATTTGTCTTATTTGGTTACTTTATGCTTTACATTTACATTTACGATTTTTATTTTTCCTTTATTACTAATTGAGAATAGCTTTCATGATTTTTTTTTCAATTTTCTCATCAAACCATATTTACGAGATATAAATTTTTCATAATTTTTAGAATTTTAATTGTTTTATTATTTTTGATTTCTCAAAACACTTATTTAAAAATGCATGGATTTTTAAAGTTTTATTTTTAATATTTTACATGAACTTCTTGAAAAATCTGGGCAAAAAATTATAGATATAGTACTTTTTTTTATGTTATTAGTAATTAAATTAATTTATTTGACAAAATTGATCAATTTTTTTATTTAATTATTTTTTTGTTATTTTCATTTAAAAAGCTAATATTTTTTATCAATAAAAATGGTAAAAATGGATGGTTGTAATAAATAAATTACAAATAAATTAATATCAAATTATTTTCTCAATATTTCATAACACCATTTTGTACAGTTTTTACTGCTTTAAAATTTTTGATGAAAAAAAATATTATTTTAATGTCTTAACTGTTATTACTTATTTTATTATTTTTTTATGCGTAAAATATTAAAATCAGTAAATAAAAAAAGATTTAAAAAAAGAACATTATTATTATGCAAATAATAAAGATAATGTGAAATCTCTGCTAAATTAAAAGTATAAAATTTATTTTGTAATTATTTTGAACAATTTTACTCCTTTATTTTAGATTAAAACTAATTTAAAGTAAAAACAAAGGGTATAGGGGGTAAAAGATACAAAAAGTGACGTTGCAGAATTTTATATTCATAGGGGTAGCAATATATGGTGTCAATTTGAACAGAATACCTGCAACGGCACTTTTTGTATCCTTAACCCCCCATACCCTTTGAATCTAAATATTATTTGTAAAATAAATTAATTTAAAAATTAAATATTTTTTTAGAAATTCTATTATTTAAGTTGTTTTTAAATTCTTTGCTACATTATGAAATCTAGTCTCAATTTATATAGAACTAGAGGAAAAGAAGGTTACATATTTACATACAAATCGTGTAGTTGGAAATAGTACAACTGAATTAACAACAAATGTTGACTGCGTTCCACTATTATCAGGTTCATACAATGTACCAGTGGTGGTAAAAATTAAAACCAAAAATTGGACAGTTTTACCTATTTTTGATTCGAGAAATTTAACTTTTCTCACTTCACACAAAGCTGAAAATGAATTTTACAAAAATGTTCAAACCTATGGTTTTGTTGAAAATTATTATACACAAATGTTACTGTCAGCAAACGATATTAATGAAATCTTATCAAAAAATTTGAGTTTATTTATTGCATTGCAAAATCAAGTGGATGTAATAAAATACTACAATTATTTAACAAGTTCTAGTCGATATGTAGATAAAAATGATTCATTATCATATTATTTAATAAACAAGCAGCGAATTTTCTTTCGTACAGAAAGGCAAAATAATGCACCTGCCTATGGAGGCTGTAATTGGCTGGAATTTACCTATGGATTAGTAGATGTTTTACAACCAATTCGAGCTAAAGAGTGGGTTTTATTACACGAAATTGCTCATCAATATGATATATCAGGTTCGACGCATGGTTTTGGATCAACTATTAATTATTGGACAAATATTTATCCTGCCTTCTATCAAAATAAATTTATCTTGAAGAATTATTGGGTTAAATTTTCAGAATCACATATAAATGAATTTTTATCAAGTTATCAAAATAATGGTACTTCCACAAAGTGGGGCTATGAAGAAAAATTACATCTTTTTTTGAGTTTATTTGCCTACGATGGTACTGATAAAGCATTTAGAGAATTTAATATTCGTTACTATTCAAAAGAATATCTCAACAAGGACTGCATAATTCCATTAATTTTAGAAGTATTTTTCGATCTTTACAATATAAATTTATTGCCATTTTTGAAAAAAGTAATCAATTTTAATGTTACACTACCTTTAGTAAATCCTGATTTAGAAGTACGACTTTTATCCGCACATCCTGTAATGCCTGCTATTGATTTTAATGTAAAGCCAACAGAATTATCAGCCAGAAGTAGAGAAAAAGATTGGCGGCAATCTTTACCTTTAATGTTAATGCGAAAAATGAAGAAAAATTATGTCGACGTTAATTTTATTATTGAATCATCAATTGATCCAAGAAATTTTTGTCTTTATTTGAATAACAATTGTCACAATATTACTGGAAAACTAATGAATATTAAATTACAGTCTGATGTTTATTCTATATTTATAGCGAAAGAAAAAAATGGAAATCTTTATTTTAGTCATGTGGACTTTCACATTATTTCCCAAGAAACAAACATTCATTTGATAGTTAATGAAATTACACAAAATAGTGTATTTTTACCATTAGTGTATTATGATTTTCATGCCCTAGGTTATGATGACTGGCGTTTTTTAAACATATTTATAAATTATAAAACAATGACAATAGAAATTTACCAATTTTTTGGCGTAATTCATACTTATTTTCCAAAGGAATTATATTTTTCGATAAGTTTAGAACGAAATGATTCTATAATTTTTTATTACGATTTTTTTGGCACACAGGAAAATGAACAGCTTATAAATGTAACACATAAATTGAAAGTTAATGATAAAATTCATATATTCCATGCAGAACCACCAGGTCGTCTGCTGCTTAATTCGAAGAGATATAATAAATTAAAAAATAATACTTTTGTCCTGACAAATATAGGTTTAAAAGATGTTAATGACAATGATTTTAAAATTATTTCTTTGGATATTAAAAGAATTGATGAATTGAATTCAAATTATAATTTAGACTTAAGCAATAATGCATTGTATAAAATTTATTTAGCACATTATATTCGTATGTTGCATTTATATAACATGGAAGAATACATTCCAAAGTCTTGGTTTAATGAAGAATTGTATTTATTGTAGTATAGTTAATTTTTAAATATTTTTAATAATTATAATTGTCAATCTACAGTTTATATGAAATAAATAAGTGATAAATATAAAAATTACATATAATAATCGTGAATATCTTTCGTTCATTCTGTCCACACCTGAAGTTAGTATTTGTTAGAGGTCTTTTGTTTTTTTTAAATGTGTTGTTTGACATTATTTTGTGTTGGTTAAAATTTTTCAATGTTTTGACATTGTCATTTGTGCGGTCGTATTTTAATTATTAAAAATTATAAAATTGTTAGAATCGTGCAAAAAAATTGTGAGAAAAATTGATTCGATTGCTGTTAGAGTAAGCTGCATAAGTTGATAATTTTATCTTTCAGAAATTTATTTAATTAAATCACGATAATTTAATTAATTTTAAAAATAATAAAAAAAGTTTTATATTATTTGTTTATTTATATAATATTTATTATTTATATTATATATTACAAATTAAATTTTTTTTTTATTTTCACAAAATATTTATTTATTTTTGTTATTATAATTAAAAAAATTTATATTATATATATGAGGCATTCTTTGTCAACTGAAGCCCCCTTCTGTCCAAAATTGGTTTAAGTATGAAATATTATTTCAATAAAAATAAGTACTTTTTAATTCCGTGTGGCGTTTTTCAAAATTCAAAATGGCGGATCCAATATGGCGACTAACTTTCACAAAATTGATTGAATTTACTTGGAAATTGTTACTCGGGGGTTTTTGGGGTCGCTGATTACGAATCTGGTGTTAGTTTTCAGAAATTCAAAATGGCGGATCCGATATGGCGGATTAAATTTTAAAATTTACTCAGATTCATCCGAAATTTGTTACTCGAGTGTTTTTGGAGTCGCTGTGTACGAATGCGGTGTTAGTTTTCATAAAATCAAAATTGCGAATCAAAAAACCAAAGACCAATCAAAAAGTGCGCCATACATTTTTTGTTCAGAACTTTCTTCTAATCACTATGGCGGTATTCCCGAAAGATTATCTAGCGAGTTTATTTTTTTGAAAATTTTTCCAAATTATTTTTGAGTGTAGCTCAGCATCCGCTGGACCAATCAATAGGTGCGCCATATATTTTTTGTTCGAAATTTTTTCCCTTTTTTATTGGCGGTATTCCGGAAGGATTATCTCGCAAATTTAATTTTTCTGAATTTTTTCCAAATTTGTTTTCTATTTTAGCTCAGCATCCGCTGGACCAATGAAAAAGTGCGCCATACATTTTTTGTTCGCTACTTTTTGCTAAAGACTTTGGCGGTATTCCCGAACGATTATCTCGAAAATTTAATTTTTCGAAAATTTTTCATAAATTTATTCGAGTGTAGCTCAGCATCCGCTGGACCAATCTAAAAGTGCGCCATACATTTTTTGTTTGAGACTCTCGGGTTAAGACTTTGTCGGCATTCCAGACCAATTATCTCGCAAATTTAATTTTTTAAAATTTTTAACAAAATTTATCTGAGTGTAGCTCAGCATCCGCTGGACCAATCAAAAAGTGCGCAATACATTTTTTGTTCGAGACTCCCGGGTTAAGACTTTGGCGGTATTCCCGATGAATTATCATGCAAATTTATTTTTTCGAAATTTTTTAAAGAATTTATCTGAGTGTGGCTCAGCATCCGCTGGACCAATCTAAAAGTGCGCCATACATTTTTTGTTCAGAACATTTTGACTATTTTTTTGGCGGTATTCCCGAACGATTATCTGGAAAATTTAATTTTTCAACAATTTTTCCAAAATGTTTTTTAGTGTAGCTCAGCATCCGCTGGACCAATCAAAAAGTGCGCCATACATTTTTTTATCAAAACATTTTGACTATTTTTTGGTGGTATTCTTGAGAGATTATAACGCAAATTTAATTTTTCGAAAATTTTTCATAAATTTATTCGAGCGTAGCTCAGCATCCGCTGGACCAATCTAAAAGTGCGCCATACATTTTTTGTTTGAAACTTTTTTTTCAGAAAAAATTTAGAAAAATTAAATTTGCGAAATAATCCTTCTGGAATATCACCAAAGTCTAAACTCGGGAGTCTCGAACAAAAAATGTATGGCGCACTTTTAGATTGGTCCAGCGGATGCTGAGCTACACTCGAATAAATTTATGAAAAATTTTCGAAAAATTAAATTTTCGAGATAATCGTTCGGGAATACCGCCAAAGTCTTTAGCAAAAAGTAGCGAACAAAAAATGTATGGCGCACTTTTTCATTGGTCCAGCGGATGCTGAGCTAAAATAGAAAACAAATTTGGAAAAAATTCAGAAAAATTAAATTTGCGAGATAATCCTTCCGGAATACCGCCAATAAAAAAGGGAAAAAATTTCGAACAAAAAATATATGGCGCACCTATTGATTGGTCCAGCGGATGCTGAGCTACACTCAAAAATAATTTGGAAAAATTTTCAAAAAATTAAACTCGCTAGATAATCTTTCGGGAATACCGCCATAGTGATTAGAAGAAAGTTCTGAACAAAAAATGTATGGCGCACTTTTTGATTGGTCTTTAGTCTTTTGATTCGCAATTTTGATTTTATGAAAACTAACACCGCATTCGTACACAGCGACTCCAAAAACACTCGAGTAACAAATTTCGGAAGAATCTGAGTAAATTTTAAAATTTAATCCGCCATATTGGATCCGCCATTTTGAATTTCTAAAAACTAACACCAGATTCGTAATCAGCGACCCCAAAAACCCCCGAGTAACAATTTCCAAGTAAATTCAATCAATTTTGTGAAAGTTAGTCGCCATATTGGATCCGCCATTTTGAATTTTGAAAAACGCCACACGGAATTAAAAAGTACTTATTTTTATTGAAATAATAGGCCTATGCCCGATATTTTATACTTAAACCAATTTTGGACAGAAGGGGGCTTCAGTTGACAAAGAATGCCTCATATATATTTATATTATATATACATATTTATTTTTAATTTTGACTAAATATTAATTTTTTTTAATAATTTTTATTTTTAAATATTAACTTAATATAAAATTTTTTTAAATAACTTTTATTTAAAATAAAATTTAAATCATTATATTTTATATATATTTATATATATTACATTAATTAATTAATTAGGAATATTGAATAATATATATTAAATATTAATTTTTTATAATTTATAAATTATTTATTTATTAATTTAAATTTATTAATAATAATAATTATTATATTAAAAATTATCGACAGATAATCAAAAAAAAAATCAAGAAATATTTTTTTTTTATTTGATAAAAATTAAGGAATTATTATTAACAATGTAATAATATTATAATAAATTAAAAATATTATTGATAATATTAATTTTAATTTCTTTATAATAAACAATTAAATCCCTAATTTCGCGCGTTTAATTTTGCTAGTATTGTATTATTTTTTTAAATCATATACAACTAAACATAATTGTGTTCATGTTTTGTATTAGATATATATATATATATATTTAATAAAATAAATAAATTAAAAAATAAATATAGAGAAATTCTATTGGTCCAAAGAATTTCTGATTATCTCAAAAATTTAATTTATATATTTTTTTTAATCTACTTTTTTCATAAAAGTTATATTTTTCTATACAAAAGGACATATTTATGTAGAATTTAAAAAAGTAATAGTAATCTGTAGGTTAGGTAGAGATTTCATTTAACTTGCTATCACCGACAACTACCAAGAGCTGGCGCCACTATTAGAAGATTATAATTAAAATTAATTTTTTTAATTATTGTCACTTCCTTCCTGTGTATTTGAAAGCGAAAAATTTATAATTTTTGAAACAATTAAATATTTTAGTAATTAATTTAAATTATATTTAACGTTCCAATAGCAAAAACTAAATCCTGGATTAGTATATAAATATACCTATAATTTTTAAGTTAATTGTAATTTAATTTTTTTTAATTACTAATTAATTTTAATAAATAGACGGAATACATTAGGATAAAAAATATTATATAATTTTTAACTAAACTCTTTATGCAAAGGACAAAAGTAGTAATTTATGGTATATATTTTCAATATCAGTCAGAATTTGAAAATAAAATTAAAAATCAGCCCTCGTACTAAGCACAAGGATACAGTTAAAATTTATTATAATCAACTATGAACCTTGTCAGGAATATAAATAAGACGCGTACAAAAAAAAAACTATTGAAAAAATATAAAAATTTTATTTTTTTTTTCTCTCTTTATAACTAAATTTATATAAAAAAAACCCCCACATTGTTGTTTTATATAACAAACATAATTCAAAATCCTACTTTCACTTTATTTTTAATTCAAAAAAAATTTTCTTTTACTATAAAATTAAGAAAGAAAATTTTTATAAGAAAAAAAATTATATTTGTTATAATTTGTAATAAATTGCAAGAATCTACTTTCTTTCTCTTTTTCGAAATTATACACAATAGATCTGCAAATATAAATGTAGAAAAAAGGGCAATAAACTTTTTTTTCTTTCAACAAAAAGCGAATAGATACGTTTAGTTGGCCCTGACCCAAGAATTGAAAGTGTTCTCCATATTCTGACAAAGATTCTGAATTGGTTTTACTTTATATATATATATATATATGTATGTATATGTTGACTTTATTTTATTTAAAATAAAAAGGCAAAAAAATTTTTTTTATATATTTTTTTTTTTTTTTAATTTTTCTAAGTTTTTAAATACATATTTTTTATTTTTATCATTATAATATCTAATTGAAAATGATATTATATTATTTTTTAATTTTATTATTCCACTACATGGTCTAATTAAACAAAAAGTATTTATTAATTAAAAATATAAAATTTATCTAATCACATTTTGTTTACTAGTCATTTGAAATCGCATTTAAAAATTTAATTTCCTTATTAATAAATCATTTATAATGTGCAATTGGTAACAAAAAAAAACCAATATATACTATATATATAAAGATAAAAGTTTGAAAATTAAGCAATTACCTTTCCGGTTCAGTAATTACACTTTTAAGGACTTATACTTCAACTTGTTTTCCGCAAGAAATAATATATAAGAAAATTTAAATAAAATTTCTTTCAACTCGTAAATAATTAATTCAATATTATTTCATTGTTTTTATCAACAAATTATAAATTTTAATTAAATTATTATTTACAGAAATATATAATTTACATATATAATAAATTAAAATAAAAAATTCAAAATTTCTATTTTTTCACTAAAAACTTTTTATTACAAGAAAAAATTTATTTGTAATTTATTAAATGTAATTAAATTAAATTTATTAGTAGTAACAAAGTAAATGTAGAATACATTTTTTTTAAAATATTAAACAATAACTGTTTTTATATGAAATAAATTTTATTTTTACTTGAAATAAACATCTTGTTTATATGTTTACATTTTTTCTACTCTTGATAATTTTTAATTTTTAAAGAAAAATGTTTTTTAAAATTTTTTAAACTTTTATTAACAATTGAGTGATTTTAATTAATTAATTAAAAAAAAAATTTGTAAACTTATTTAATTTTATTTTTTTTTAAATAAAAATTGAATTTTTTAAAGCGTTATAAAAATTTATATGAAAATAGGAAGTATTTATTATATTGATAAAACCATTTTTATCTATATACAATATTGTCTGATTTGGAAAAATATTTTCTTTGTTATCTATAATAATAATAATAATAATAATAATAATAATAATAATATTAATATTTCAATTTAAATAACTGATACATTTTTCTCGGGTCAAAGAGTCAAAATTTATCATTAAAATATCAAAAATATCTATCTTCTTTTGTCAACTTCCTCTTTTTTTAAATTCTTAGATAACTTTATTCGTTTCGTTCATTCTGCAAGATATCTTTACATATATTATATTATGACATAAGATGTCAAGGTTTTTGTTTCTCTTTCAAAGGATTTTATAAATTGAAAATTTGTTTTTTAAGTAATAAATTTTTTAGACTTATTGCATTATGGAAAAAATTTGTTATTTTTAAACAAAATCATAAATTAATTATTTAAAACAAAAAAAATTTTTTTATACCAAATCTAAAATTACATTTATTTCATTAAAATTTACATACAATTTTTCTCGTCTTAATTAACTCTATTGATGCTGAAAAAACACAAGATTTCTATAAATTTTAATAAATTGGGACAATATTTGTTTTAATTTGTAAAAAATTAAGACTTGCACCCTCTTTTGTCCCAAATTTTATAAGCAAGAATTATCATATTACAGAATTTCATATTTTATAATTTTTTTTTATTGTATTTTATAATAATTTTGATTTGTTTTAATTATGAATTGAAGAAAAAAGTATTTAAGTATATTTTACTAGATAAATAATAATTAATAATTTTTACTTTACTGAATGCTAAAATTATTGTAGAAGTTTAAATTTTTTAAATGTTTATTAATAATATTTTTGAAGAAAAAGGTTATGTGACAATTAGATCTGTAATGTTTTGTCCGTAACTTTTCTCGTAAAATACTGAATGGATTGAGTATTATTTTTCGATATCTTTCTATAATTAATTTTTTTTTTATGAATTTATATTGAATTAACAATATTTTGAAATTTTTGTTCTATTTATTTGTCGATGATTAAATTTCTTTTATAATATTTAATAATTATTATACGCAAATTTTATTACTTTTAATTTTTATATTATAGTAAATTTTTATTTATCTAAATTAATTTTGATTATTTTTTGTTGTATTTGATTATTATAATATTTAATATTTATTTATTTATTTATTGAAAATATACGGACAAAGCCCATTCGTACAGAGTACTATAAAGATACATTATGTTTATTGTATATTAATTGGCTGCATTGTTATTATAATCATTGAAAATTAAGATACGCAAGTTTTTAATGAAAGTTGTGAGTGAATTACAGAAAAAATCAATGCTCTTGTTAAACTAATATTAATAATTAAAAATTTTAATATATGATTAAAATTATACACATATGATTATATTTACTTGGCCATTTTGTCCAAGGTAATGAAACACAAATGTTGCACACAGGGATGGATTGTCAAATTATAAGAGTGAACGTCCGAAATGTGTAGAACTTTTGAATTTCATCACCCTGTGGAAAGTTATAATTTGTAAAGGTGCTTCTACAATAACTTGCAATCTTGACAGATATTCCTACACTTTTTTTATCCTTTTCTAACTCACATGTTGTCATGGCAACACGTGGGTTAGAAAAGGACAAAAAAGTATTAATCTGTCCACGAGTGTACTTGTTCTGCACTTGCTTTGCATTTTATTTATTTATTTCTATATACAAGTGTATTTAAATTATAAAAAAAAAAGAAAATGATTTACCGAAACAATGACACGTTTTGTTTTGCATGTGACCAGAGGTTATGTGACTTTCTTGCGTGCGCAATAGTTTTCAGTTGTCAAAAATTAACGTACACTCAATTGCATAAATGCTGTCCTTCCGGTTTGACGACATTTTGAAAAGTTGTGATAATATTCTATAATAATTTTATTAGTTTATGGTGTATGCTGTAACCAATTTATATTATAAACCATATGCCACGAACTAATAAAATTATTATAGAAATGTCACGACTTTTTAAAATATGGTCAAACCAGAATGACAACATTTATTTAGTAAAATTACTAATTACTTAGTAATTAATAACATATGCAGTATCGGTACTAATTATTAAAATTAAATTAGTAATTCATTAATTAATTTAATTAGTGAAAATTCTCGTCAACTACCGCACCCGAATCTAATGAAAATTTAGTAACTTTTAATTATAACAATAAAGTCACTAAGTGAAATTGCAAGTTATTGTAGAAGCACCATTTTAATAATAAATTAGGGAGCATTTCCATGAAAGTAGAAAAGCAGAACACAAAACAGAAAATTATGAGAGCAAAAGACATAGGCATATATCATTATCCTTCTCACATACATGGTTTTGTCTTTTGCTTTCTGTATTTCTGCTCACATGGGACTGTTTAGTTTTAAAATTGATAACAATTCGTGTGTATAATTTTTATTATAAATTTTTTTTATCATATTATTTGTCATAAATATTTTTTTCGATTAAAAAATAATAATAACAAATAAAATTATTTTATTATATTTAAATAAATTTCAAAATCAGTAGAGGGGAAAAATGCTTATTACTTTATTTTTTAAGCCTAATTCTATGAAATTAAATTAAATTCATTTTAATGAAATGAAATATAAAATATAATATTGAATTTTTGGGATTTAAAAAAAAAGTCATGGCCAAAGTTGGTCCATTGGGAAGCGAGTATCACGCACACGTGCGTGCAAAGCAACTCCCCATACAAATGTATATATATATATATATATATATGTATATATAATAAGACAAGACAAACGAGAAAAGTTCTCCGCTGAACGATGGAAGGCAGTGATTCGTTGTTGGTTTGTTGCATGCTATAACCAAACGACATTCACGAGTGGCTCACGGCTATTCGATTCAGATTTGCCTTTGCAGTCGCAGCCGGTCTCTCTTCTCGCTACATATATATATATACATATACAAAAACGACGCATTCGTTGCAAGCGTCGCAACGACGCTTCGATCGAAGGAAAATTAGGATCGCGCGTGTTTTTCAAAAAAAAAAAAAATCGCGCGCGAATCCGCATTTAAATATGCGAGTGTTTTTAGTTCTTCTATTATTATCATTATAATTATTTTTTGTGATGATAATTTTTTGTTTTGTTTTTTATACAAATCACACGCATGAATAATTATTAATTTATAATATTCTCAGAATGATTATTTAAATTTAAAATTTTTTAAAATTTTCTTCACTGTGTATGTGTGTGTGTGTGTGCGTGTGTTATAAAAAAATATTGACCGGTATTTGGTGATTTGATACATAATTATCATGACTTAGGACCTAATTCTTAATAGCAGGTAAAATTTACAGAATTAAAAAATTTTTTTTTACAAAATACATTTTTTAAAAAAAGCATGAAAAATATATTTTGAAATTTATAATTATTTTTTAGTTTTATCAAAAATATTAGATTTTTTTATTTTTTATTTAGATTTCAAATAAATTTCTTATTTTTATTCAAATAATTTTTTTTTCCAATAAATTTTTTATTTTGGTTTAAATAAAAAATTGTTTATTAAAATTATTTTTTTTTTTTTGGTTAAACTAAATTTCTTTTTCAAATAAAATTTTTTATTTAATTGAAATACATTTTTTTATTTGGTTTAAGTAAATTTAAATAAGTAAATTTTTATTTGATTTAAATAAATTATTGTTTTTCAAATAAAATTTTTATATTTGGTTTAAATAAATTTTTTTTTAATAAATATTTTTTGTTTTCGTTACAAAAAATCGTTTTTCAAATAAATTTCTGTTTCTGCATCAATAATTACTTTTTTTTTTTTGTTAAAATAAATTTGTTTTTCAAATAAATTTTTGGTTTTCGTTCAGATAATTTTTTTTTGAGTTTAAAGATAAATTTGTTTTTTTTTTTTTTTTAAAGAAATTTTTAAGACGATTTAAATAAATTAAATAAATTTTTGTTTCAGTTCAAATATTTTTTTTTTTTCTTTAAATAAATTAGTTTTTCAAATAAATAATATTTTTATTTATTACAAATACAATTTCATCTTTTTCAAAAAATAAATAAAATAATGTTTATTTGCGGAAAATAAAATTTTATTTCTTCCAATCTTAATTTTTTATTTAAAACAAATAAATATTTATTTAAGTTCCAATATTATAAAATTGTTTTGTGAAAAAAAAAATAAATAAAATTTGTTTCACTAACACAAATAAATGTTTATTTAAAACAAACAAAAATTTTTTTAGCGAAATAAAATTTTTTTATCACAAATTATAAATTTTGCTTAAAATAATTAATAGAAATGTGTAACCTGTGACAATGACACATATTAATTTGAGAAAATGAGTAATCATTTTTTTTTAAATTAATTTCATTCATTAAATGAAAGATGACACGTTAGTTGGATCAGCAAATTTTTGTGCATCTCGCAATATATATATATATATATATATATATATATATATATATATATATAGTGTTCATGCGAAAATTTGTAAAGCTATACAGTTTTATGACATCGAGAATATGGAAAAAGTCTCTCGCGCGCGTAACAGGCCAACTTTTTCCTCAGTTCTCTCTGATGGAGTAGATCGTGAGTTCTGCTCCACTTGCAAAAAAACATTTGACTCGCAAATTATGCCTTTTTTTGCTTCCCCTTCATTCAATACCGGAAAATATATTTAATGAACTAAAATTTTCAATTATATTCCACTTATAATATATATATTTTTTTAACTCATTAATGTCAAGATAAAATTTATCAAGTCTAAAGCAATATAATTGATTTTTCATTATAGACAATCATTGTTATTTATTTGACAAATTGTATAATGATCATAAAAAAATATATATAAATTATTATTATTATTATTCCCAATTAAAAAAAAAAATTTTTTTAATTTTTTTTTCGCAAAAAAGAAATATATTTTTAATTTTAATAAAAAAATTTTATCTTGAAAAAAATTTTACAATGCGTATATGATTTTTTATCGAGAAAAATTTTTACTATTGATTTGGATTTTTTTTTATAGATTAATATTTTTTTTTTATTATCAACTATCACGTGCAGGAATGTAGAAAATATAATAATTATATATATATATATATGTCTTTAATAATAATAATAATATATACTATAAAATACGTTATTAGAAAAACAATTGAATTTTATAAATAGCAAATAATAATAATAAAAGCCCTACCAAAAACAAAATATATTCTTTTAAATAATATGCATTTGATGAATGTACACCCAGAGAAATGTTTTATTTGAAACAAATATAATATTTTTGAGTTAAATAAACATATATTTGTCTCGCAGCCTACTATAGCTTATATTTATTTGGCGTAAATAATTTTTTTTTCTTAAATCAAATAAAAATTTCTTTGAATAAAATAAAAATTGATTTAAATCAAAGTAATAATTTATTTAAATCAAAGTAATAATTTATTTGAATCAAATAAATATTTATTAGGCTGTGAGACAAATATATCATTTCTCTAAGTGTATATGTAAATACAGAGTACCAATGATTACTTTACTTAAAAAAAAAATTGGAGTAATATTCATAATATAAAAAAATAAAATAGAAAATATAATTTTTTTCGTTAAATAATAATTGAACAAATTAACAAACAATTTTTCGCTTTCATGCAAATCAACGATAACTTGATTTATGTATAAAGATTTACGGCAACGTTTCACGTGAAGTGGAAAGTATAATATGCATACAGTCAAGTGCATTTTATTACCTTACAGACCAGAATTAAATCTTTTATCGGAAAATTGACTGCAGACAACGATGTGTATAATATTTGTTAAAAAAAAAAAAAAAAAAAAAAAAACAAGTTACTTGGGTGTATTACATGTAAGATACTTTCCTAGGTCGGTGTTCGATGATGTCCTTGAGTCAAAGAACGACCTTAAATATATTATATATATGACTTTTACAAACGCGAATGTCCTTTGCAATGATTTCATTGTGAATATAACAATAATATTAGATAGCAGTTAATGAACAAAAAAAGAAATAAATTTTCAAGGACTGTACAACCTAATTTTATTTTATTGTCATTTAAATAAATAATAGTCATTTAATTAAGAAAAGTAGCATACATTTCTTTCAAAATAGAAAAACTGGCCAAAAACTTATTAGAGCCCTATTTCAAATCTAAAACCATGCCCTCTTTTGGTGTTGTGGTAATTATAAAAATGTTGATTAATTTACTTTTTTTCCCAAACAATGAAAACTGCCTAAAACCTAACCAGAGCTCCTATTTCAACCCTATTTTCTTCTTTAGGATTTCAGTAATTTTAAAAATTGCAATTTATTTACATTTATTTATTTATTTAATTACAATGTACGGGCTTAAATTTGTTTCAAAGTAGGAAAACTGGCTAAAATATAACCAGAACCCTATTTCAAATCTAGTGAATGCGTACTCTTTATAGGGTTATGTTAATTTTTAAAAATTTAGTATATTGTTATTTTTTTCAAAATTAGAAATACTGGCGTAAACCTGACCAGGGCAATATAGTAAATATCCTCTTCTATGTGTTTTTGTAATTAGAAAAATGTATTAATTTATTTAAATTTTTTTCCAAACTAGCCAAAACCTAATCTGAGCCCTACATCAAAACATATAGTAAATGCCCTCTGCCAGGTCCAAGTGAAGCAGCGCCATCTACATTGATACTAAAATTTTAGAAAATTTTCAACAGCCTTTTCTTGAAAACAAGATGGTAAAATGCTTTTTTCTTTATAGATAATTAATTATTGGCAAGATATACATAGCTAAAACTTTTTTTGAGTTAAAATAATAAAAAAAATTTCATGTCAATAAATTAAATGTGAGCACTTTTTTCACAAAAACTGTAACAGTACTTTCTCAGAAATTACAATCAAAAATGCAATTTCCATTTGGAAAATTAATAAACGCTAAAAAATACACGACTTAAGATTTACCAATCACGAAAATAACAAAAAAAAATTTTATTAAATATTTAACATATTGATAGTGCTTTACTGATTGTGACAGCCCTTTGGTAGATTATGTATTTCAGGTGGTTAGCAACAGCGCCAATCTCCTTCTTTCGGCAAAACTGCGAAACGTCTGGTGACATATATAACCTGCCAAACGGCTGTCATAATGAGTAAAATATGTTATGTTAAAATACTTTTTTTTTGTTATTTTCGTGATTGGTAAATCTTAGGTCGTGTATTTTTTAGCGTTTATTAATTTTCCAAATGGAAATTGCATTTTTGATTGTAATTTCTGAGAAAGTACTGTTACAGTTTTTGTGAAAAAAATGCTCATATTTAATTTATTGACATGAAATTTTTTTTATTATTTTAACTCAAAAAAAGTTTTAGCTGGTGTATATCTTGCCAATAATCAATTATCCATAAAGGAAAAAGCATTTTACCATCTTGTTTTCAAGAAAAGGCTGTTGAAAATTTTCCATAATTTTAGTATCAATGTAGATGGCGCTGCCTCACTTGGACCTGGCCTTAAGGTATAATTTTAAAAATTTACTTTATATTTTTCTAAACTGCAAAAACTGGCCAAACCCTAATCAAGACCCTATTACAAAAATCTATAGTTAAAATCTATTTGAAAATTTGAATTTTTTTGGCTTTAATTTTGTTAATTTTTTTTTTCAATTGAATTTTTTTAGCAGTGTTTAATTTAAAATTTCTTTTGTCGGCTATTTTGAAATTATTTCTCTCTCTCTCTCTCTCTGTCTACTTTTTGTGTTGCATACTTAATCATTTTTTTTTAAATTTAATCATATTTTTTTGGTGTTGAAATAAAATTAATTTTTTTTCCCTATCTATTCGAATGTTGACACTTTAAACAAGCAGACGTTATAATATATAAGAATACTATATGTATAGTATTTAAATTAGCCTGGACTTGAATACGATTACGCTAAAGTTGCTGTCAAGGCAGCGACAATTTTTGCAAATTAAAACAAGTTTCTTTTTCAAAACGTCAAACCGTTTAGGTTGTCAAACAAATAAATATACTGAAAAATTAAAAAACGAAATAAAAAAATAAAAATTTAAAAAAATAAAAACTAAAAAATTAAATTGAAAAACTAAATAAAAATTAAAAAATCGAGCCTTCGTTTCAGGAAGAGAATATAGCGGGAACATTTTACTTTTATGTATATTATATATTCACAATACCTCTGCATATAGAAATATACTTGCCCAACGCGTTATTTAACAGTTCATAATATGCTAAATTAAGGATTGAATTACAAACTAGCGTCATTAAAATGGGTTAATTAAAAGTGACATTAACTACGTGGAATAAATTATTTTATGAACTAATTCGACAATATATATGTGATATAACATTAATTTATAGTTGTAAAAAAAAATGGTATTTATTACAAAACAAAAATGCCCTTTTCTACACAATACCAAATTAGATAGTGGGGAATGACCAATATTATTATTTAATCCTATGAGACTGAACGCAAAATATGTGACGTTCCGCGACAAAAAGGTACCTAAAAGCTTCCAAAATTTTTAGGTTATATTTATAGTGATAGTTTTACCTGAATAAAAAATTCTATTTTATAATTAGATAAAATCAAAAATAGATTTTATTTAATATTTTAGATGTAATAAAGACTTAAACATCAATAGTTTTAAAGAATTAATCCTCTTTGTGTATTTTCACTTCAAAAATCAAAAAATATAACCTATAAATTTTGGGAGAGTTTGGCTACTTTTTGTCGCGGTGGGTCACATATGAATTTTTTATTATCAATTTTGTCACTTTTTGATTTTAATCTCATTTATTCCTTCACTTTTTGAACTTTGTCGGTATTTATTTAGAAAGATGGCTTTGTTTACTTTTCATTGAAAATACTAGTGTCACGCGAAATGTGACCGATTTTGTCAAATATACCAGCTGAAGTAGTCATAAAGCGATCATTAAAATTTAGAAAATGTTCACTCGAAATGCTCCCTTTCCATCGTTCCTATCATGTTAATTGCCAGATGATATTTGTAAGGGTTGGGAAGCAAAAGTCCAAATTATGTTCTTTCAAAGCAAGGTTGGGCGTAGAATTGAAATTTTGTCCAACAATAATTTTCGGAAAAGTGTATTGGGATCTGAAATACTGCGATACGCCATCTGGTGAGAGCCTTGTTGTGGTGGCCATGTTTTCATTACGTCTTTCTCTAACATATGCAAAAGAAAGAGATAAAAAACCAAAATGGTTGTCACAAGAAGGCTCAGGGGTGGGTCAGTTTCGCGTGATTTCTGATCCCAATTTAATTGCATTGTAAACACAGCCTAATTAGTTGAATACACTTTCCGAAAATTACTGTTGGACAAAATTTCAATCCTACCCAACTTTTCTTTGAACGAACATATTTTGGACTCTTGCTTCCCAACACTGTTTACAAATGTCATCTGGCAATTAAAATATTGTGTGTGATACAAAATTATTAATTGCATTAATTGACAAAACGCATGAAAAATATGTACAATGTTTAAAATTCGACTCAATTATAACATTAAATTATTAAATTGTTGATAATCATTTGAACCATAAAAATAATTAAAAATTTTTCTAAACTTTTTTTCCAATTCAACTGCTTACTGTGAATAATTTTCGCTTCTCTTTTTTTTTTTTAAATTCAGAATAAAATTAATTTTAATACTTAAAAATTCAGTAAATATTAATTAATTAATAAATTTCCCTCTAAAAAAAAGGAAGAATTGGACGATACTTATTTTCGAACTGGATCGACGTTTCTTTATAATTCGTGAAAAGTAAATTGACAAAATAGGATCGATTTCTGAATTCGGAAATTTTATTGGTCTAATTCGTAGAATTTTTTAAGCGTGAAAATAAAGAAAATTAAGCTGTACAAGGCACTAAAATGCAAATAAAATTCGATTCAATAAACCATCTTATATTCTAATACACCTGTGGAATGTTATAACCTCAATTATTATTATTATTATTGTCTATACAGAAAATGACATTTTAAAAACTATAATTACCGCAAGGACATTCAGAAATATTGAGAACAGTTTAGAAAAAAGAAAGAAAGAAAAGAAAGAAAAAAAAATCTAAAGGCTGCGAAGAAGTCGTGACACTCGTTATATTCTAAAAAGCCTTAGGCTATCGCAATTTTGTGAAAAGATATATTATATTGACCAATGCAACGTTGCCATTTTTTTTTTTTAAATATATACACCTCTCGGGAATGAGATTTTTACATTTAAACTTATACGTGAATTATTTTTATTTTATAAATTGAAAAAAATAAAAATATTCTTTATTTTAGAGGAGGTTTTTCTCTTCTAAAATTCTATGTATATATATATATATATATATATATATATATATACATCATTACTATATTATAAAAAGATATCGCCACCGCCGCTGATTCAAGAATTCAAGGGGGGAGTCCCCCCTCCTAAATTTTGAGGATATGTTCGTTTCAAGGCTCTGAATATAGCCGCAAGTCCCCCTCCCTCCTCTCATTTCCCCTCCTCCGTCAAAAATGACCTAAATTTTGAGGGTATGTTCGTTTCATGACTCTGAATATAGCCGCAAGTCCTCTCCCCTACCCCGACAGAAATGATCTAAATTTTGAGGTTATGTTCGTTTCAAGGCTCTGAATATAGCCGCAAGTCCCCCTCCCTTCTCTCATTCCCCCCCTCCGTCAAAAATGAGCTAAATTTTGAGGTTATGTTCGTTTCAAGGCTCTGAATATAGCCGCAAGTCCCCCCTCCCTCCTCTCATTTCCCCTCCTCTGCCAAAAATTGACCTAAATTTTGAGGTTATGTTTGTTTTAAGACCCTAATAAAGCAGTAAGTCCTTCCCCCTTCCCTCATATCTCTCTGTATTTCCTGCCAAAAATGACATAAATTTTAAGGTTATGTAAATTTTAAGACTTTCAATATAGCCGCAAGTGAAAGTGGAGTTTCCGCCAAAAATGACTTGAATTTAAAGGTTATGTTCGTTTCAAGACTTTTTAATAATTTATTGGTTGTTAGGCAATTTCATTGAAATTATTTTTAAAAATAATTTCTTAATGTCGATTTTAATTTATTTAATTATTTATTTATTATTAATTTAATTAATTTATTAATTAAAATTTAATAATTTTAATTTTAATAATATTTATTCAGATTTCAATGAATTTGTAATAATAATTCTTTGAAATAGGTGGTTCATTTGGAAAAATAAGATCAATGGAAAATTAAAAAAAAATGATTAAAATAGGGGGGTTGGCGCGCGAAGCGCGCGGGGGGGGCGTAACCCCTCTAGTATATATATATATATATATATACCCGTGTGGAAAAAGCCACGATCTTGCCCTCAAGAGTTCGGGGCCCCCGGCGGGGGCCCATGAGGGCTGATCCATATGGCGAATCCATGAGGGGCACCGTAGGGGCCCCGCATGGATCGCCCTCATGATCGATTAGCAAAATTTTCTAAGTCCAAAAATCAAATATTTTTTTATCACCAAAAAATTAATGTTTATAATGATTCACAACAATGAAAAACGCGTTTTTAATTAAAATATATTTTCACTTTTTTTGAAAATAACACTCACACTTATGGCGAATCCATGAGGGGCACCGTAGGGGCCCCGCATGGATCGCCCTCATGATCGATTAGCAAAATTTTCTAAGTCCAAAAATCAAATATTTTTTTATCAACAAAAAATGAATGTTTCCAATGATTCAAAACCACGAAAAACGCGTTTTTAATAAAAATATATTTACACTTTTTTGAAAATAACACTCACACTTATGGCAAAATAGATGAGGGCCACCGTAGGGGCCCGCATGGATCGCCCTCATGATCGATTAGCAAAATTTTCTAAGTCCAAAAATCAAATATTTTTTTATCAACAAAAAATGAATGTTTCCAATGATTCAAAACAACGAATAACGCGTTTTTAATAAAAATATATTTACACTTTTTTGAAAATTCGCCTGAGATGATTCATGATAATAATCATAAAGCATATAATTAATTATATTTTATAAATTGCATTTGATTGGAAAATATAATTTAATATCTTAACTTTAACTAAATGATGTAAAGCACTTTTCTTTGTTAGGTATTTTTCAAGTTTAAATAGCATCAAGAAGTTAGCATTCGTTTTGAAGTAGCGTGCGTAGCGTAGTTGGTAAAGCGTTAGACTCATAGTCCGTAGGTCGTAGGTTCGATTCCCCCCATGCGTTAGATTTATTTATTTCTCAGGTTTGCGTTTAATCATTAATTCTATGTATGAATTAATTGAAAAATGAAAATATTCGTTAATAGTATGCATAAATTACATATTTTTTAATTTTTTAATTAATTAATTTATTATTACTTTTAATTATATCCGACAGTTAATTAATTAGAACGTTAATTAATAAATTCAATTTGAGTAAGAATTTAATTTAAAATTGAATAATTATTAAATAAATATGTTATTTATTAATAACTTAAGCTTATTTATTATTAATTAACTTTTATTATTAATATTATTGATTAAAAAACATTATGGCAAACTTGAGGGCAAGATGAGGGCAAACGTGAGGGCCCATAAGGGCGCCCGTAGGGGCACCCTCATGGATCGCCCATGCGGGCGCCCTCATCGATGAGCATGTCGTTTCCATGAGGGGCCCCTATGGATCATCCATATGCGGCCCTCATGGCATGAGGGCGATCCATAAGGGCCCCCGCTGGGGGCCCACATCACTTTTCCACACGGGTATATTTAATTTTATACTTAAAAGAGAGTACCTATATTAACTCTTCAATTTTAAGTCTACTTTTCTCTCATTTTATGAAGTTGCAAAAATTAAAAAAATTAAAAAAACATTACTCTTAAATTGAGAGGAAATTTTTTTGATAACATATTCTATAAAGCGAAGAAATTTCATTAAAAAAATAAGTGGAATCCTCTCAAAAACAAAGAATATTATTTTTTGCAGTTTATTCGTGCGTTTACTAAACTAAAATTAAAAATTTTATAAAATTAAAATTATAAATTTTTTTTTATTTTTTCATTTATTTTGATATTTTTTTATTTATGCAATTTTTGTTTAAAAAAATTTTTTTTTTTGCGAACAAAAAGGCGCAAAAATATTTAGCAACTATTACGAATGGCGTAGAAAAGGACACAGAAGCCACTGAAAGTTGTATTACAAAATATTGAGCCTTGGACTGGATGCACTTGAGAACTATTAACCTCAACTCAATCATCAAAATCTTATTACATTTTTTTTTTATTATTAATACCATTATTATTCACTTTTTAACCATTGTTACTACTATTTATTATTATTATTATTATTATTATTATTATTATTATTATTATTGTTATTATTATTATTATTGTTATTATTTATTTATTTATTTAGAAAAGTAGAGAGGAGAAAATAATAATTATTATTATTTTTATTATAACTATATTGTTATAATTATTAGTAGAATGACTATTTTTACTTGTTATTGTTGCAATTTGTGCAATAGATATTTTAATGATCGCACGATAATTATTTATTATACTTTAAACTGAATATTTTCAATTATTTTTAAATTATCACTTTTCATGATTAATATTGCACAATGTAGTTTGGTATATATTTTTACACAATATAGTCATTAAAAAGAAAAAAAAATCGAAAAAAAATAATTGAAATAGAAGAAGAAGAAGAAGCAAAAAGACGCTTCGGTTTCCCGCCAATTTTTAGGACTTTGCTCATTCGCATTTTTTTTCTTTACTTTACACACATATACACACTCACCTAATTTTATATTAAAATTCAATTAAATAATAAAAAAAAAACATTTTTATTTCATTAAAAATATTAAATTTTACATATAAATTTTATTAATTCGATTTTAATATTGAAACATATTTATTTATTTATTTATTTATATTTCTACAAATAAATATGATAACGATACATGTAATTAAAAATGTAGGTAAATATATTTTTTTTGCATTTTATGTTTTGAATTTCACTTGAAATTGTGTTACCATTTATAGTATTATATATATATATATATATTATTAGTATGCAAGAATGTAAATTTTTTTTTTTCTAAATAGAGAATATATAGATGCAATTGTAAAACTTTTACGTTTTGTTTTATATAATTACACTAAATGAATACGTTGTGCTAACAATAATTGTTGTGCGCGCATTCTTATATTTTAAAATTGAAGAAAGTCAATTTTTTTAAACCCTACAAATCTGTGTCACAATATAATTTAAAAAAAAAAAAATAATTGTTACAATTGTGAGTACCGTGCATGTAGTGCTAAAGAAATTTCTAAATATTTATCTAGAAAAACCAATAAAAAATAAATATAATATTTTCTTTTTGTTAGAATTTTTCATTATAAAATTAAAAATATAAATATATTTTATTATTGATAATAATTTACTTATTTTATTTTAATTAAATAATATAATGCCAAAGATTAAAATAAATTTTAATTTGATACTAATTAAAAAATTAATTATTAATCATTATTTAATTATATCTAAAAGATACGTTTTTTTTATATTATATTACGAAGATCAGCTGTTCTTATCGATGGCGGCCATTTTTTCAGTCACGTGACAATATCGACCAATTAAAATGACTGACAGAATTTTTGCCCGCAATTTTTTAAATTTCATCTCTTAACTTTTTTCAACAATATTGAAATATTTTTAATCAATATACAAAATTTTTGTTTATTTTTTATTTATAATATTATATTATTTTTTAACATCTGTTTGAATAAAGTTTAATATAATAATTATGCAAATTTTTTAATGTCTATAATATATATCGTGAAGAGAAGAACGTTTTATAATTATTATTTTTTTTTTTTAACATTTATCAATTTACTCGATATTGAGGTCGTATTCGGTACTTGTGTTGCAGGTGAGACTGAATCAGCATTAAACTAATGTGCATTGGGCCGTATCACAATCTTGCAATTTGTGAATGTGTATTTTTTTCATATTTTTTTTCTCCTCCTCTTTTCTTTCCTAATTATAATGATTCTGACATTTTTAACAACTCTTTTCAATTTTCGCCTAATTAGTTAAAACATATATTGACAGATTATGTCTCAATTCATTTCGTTTTCTATATTTATATTTGTTCATGGATCAAGAAAAAAAAATATATACATATATATTTAGAATTAATTAAATATTTTTATTTGTTTCAAAATAAATTTTAATAAATTCAAAAAAAAAAATTTTTTAATTGATTCAAATAAATTTTAAGTTTGTTTTAAAATAAATTTTACTTGGTTCAAATAAAATTTTACTTGTTTCAAAATAAAATTAGTTCTTGTACGAAAAAAATACATTTATTTGGATTAAATAAAGTTAGTTTTTGTTCGAAAAACAAATTTTAATTAGTTCAAATAAAATTTTACTTGATTCATATAAAATTTTACTTGGTTTAAACAAAAATTTTACTTGATTCAAATAAAATTAGTTTTTTTACGAAAAAAACATTTATTAGATTCAAATAAAATTAGTTACAGTTGAAAAAATAAATTTTAATTGGTTCAAATAAAATTTTAATAGTTCAAATAAAATTTTACTTGGTTCAAATAAATTTAGTTTTTGTTTGAAAAAAAAAAAATATTTGGTCTAAATTTTTTTCTAAATATTTAAAAAAAAAATAAAAATTCACCGAATAGTATAAAAATAAGTGAAAGAATTTTTTTCTTGTGTATTAGAAAGGATTTTTTTCTTTTTTTTTGCAAGTGTAGGTCAATGGATTTAATATGCAAATTTTTTGAGTCTTAAAATAAGTGAATATAATACTGTTTTGAAAAGAACAAAAACATTTATTTTCTTACAAGTAGATTGTATATATATATATATACATATATGTATTCAGTATGCCCATCGTAATTACACGCACTTATATGCCGCATGCAAAGCGAGAACGGAAATTGCAATTTCACACGTCGTCAACTCTCTAATCATCTCCACAATCGGCGTCAATTTTTCACCGCATGTATTTTTTTTTCTCGCTCGCTAATCAAATTCTTTATTAATGTAAATGATATAATTAATTTACTTTTAATTAGAAAAAAAAAAAAAATGAAAAAAAATTTTGGCCACATTCTTTCTAAAACGACCTGGTGAAAAATTAGAAATTATTCAAATTACTTAAAACTTTGGTAAATTATTCTCCTATATAATAGTAAGAAACACCTAAAATTTTAACTCGAAAAAAAAAATTGTAAAAGATAGAGGTTGAATTTTAAATATTTTTTTACAAATTTTTTTTTCAAAAAAAAAATTACAATCACACAGGTAAATTAATTTATCAATTATTTTAAGCGATTTCAATTATTTTTAATGGAAAAAAAATTCGCAATGAAAATTTTACATGGAATACCCCATATCATATTAATATTTCATTTATATGGGGTATTCCATGTGAAATGAAACATTTTTTTTTTGATTATGTAAAATATAGAGAGACAAATATTTTACATCCCCTAAAGGTAGTTATCGCGTGACAATCTAAATGAAAAATCAGTTAAAAGTAATGAAACATGTTATATATGAAATAAAAGCAATATATATATATATATATATGTTGTAATAATTATACCTACAGGGCATAAGTTTTAATATATAAAATATTAACGTTTTGAGAGGAAAATTCCTCTTTTATAAAATCGTTTTTACAATTATATTTAAAAAGTATTCTTCATTTGAGAGGAAAATTCTTTTTCTATAAAATTGTCCTATAATCCGACATTTAAAAATTATACTTCGTTTGAGAGGAAAATTTCTCTTCTAATAAAAAATGGTATATAATTTTATATTCAAATTAGTATTCTTCTTTTGAGAGGAAAATTCCTCTTCTGGAAAATCGTCTATAACTTTATATATATATAAAAACAAAAATATTAATCTTCGATACTATATTCTTTTAATGTTAAAAGTAATTCCTCTCATATTGAAAGTAATTCCTCTCAAATTAAGAGTAATTCCTTGCGATATGAGAGCAATTCCTCTCAGTATGAGAATATTTGAGATGACATCCTTTTGATACCCATATTGTAGAGAAAAAGTCGCATCCAAAATATTAAAACAGATATATCCTCTCAAATGAAGAATATATTTTTTCAATGTAGATTAAAAAAAAAATATTGATAAATATTTCAAAAATTGCAATTTTATTAATATTTTCGTCCAATCAAAATGTGTGGTCAATTTTATTCAATTTTCTTGCAACTTTGTATATATTTATACTTTCACTTTTTACATCGAGCGTCAAAATTTATTAAATATTGTAAAATATTTTTCATCAGAGCTAAATATTAATTTATTCTCAACATATATATATTTTGAATATATATATATATATATATATATATATATATATATATTTGTGAACTTTGAAAAACAAATAAAAAAAAATTGACTAACAATAAGTATCCCTTAAATTTTAATTTTTATATTAATTTTTTGATGTTATCAAAACTTGTAGACAAAAAAAATTTTTTTTTTTGTTTGTTTTTTTAACTTTCAAGCACGTAATTCCAATTAGATATTATTATAATGCAATACCATGCGGTAGCAAGTGTGCGCGCCGCATGGAAAATAAAATTATCCTCTGTGAAAGTATTTATATGTGCAGGACATGATTTTATTTAAATTTTATACAAAAGTTTATATGAAAATCTATTTGTAGATCGTTCGCTTAAATTTAAGAAACAATAAAAATAAACAGAAAAAAAATTTACTGTGAATACAATATTGTAAGTGGATTCTTTTTTTGCATTGTGATTTACCTCATTACAAAAACAATTATATTTATATATATATATATATATATATATATATATATATATATATACGTATTCACCTTGTAATGAAATCCATTATATACATTAGATAAACATATGTATAAAAAAATAAGTCAATGTCACGACCTTTCTATGCGTAATCCTATATATATATAATGACATTCCAACTAGAAGATGAGAAAGTACAAACATTGAGTAATATCATGCCAGACTGAAATCAACCAATATGAATGAAAAAAAAATGTCAATCATTGCATTAATATTGTCAATTTAAAGTCAAAAATTTTTGTTGAATAAAATCAAAATTTTATGGTGGCCTATTTTTACAACCTTAAAGTTTGTTCTAAAGTACAAAGTAAAGTAAAGTTGTTGTTTATCACTTCTAAAGTATATGTATGTTCTAAAACCCGTAAAATTTGTTTTACAAAACTTAAAATAATTTTTTTACAATTTTTAAGTTTGTTCTGGAAATTTTAACTATAAAGTTCGTTTTACAACCTATACAATTTAAAATTACTTTACTACATTAAATTTTACTTGAATACCTTCAAAATTATTTTACTATCTAAAAATTTGTTTTACTTTAAAGTAATTTTTGAAACATAAACTATGTTTTACATTTTTCTTAATTTTGTTTCAAAACCTTCAAATTTATTTCACAACTTAATTGAAGGTTGTAAAAACTTACAATCTAAAATACTATTTTACAACCTAAAATACTATTTTACTTCCTTCAATGTTTTTCTACAGCCATTGAATTTAATTTACATGAATTAATTTTGTTCTAAAACCATCAATATTGTTTCAGAGACCTAAATTGTAGGTTATTTTACAATCTTTAAATTTGTTTTACTTTTTCAAGGTTATGCTACAAACTTTAATTTGTTTTACATGTATCACCTTTGTTTTAGAGCCCTCTAATTTGTCTAATACTTAATTGTAGGTTATTTTACTACCTTCAAGGTTATTTTGCAACTTTAAAATTTGGTCTACTTCCTTTAAAATTATTTTACAAACTTAAAGTATGTTTTTACATGTCTTAAATTTATTCTAAAATCTTCAAAAAATTTTTACAACCTAATGGAACGTTATTTTACTACCTTCTATGTGATTTTACAACTTTAAAAATTATTTCACTTCCTTTATTCTATATACTTAGAGTATGTTTTACATTTCTTAAGTTTGTTCAAGTACCTTCAAGGTTATTTTACAACCTTAAAATTTGCTTAAATTCTATTAGATTATTCTTTAACTGTAACTGTAAATATTGGTTTACATTTTTCATGTTTGCATTAGAACCTAATTAAATGTTATTTTACTAGCTTCAAGGTTATTTTACTATCTACAAGATTATTTAATTACCTTCAAGATTATTATAAATCTTTAAAATTTTGTTTACTTCCTTTAAAATTATTCTATACAAATACTTAAAGTATGTTTTTCATGTCTTAATTTTATTCTAGAATCTTCAAAGTTATTTTACAACCTAATTGAAGGTTATTTTACTATACTTTAATTTTTTTTAAATTCTTGTAGGTTATTTTTTAAGTGTAAATATTGTTTTACATTTCTTAAATTTGTTCTAAAACCTAATTGAGAAGATAATTTTACTATCTTCAATGTTATTTTACAACTTTAAAATTTGTTTTACTTCTTTCAGGATTATTTTACAAAACCTTATAGTTTTACATTTACTATAAAGTTTATTCTAAAATAATCTTCAAATTCGATAATTTACAACACTTTATTTAATTAATTATTTACAAAAAAATAGTTTATTTTTAAAACATATATTTACATTTGAAAATTAAATATATACGCAAATAAGTATTGTAATTTAATGTGAATACATATATCCGTTAATCTAATAAATATATAGTTAAATGGAAAATTACATTGAAAATAAAAAGAAAGTGCTGATTATTCGAGTTTGCAATTATATATATATATATAGTATAAGATGCGGTGTCAGTTAAAATCGCAAAAGAGCACTGTCATTTGTTTCTTACCGGTGATGCAAACAAGATCAACAAAAAAATGTGTCTCAGTAGGTTAATTATCTTCACGGTATATAAAATTGCTCAGTATGTTTCATTTAATGCCGACTTTTATTTCTTCAGGAAAAAAAAATATAAACGTTTTTTTTTTCCTTTAACCATGAGAAATTTCTTCGTTTATACAATTTCTAAACATTATAATATATAAGATATTAGCAATTTTCGTAAAATTGTTTTTTAAAAAAATTTTTTTCGCCGCTGTCTCCAGTATGGGTCATTCCATATCAAGTGTACCCAACCCATGTTTTTGAAAAAGTTAGGTTAGGTTAGGTTGGTTACTCTTGACATGGAATGACCCATATATATATATATATACCCATATTAGTATTTTAGTTCTGGATTTTAACATCAAACCCACAACCGAATTGACGTGGAACAATCCATATATCTGTCTATATTAATATTAAAACGAACATAACTTCAAAATTCAATGTCCTAGGTCTCCAGGATTGAAGGTCATGGATCAAACATAACCTTAAAATTCAGAAACATAGAATTCCAGGATTCAAGGTCGGAGATCAAACATAACCTCAAAATTCTAGGCATAGATTTTTCCAAGATTCAAGACCTTAGTTCAAACATAACCTCAAAATTCAGTGACATAACTATAAATTCCTCTAACCAAGAAACGAATATAACCTCAAAATTTAGATAAAATTTTAATAATTTTAATAACTGCAAGCCTTTAAAAAATTATAATAATTATAAATTTATTAATAATTTACTCTGTTATAAAGTTTTTTTTTTTTTATTTCACAAATTCATTATCAAAAATCACCATTTGTTACATTATATAACGTAGACAATAAAACATACAGAATATTATTCAGAAAGTTTTAGATACTATTAAAAAAAAAAACAGGTTTTAATTATTTTTTTTTCATTGTTAAGATCAAAAAATTACAAAACAGGTATTATGCGAATTTACATTAAAATGTATTTTGCAATAAAATATAATTTTTTATCATAATTAATATTTACAATTTTTATTTTATATCATATTTTATTATTATTGTATTATTTTTTTATAATTATTATTTATTATAATTATTTCGTTATTATATTTATTTATAATTATTATTTCGTTATAATTATTATTTATTTATAATTACATATTTATTTCCAGTTATTACAAATATTATTTGCTAATTACAAAATTAAAATTCGCAATATTTCGGATTTAATTGAATATAGAAAAATTCTATAATATGTTTAAATATTATGCATAAAAATTAGCAACAAGTTGTTGATTCGATATACGTGATTTTAAAGGAAATATATATATATATATATATATATATATATATATATATATTTATATATAAGTAAACTATTGAATTATAGAATAAGCCAAATTGTAATTACCTCGTTAAATAATACAGCGTAAAGTCGTGATTTAATTAACTAGAAAATCTCATGAAATTGATTGTGTCCGTCTATATAAACACATATTATACGAAATATGTGTATAAATAATGTGAATGGCAGCAATGTGTAATAAGAGTTTGCTAGATTTCAGTTGACTGATAAAACAATTTAATGATACATTAGATAATTATAATATATATTGTCGTAAAAATCATACTACGTGTTTTTCAAATTTTTGGATTAAATATATATATATATATATATATAACTAGTACTCCATATAAACAATTGTCATTTTTTTTTAAAGAAAATTTTAAAAATAAAAATTTGTATTAAAAAAGAAAAAAATAATTTAATTATTTATTTACATGTAAACGGATATTCAAAAATGAAAAATAATATTAGTAACAATAATAATAACAATAGTAACAATAACAAAAATAACAATAATAGTTATTATAGTAATAATACTAATAATAATAATAATAATAATTAGTAATAATAATAGTAATAATAATAATAGTAATAATAATAATAGTAATAATAATAATAGTAATAATAATAGTAATAATAATAGTAATAATAATAGTAATAATAATTTGAAGAACAAAATAATTTTTATTTGGAAATAATTTAAATAAAAAAAAAAGTAAATAATAATAATAATAATGGATGTGTTTACGTGTAACATATACGATGAATATCTATTACAAGTATTGTTGAGTTAATAGATTTTATCTATGGGGGGGCTCAAGAAATTCGTACCCGCACCGGATCAGACAAGTTTACTCCACTTCCGGTAATCTGTACCCCTTTAGTGTAGAACGCGACATGAAAGCATTCCCTGCTTCTCCCATGATTCTAATTTTATTGTTATGGGTCAGTGACTGAATGGTTGCGTTACAAGAGAGATAGAAAGAGAGCATATATATATATATATAAGATAACATCATCTTCCGATGTTGCCATTGAAAAAGATACGCATTGCGTTTATAATATACATAATAATTTATATACGCTCTATAATACACCCAAAAAAAAAGTATACGTTAATTAATGAATTTAATGTTAGTTTTTTCAAAATTTTAAAATGGCGGAAAATTTTCTAGAAAAAAAAAATTAATCCGCCTTATTGTTTAAAATTTATTTTTGTGATCACAAATTACGAATTTAATATCAAATTCGTAATAATAGTGACCTTAAAAAACCAAGAGTAATAATTTTTAAACAAATTCGATGAATTTGAAACACAAAAGTCCTCTATATTGGATCCGTCATTTTGAATTTTGAAAAACTAACATCAAATTCGTAATCAGCGACCCCAAAAACCCCCGAGTAACGAATTTCGAAAAAAAAAATTTAAACGATTTTTAAATTTGCGTCCGCCATATTGGATCCGCCATTTTGAATTTTGAAAAACTAACATCGGTTTTGTAATCAGCGACCCCGAAAACCCCCGAGTAACGAGTTTCAAGCGAATTCAAACGATTTTCAAATTTGCGTCCGCCATGTTGGATCTGCCATTTTGAATTTTGAAAAACTGATGCCAAATTCGTTATCAGCGACCCCAAAAACCCTCCAATAACGAGTTTCAAGCGAATTCAAATGATTTTTAAATTTTTTCTATCGCCATATTGGGTCCGCCATTTTGAATTTTGAAAAACCGACATTGGATTCGTAAACAACGATCCCCAGAGGCAAAAAAAAAGTATATGAAAGAAAAATATTGTATATAAACGTATATACAAAAATGTCCATAAATGTGACGCTCCACGAGAAAAGGGAAATAGTAAAAAAATTGTAGGTTATGTTTGTGATTATTGGATTGAAAATAAACAAAGAGAATCAATTTTTAATATAAACTATTAATTTTTATGTTTTCATTAGATTTAAAATAATTAATAAAAACTGATTTTTATTTTACACAATTAAAAATGAACGTTTATATAGCTAAAACTGTCATTCAACATAACTTAAAAATTTTTGCTTTTAGAAAGTCCCTTTTCTCCTGGACACCTAGTAAAAAGGATTCTTTGTTTCAAAGAATATTTTTTTTTTGAATCAAAGAATATTTTTTTTGAATCAAAGAAATTTGTACATTGCGAAAAAATTTATTTAATTCAAAAAGTGATGTTAAAAAAACGATTTCTTTGTTTCAAAGAAATTTTTTTGTGTGGGTTTATAAACTAAATTTTTTTTGCCTTTATATAAAGTCCCATTTCTCGTGGAACGTCACATATATATGTAAATAATTTTTAGTGATAGTAAAATAAAAAAAAAATGAAAGAAATTTGGTGTTTTCGGTTAATTATATATGTATAAAACAGTAAAATCACTTATAATGGATTTTTGTGTAATATGCAAAAAAGGTCTAAACTAATGAATTTTGCATTGGGGAATAACACACTATAATGAAGATAAAGTGGATAGTCTCATTGAAAAATGCAAAATGACTATGCGTAATGTCAATGTATATCGCGAATGATGAAATAACATATTCTGGAAAATCACGAGAGTAGCTCTTATACTTTAAGTTTAGAATAAAATGCTGAAAAAAAAAAATTTATTTGATTCAAATAATTGGTTATTTTACTGTTATAAAATAAATATTTACTTGAAGCAAATAATTTTTACTTGAACCCAAATAAACTATATTCGTATTAATAATTTCTTTATTTGAAACAAATACTTATTTAATTGGCTCAAATAAAAATTATTTGATTCAAGTAAATATTTATTTGATAACAGTAAAATAACCAATTATTCGAATCAAATAAATTTTTTTTTTTTCAGTATATATAACATATATATACTTTATAGTGATCACTCAGAGTTTATAAACCCAATGAATGGTCAAACCATTAAAAGCAGCATAGCTGTTAAATCTGAAACACAAAGCAGCATTAGCAAAAGATACATGTTATATATATATATACGTATAAGTATACAAAAGGAAGAAAAGACAAGAAAAGTGAGAGTGAGACTTGCTCTCTTAAGCGCTCTTTGTACTTCATATATGCCTGAAAATATCAACAAAATAGTAGATTAATTAAATTTATTAAATACATTTATAATTCAATAAAAGACTCGAATAACGTGTATTCAACTCAACAAGGTTATACTTACATTATATATATATATATATATATATATATATATATATATATATATATATATATATATATATATATATATATATATATATATATATATATGTATATTCAAATTATGTAATTTTACTTTCATTTCCATTATTGATACATTATAAGCGATGCTACTTTTTTGAGAAAAGTTTATAAATGTTAAAATATACATAATGTAACTGGTTGAAATATGGGGCATTATTTTTAAACTTACTCAAGCAGGTAAAGCATTCACAAGAAGGGGGGAGGGGGAAATACCCTTAACTTACAATGAATTTAATAGGTCTATTTTCACCCTAGTTTGAATTTTTAAATTTAAAATAGTATCAACTTCCATTGAACCTATTTTAAAACTACATTGAACCTACTTTAAACCTGCATTGAACCTACTTTAAAACTACTTTGAACCTACTTTGAACCCACTTTATAGCTAGTTGGTATAATAACAATACCTATTATAACCTATATTGAAACTACATAAAACTACATTTAATCTAATTTAAACCTACTTTAAACCTATATTGAAACTACTTTGAACCTATATTGGAACTACGTTGAAACTACATTGGCCTACATTTTATCTAATTTAAAACTATTTTGACCTACTTTAAACCTATATTGGAAATACATTGAAACTACGTCGAAACTACATTTAATTTAAACCTATTTTCGATCTACTTTGAACTTATATTGAAACTACTTTGAACCTATATTGGAACTACACTAAAACTATATTGGACCTACTTTGAGACTATATTGGAACTACATTGAAACTACCTTGGGCCGACATATACTCTACTTTAAATCTATTTTCGACCTACTTTGAACCTATATTGGAACTAGTTTCGATCTATATTGGAACTACTTTGAACTCGAATTGGAACTATATTGAAACTAGATTATACCGACTTTAATTCTAAATAGAAGCTACATTGAATCTATAATTAAGTTAGATTAAATCTACTTTAAACATTAATGGAACCTACTATTGAACCTATTTTGAACCTATTTTGCACCTATTTTGGACCTAGGTAAATTGAACTTATATCTCTACCGTTTCTTAAACCTACATTGAACTTAAATTAGTTCAATAGTAGAACAACATTGTACTTATTTTAATCCTTTTTTCAACCTAGATTAAAACTACGATTAATTTAAATTAAGCCACAGGTGACCTAAATTGAACCAATATTGGACCTGTATTGGACTATGTGGAACCTATATTGAACCTATATTGGACCTATGTTGAACCTATACTGAACCTATATTAAACCTATGTTGAACCTATATTGAACCTATATTGAACCTACATTGAACCTAAATTGAACCAATATTGGACCAGTATTGAACCTATATTGAACATATATTGAACCTATATTGAACCTATATTGGACCTATATTGGACCTATATTGAACCTATACTTAACCTATATTAAACATATATTGAACCTATATTAAACATATATTGAACCTATATTGAACCTAAATTGAACCAATATTGGACCAGTATTGAACCTATATTGAACATATATTGAACCTATATTGAACCTATATTAAACCTATATTGAACCTATATTGAACCTATATTGGACTTATATTTGACCTACATTGGACCTATATTGAACCTATACTGAACCTATACTGAACCTATACTGAATCTATATTGAACCTATATTGAACCTATATTGAACCTAAATTGAACCAATAATGGACCTGTTTTGAACCTATATTGAACCTATGTTGAACCTATATTGAACCTATACTGAACCTATATTAAACCTATATTGAACCTATATTGGACTTTTATTTGACCTACATTGGACCTATGTAGGATCAATATTGGACAATCGATTGTTTGTTCGGTCATTTGCAAATTCGGACAAATGAAAATTCTATCAATTTTGAAATTCTGTTAAATCATTTTTCAGTTAAGTAAAAATTCTGCAGAAAAATCAGTTTTAGAGAAATTCAATCAAATAATAATAATAATTCGAACAAATGAAAATTCATCTGAAAGAATAAACTGAAAATTCTATGCAATGAAATTCTATAGCCAATAAAAATTCTTTAAAATGCACTATTATGTTAAATGAAAATTCGAGTAAATAAAA
This sequence comes from Leptopilina boulardi, assembly GCF_019393585.1. Taxonomy (NCBI): domain Eukaryota; kingdom Metazoa; phylum Arthropoda; class Insecta; order Hymenoptera; family Figitidae; genus Leptopilina; species Leptopilina boulardi. Next base: position 847,411 of record NW_026137932.1, on the reverse strand, counting down.
ATTCGAACATATAACAAAAATTATGTAAAGTGAATATTTGGTTATATAAAAATTCTGTAATATAGAAAATTGTTTTTTGATGAAAATTCTGCAAAATACTAATTTGAACAAATAAAAATTCAGCTTAAAAATAATTATCAGAAATTGAAATTCCATAAAATGAAAAATCTAACTAATGATTTTTAGAACATAATCATGCGTCCCATTGAACCTATATTGAATTTAAATTTACATATATTTAATTTAAAAATAATTGAATTCAAAATGAAATAATTTCTTTATAGAGATTTTTTTTCTCATTATTCAAAAATACAGTAATTTTATAAGAATAATTTTAACAAATGAGCTTTCACTGTATAAATTGATATTAATTTCATAATTAGATTGACTTTTTCAACTAATTAACCTCTTTGTGAATTCAAGGCCAAATCATTGAGGCAAGCAAGTTTTCTAACGTTGACCTTCAAACACTTCGTGATACTCAGAATTTTTTTCTTTTCTTTTTTTTTTTTTTTTTGATCTCTAATGACAAAGTTTACTTTTTTTTGTTATAAATTATGATCATAAATATTATTAAATTGTCATATATGTAATATTATTGATTTCTTGCTTTTTACATTAAATTTAAACGTTTCTTTGAAAACAAAAAAAAAAAACTTTTTTTTAAAAATATTTATTATTTATTTCTTTTCAATTTGACAAAATATTTTATAATATTAATATAAAAATATTTAATATTTATAAAAGTGTGGCCTAAAAAATGTTTAAATTATTGTTTTGGAAAAATATTTTGTCATTATTTAAATAAATAAATAAAGTAAAAAAAAAATAAATAAATTATTACTAATAATACTACTTTACTACTACCTTACTACTAGTACTACATTTATTATAAAATCCAAAAAAAATGTTGAGAGGGTATCAAAATAACGATAAAATAATTATTCTTCTTACGTAATTTTTATTTATTTCAAATTTTTTTAATAATAAAAAATATTTGTATAAAAATAGAAATTCAAAAATATTATATTATATTTTTTTTCTCGTTATATGAAATAATGTGAAATTTAAATTGAAAGAAAGAAATAATTTTTTTGCAAAAAAAAAAAAAAAATGCAATTAAATATATATATATATATATATTTGATATATAATAATATTCTTTCTGCATACACGAAAGTTTGCTTCCTTTTAAACTGATTTGGCGAAGATCACTTTTTTTCATCTCTCTTCATCAGGTTTTGATATTTATCGGGAAGAAGTTGAAATGTGGGATAACTTGTTTCAGAAGAATCTAGCCCCGCACATACCTCGAACCCACGAGAGGGCATTAACTTCGTTTTTTTTTAACCCTAACCAATGTATATAGCTTTAGCTGCTTTCTGCATCCAAACAGTTACAATCTATTTTAGAGTGTCGCACCGATTAGTGAAAAAAAAGATGTTACAGTATTTTTCTTTATTTTTTTTTATATTAGGCTTCTATTTAAATTAGAATATTAAAAAAATTTTTTTTAACAAAAATTATTATTTTAAATAATTAAATAATAAAAAGTATTAATTATATTATATTATATTATATTATATATATTTATTTATTTGGAACATAAACGGATTTCAAATAAATATTCAAAAAAAAAAAATTTTTAATTAATTATAAATAAAATTAACATTATATTATATAAAAAGCAAACTTTTCTAAAAAGTGGAAATAATAATTAATGGCATAAAAGATAATTACTGACAATGTATAATAATTGTGTAAGAGTCAACAGTAGTATATAATATTAGGAATTAAACTAAAATTACTGTGCTGAGTTTGTACAACAAAAGACTTAAAAAGCGAGAAAAGGAAGATCGCGAAAGGTTACTGGGACAAAGAATAAAATAGTGCTCGAGAAACTCTGCAACAGTCATTATGCGAGTCGCACTTTTACAATAGTTGCAGCGATTTCTTAATAATATATTATTATAATGAAGTAGATTTAATAAAACTTTTTTAATTAGACATTTCATTCTCTAGCCTAAATAAACAATTATTTTGAATCATTTCAGAAAAAAAAAATTTAATTCGGTTTGATAAATTTCTTATGTAATCTAAATGCAAAAATACATATTTCTACCAAATTTCAGCTAACTAGGTCAAAAATTGTAAAAGATAGAAGCAGAAGGGGGGGAAAAAAAAACTTTTTCAAAAATTTTGCAAATATTCAATAAAAATTCTGTTAAAATTCCATCTCAATTAAGTTTACAGTATTTTTTTTTTCATCATTTACAAATAAAAAACTAAATATATTCCAAATTTCAGCTTACTAGGTTAAAAAAATTTTAAAAGCCAGATGCAGAAGGGAAAAATGATCATTTTTTCGAATAATTTGCGATTTGAGATAAAAAATTCTATTAAAATTAATTTCAATCGGGTTTAGTATATATATATATATATATATATATATATATATTGTAATCTTAACGCAAAAATACATATTTGTACCAAATTTCAGCCTACTAGGTCAAAAATTGTAAAAAAAAATAGACAGAAAAGTAGGAACATTAGTTTTTCGAAAAATTTAAGTTTTTTGTAATCAGTATGCAAAAATTCATATTTGTACCAAATTTCAGTTCACTAGGTCAAAAAATAATCACATTTTTGAAAATTTTGCGTTTTTTTAAAAGAAAAAAAAATTCTATTAAAATTCCATTTCATTTGAGTTTGTTGTAATTTTTTTTTATAATTTACACATAAAAATAAACAAATGTACCAATTTTAAGCTATCCAGGTCAAAATAATCGGTTCAATTGTATAGAAGAGCAAAACAATCAGATACGTAAAAACTAAATAATAAAAATCAATTATTTTTCGATCCTGTAATAAAAAATCCACTTCTTTATGATTATTATTATTATTTTATTATTATTGTTATTATTATTATCGATAATTATCCTAATAAAATAATTTAATACCATAAACAATGTATTACATCAAAACATATCTCGTATATAAAGTTACATTGTAAATTCATATCATGATACAATCTATTGTCTAATTCTATTAAATTACTGACATTCATCATTTGAATAACCGCTCATACATGTGTGTATAAGTGTATAAGTCTCTACATATATCAGATGATTTCCTGTACAAATATAGAATATTAAGAGAGGAAAAAAAATTCTATTTGAAGATAATTACATGCATTTTTCAATGTGTAATATTACAACATATATTATATATATGTTATATGAAGTCCTCTCCAGACTAATAATAATTGATGCTATTAATAATAATTTTGTATAGCGTGCTACTAAACCATAAAACAAAAAAAAAAAAAAAAAAGAAACAGTAAAGGAAAAAATCACGCGGATCACGTGCAAGCGCTCGATCATGTAATTTATGCTTATTTGTGAAAGGTCGTGATAGTTTAACGTTTACCAGATTGAATCTTTCAAAATCTCAAAGTACAATAATATATCGTGAAAAAAATTATAAATTTTTTTTTTTTTTTTAATTTAGGTGCAATATTTTACAGTTTTGATCCGTAAAATAAAAACAAAAATTAAATTTTTTTTTAGTTTTTATCCACCTTTGTATCTACATTAAATCTTTTTTTTTAACCCTAATTGACACTAATTAGCTCCTTTCTTGAAACTACTTTTTTCAGTACAAATTCAGTACAATTTTTTGTTTAAGCGAGCCATATTGGATCCGCCATTTTGAAATTTGAAAAACTGATGCCAAATTCATAATCAGCGACCCCAAAAACCCCCGAGCAACGAGTTTCAAGCGAATTCAAACGATTTTTTAATTTTTTCGACCGCCATATTGCTTCCGCCATTTTGAATTTTGAAAAACCGATGCCAAATTCGTAATCAGCGACTCTAAAAACCCCCTAGTAACGAGTTTCAATCAAATTCAGTACAAATTTTTGTTTAAGTGAGCCATATTGGATCCGCCATTTTGAAATTTGAAAAACTGATGCCAAATTCATAATCAGCGACTCCAAAAACCCCCGAGCAACGAGTTTCAAGTAAATCTGAAAGATTTTTTAATTTTTTCGGCCGCCATAGTGGATCCGCCATTTTGAATTTTGAAAAACTAACTTTGGTTTCGTAATCAGCGACCCCGAAAACCCTCAAGTAACGAGTTTCAAGAGAATTCAAACGATTTTTTAATTTTTTCGACCGCCATATTGCTTCCGCCATTTAAAATTTTGAAAAATCGAAACAAAATTCGTAATCAGCGACTCCAAAAACCCCCTAATAACGAGTTTCAATCAAATTCAGTACAAATTTTTGTTTAAGTGAGCCATATTGGATCCGCCATTTTGAAATTTGAAAAACTGATGCCAAATTCGTAATCAGCGACCCCGAAAACCCCCGAGTAACGAGTTTCAAGCGAATTCAAACAATTTTTAAATTTGCGTCCACCATGTTGGATCCGCCATTTTGAATTTTGAGAAACTGATGCCAGATTCGTCATCAGCGACTCCTAAAAACCCCCTAGTAATAAGTTTCAAGCAAATCTGAACGATTTTTGAATCTTCGACCGCCATATTTGGTCCGCCATTTTGAATTTTGGAAAACTGACAGCATATTAGTAATCAGCGACCCCAAAAACCCTCTAAGCAACAAGTTTCAAGAAAATCTACTGAAATTAAAAAAAAATCCGCCATATTAGATCCGCCATTTTGAATATTTAACGCCAGATTCGTTATCAGTAACCTTGAGCAACAAATTTCTAACTAAACTGATCAATGTTTTTTTTATATTCTTCCTTCATATTAGAAATTATTTCTTCTTGGTAAATCAATTACAAATTTTCTTCTATAAATGTACATATTCAATTGTGTAATTATTAGAATTCTCTCATTGTTTTTTTTTTTTTTTTTTTTTTTTTTGTAAAATCACTGGAAAACAATATAATTGTTCTTTACCTTGAAAAGTAAAATGGATTTGCTTGGTATATCCTGCTATAAAGAGCACACATTACTTTCGAGAACCTGATGTATAAGGTGTTAATACACCTTAAGAATTCAATACAATAATCAATTAAAAGTACATTCCAGATTTAATCAATATCATATTTACAACGTTTTGTACTTTTACTTTTTATTTCACAATAAAATATATATTTACAATTTTTAAATTTAGCGCCATATTATATCGATAATATTTACATTGTTGGCACTATTGAAATTTTAATTTTTGAAGATTTCTAACCTAAAAAGTTGAAAAATTAATTTTTCTTTGGCGTACATAAAGTTTTGATAAGTAAATTTTTTTTTTTAATAATTATTTGTTTTTTTTTATAATTGACCCATTTTATAATTTTTGTTTTCCAGCTGTTTTTCGAAATTTATACAAATTGTTGTAAATTTTTTCTGTCATTCATTTTCTCAAAGTGTAAGTTAAATGCCACAACTATTTTTTTTCTGAATTTCCAAAAAATTTTCGACAGAATTTGATATTACCGACTGATAATAAAAATATAACCTTCCTTAATTTTTTGTCTCACCTCAAACTTTTAACAATTTATTTCTATTAAAATATTAATGTAAAAAATATTTCGAAATTTGAATTGAATTTATTTAAATTGAGCTAATCTTAGTTAATAATAATTAAAATTAATTAATTTATATAGTATAATAATAATAATATAATAATAATAATATAATTAATTTCTATAATTAAAAATAATTAATAATTATTAAAAATGTTTCCAAATAAATACATTCGGAGTTTTCTAACCTCAATTTTGCTTCACCTCCAATTTTTGAGCTTGTATTGCTTCTAAACTATTGTTTCGGGAAATGTTTTGATCTACAGATTATGTTTGATTAAATTGAACTAATCTGTGTCAATAATTAAAAATGTTTAGAAATCAATACATTCGGAGTTTTCTAACCTCAATTTAGCTACACCTCGAATTTTTCATCTTGTATTGCTCCTAAAATATTATCTCTAGAAAAATTTTGATTTATAGATTGTGTTTGATTAAATTGAACTAATCTGTGTCAATAATTATAAATTTGAAATCAATACATTTGGAATTTTCTAACCTCAAATTTGACAGTATTTCACATTACCGACTTATAATAAAAATATCTACATTATCTATTTCTGATTGAAGTAAATAAAAAAAAAATTTTTTTTGATATATTTTCAGGTGCCGTTCTCAGGAGAGGGTAGATTGAGGATCAGAGTTGCAAAATGTGGGAACATTTGCGACTCGTTCTCATAATCGCAGTCTTAATATCAAAACTTGAGATTTCAAGGTCACAAAAGCCAAGGTTAGGTGGCGCCATAAATATTTTCAATAGATACGGCCATTTGACAATCAGTATGAGAGTTGTATCGAGAAATGATACGGAAACGTGGATTTTCCGTGAACCAACTGTTGATGTTTTTCATAATTTACTACCAGCGCCACCTAAACAAAGTAAATCAACCACAGTTTTTTATGGTGATTTTCATATGGAGTTTTGCGATAACGTGAGACAACTTCAGCAGGTGAGCTTTTGCTTTAAAACAAACAAATAATATATTTTCTAACCTTTAATAAAATTATTTGTCTCACCTCGCACTTTTAATAATTTATTGCTTTAAAATTATTATCGTTAAAAAATTTTCGAAATTTGAATTGAATTTATTTAAATTTGAACTAATCTGTGTTTATAATTAAAAATTTTTCAAAATTAATACATTCGAAGTTTCATAATCTCAATTTAGCTTCACTTCGAGTTTTTGATTTTGCATTGCTTCAAAAATATTGTCTCGGGAAAATTTTGGATTTATAAATTGTGTTTAATTAAATTGAACTAATATTATTTAACAATTCAAAATGTTCAGAAATCAATACATTTGGAATTTTCTAACCTCAATTTAGCTTCACCTCGAATTTTTGAGTTTCTATTGCTTCTAAACTATTGTTTCGGGATAAATTTTGATTTATAGATTGTTTTTGATTAAATTGAAGTAGTCTGTGTCAATAATTGAAAATATTCGAAAAAACGATACATTCGGAATTTTCTAACCTCAAATTAGCTACAACCCGAATTTTTGAGCTTCTATAACATCTAAAATATTATCTCTGGAAAAATTTCAATTTATAGATTGTGTTTCATTGAATTAAACAAATCTGTGTTAATAATTAAAAATGTTCCATTATCAATACGTTCCGAGTTTTCTAACCTCAATTTAGCTTCACCTCGAATTTTTGACCTTGCATTGCTTAAAAAATATTATCTCTAAGAAAATTTTGATTTAAAAATTCTATTTTAATAAATTGAATTAGTATTATGTATAAATATATATATATATATGTTGCAGGCCTATTTTCGTGATTTTACAATAGAAAATATTGAGAGACCATGGAGGGCATTTACAAGTAGTTGGACACCAAATGTAATGGCCAAACATCTTGGCATTAATTCATCGTACATATATAGTGATCATTGTTTTGTATTGGTGCGCGTATCAAGATTTAGAGAAAATCAAGAATTAATGGGAAATATGGAATCATTAATGTTAAATGAAGATGTTCAAAATGAAACAAATACAATATCAATTGGTGATAAGGATAGTGTTTTACATTTTGTACGAAATTTTGGATCTCACTATATAAAATCATTCGTCACAGGAAACTCTCTATATCAGGTAAAAATAGTTTTTTTTTCTTTACTAATTCAATGTCATGTTTTTCAAAATTCAAAATGGTGGATCCAATATGGCGATCGAAAATTTAAAAATCATTTGAATTCGCTTGAAACTCGTTACTGGGGGGTTTTTGGGGTCGCTGATAACGAAATTGGCATCAGTTTTTCAAAATTCAAAATGGCGGATCCAACATGGCGGACGCAAATTAAAAAATCGTTTGAATTCGCTTGAAATTCGTTACTCGGGGGTTTTCGGGGTCGCTGATTACGAAACCGATGTTAGTTTTTCAAAATTTAAAATGGCGGATCCAATATGGCTCACTTAAACAAAAATTTGTACTAAATTTGATTGAAACTCGTTACTGGGGGGTTTTCGGGGTCGCTGATTACGAATTTGGCATCGGTTTTTCAAAATTCAAAATGGCGGAAGCAATATGGCGGTCGAAAAATTAAAAAATCGTTCGGATTTACTTGAAACTCGTTGCTTGGGGGTTTCTGGGGTCGCTGATTACGAATTTCGCATCGGTTTTTCAAAATTCAAAATGGCGGACCCAATATGGCAATCGAAAAATTTAAAAATCATTTGAATTCACTTGAAACTCGTTACTGGGGGGTTTTTGGTGTCGCTGATTCGGTATTTGGTGTCAGAATTTCAAATATCAAAATGGCTGATATAAAATGGCGGTCGACAAATTTTAAAATCGTTTTGATTTACTTAAAACTTGTTCTACGGGGGTTTTCTGGGTCGTTGATAACGAATTCGATGTCAGTTTTGCAAAATTCAAAATGGCGGATCCAACATGACGGACGCAAATTTAAAAATCGTTTGAATTCGCTTGAAACTTGTTACTCGGAAGTTTTCGGGGTCGCTGAGTACGAAAACGATGTTAGTTTTTCAAAATTCAAAATGGCGGATCAAATATGGCGGACTTGAACAAAAATCATTACCGAATTTGATTGAAATTCATTACTAGGGGGTTTTTGGGGTCGCTGATTACGAATTTGGTATCGGTTTTTCAAAATTTAAAATGGCGGAAGCAATATGGCGATTGAAAATTTAAAAATCATTTTAATTCGCTTGAAACTCGTTACTGGGGGGTTTTTGGGGTCGCTGATGACGAATCTGGCATTGGTTTTTTAAAATTCAAAATGGCGGATCTAATATGGCGGTCGAAAATTTAAAAATTGTTCGGTTTTACTTGGAACTTGTTGCTCTGGGGTTTTTGATGTCGCTGATTACGAATTTAGTAACAGATTATCAAAATTCATAATGGCAGAACCAATATAGAGAAATGATTATTTTTTTGTCGTCAATTTTTACTTATTTTTTTTTCAATAAATATTTCATAAAAATTATAATATTTAAAGGCAATTTTTCAAGAGAACTTATATATATATGAATTTTTTTTTATTCTAATTATAAAAATAAATTATTCATTATTATTGTCTATTAAATGTTTTTTATTCAACAATGTTAAAATTCTCTTGTCCCCTGATGCATTTAATTGTAGAAAACTTTCACTCAAATATGAATGCATATTATTATTTTATTATTTTCGAAAATTTGTTTCACAGACATTTATATCGATTCAATTCTTTCATAATAATTCGATAAGAAGTCAAAAATATATATATATATATATATATATATATATATATATATATATATATATATATATATAATAATTATGTCGCAAACGAAAATCATTTATATCTGAGATTTTGCAAGATTTGCATTAAAAGAAAGGAGGGGAAAAAAACAGAAAGATTTTTATAACCTTTCTTTAAGCTCAATATATATATATATATACATTGAAACCTTTAAAATTTTCATTCTTATAATCATATAGACATTTGAAATTAAAAGAATATACAGGGTGATTTTTATGTTCCGGACCCCCAAAATATCTTGAAAGGAAATAGTTTTTGAGAAAAATGTTGTATACAAAAGTTGTCAGGTTGAAAAAAATCTATTAAATTGTATAATTAAAAAACGGGCCCAGGGCCTTATGTGGGCCCTACAAACAAAAAAGTAAATTTTTTAAATGGAACCAAGTATTTTCAAACTCAGATTCTTGTAGCCAGTGATTTCCTCTTTTCAGACATGTGGTAACTTGTGGGCCCAAAGTTAAATTTGGGCCCAAAATTTGATTTTTTGTGGTTTTAAAGGTAATTTTAGTGTAACTTAGTTCCAAGGGGTTTTCAGGGTCCCTGATTACGAATATGAAGTCAGTTTTTAAAAATTTTCAATAACGGACCCAAAATGACTAATTAAAATTGAAAAAAATTAATGAAAATTATAAAACTTCTTATTTTAGACTTATTTAGCCTTCTAATTGTTAATTAAATGTTACTTTTATTGCTTTTAAATTAGTATCATAAACCTTGGGGTAAAAAATTAGATTTTTACAAATTTTAAATTTAGGGGCTTATAAGGCCCAAAATTCGATTTTTTCTGATTTTAAAGGTGATTTTAGTGTGACTTAGTTCTAAGGGGTTATTGGGGTCCCTGATTAGGAGTCTGAAATCAGTTTTTAAAAATTTTTAATAACGGACCCAGAATGACTGATTAAATATGAAAAAAATGAAGGAAAATTATGAAATTTATTCTTTTAGACCTATTTAGCATTTTACTTGTTAACTTAATGTTACTTTTATTGCTTTTAATTTAGTATCATAAACCTTGGGGTAAAAAATTAGATTTTTACTAATTTTAATATTTAGCGGCTTATAAGGCCCAAAATTAGATTTTCTTTGGTTTTAAAAATAATTTTAGTGTGACTTAGTTTCGAAGGGTTTTCGGGGTCCCAAATTATGAATCTGACATCGATTTTTAAAAATTCAAAACAGCGGTTCAAAAATGACATAAAAATTAATAAAATTAAGGAAAATTATACAACTTTTTATTTTAGACTTATTTAGCCTTCTAATTGTTAATTCAATGTTACTTTTATAGTTTTTAATTTAGTATCATAAACTTTAAGGGAAAAAAAATTGATAGATTTTTACTAATATTAATGTTTAGGGGCTTATAAGGCTGAAAATTCTGTTTTTAGTTCTTTTAAACTCATTTTTAAACAACAAAATTCGATATTTTGTGGTTTTAAAGGTGATTTTAGTGTGACTTAGTGCCAAGGAGTTTTCGGGGTCGCTGATTACGAATCTGTAATCAGTTTTTAAAAATTTTTAATAACGGACAAAAAATGAATGATTAAAAATGAAAAAAATTAAGGGAAATTATAAAACTTCATATTTTAGACTTATTTACCCTTCTAATTGTTAATTCAATGTTACTTTTATAGTTTTTAATTTAGTATCATAAACTTTAAGGGAAAAAAAATTGATAGATTTTTACTAATATTAATGTTTAGGGGCTTATAAGGCTGAAAATTCTGTTTTTAGTTCTTTTAAACTCATTTTTAAACAACAAAATTCGATATTTTGTGGTTTTAAAGGTGATTTTAGTGTGACTTAGTGCCAAGGAGTTTTCGGGGTCGCTGATTACGAATCTGTAATCAGTTTTTAAAAATTTTTAATAACGGACAAAAAATGAATGATTAAAAATGAAAAAAATTAAGGGAAATTATAAAACTTCATATTTTAGACTTATTTACCCTTCTAATTGTTAATTCAATGTTACATTTATTGCTTTTTATTTGGTATCATAAACCTTGGGGTAAAAAATTAGATTTTTACAAATTTTAAATTTAGGGGCTTATAAGGCCCAAAAAACGATTTTTTTGGATTTAAAGGGGATTTTAGTGTGAATTAGTTCTAAGGGGTTTTCGTGTTCCCTAATTAAGTTTTAAATTCATTTTAGTGTAACTTAGTTCCGATGGGTTTTCGGGCTTCTTGATTACGAATCTAAAATCAGTTTTTAAAAATTCAAAATAGCAGACCCAAAATGACTGATTAAAAATAAAAAAAATTAAGGATAATTATGAAATTTATTATTTTAGACCTATTTAGCATTTTACTTGTTAACTTAATGTTACTTTTACACAGCTATAAATTTACTATCCTTTGGGGTCAAAAAGGAAGATTGGTTTATTTTTTAAATTTAAATTTTGGGGGCTTATGGGTTCCAAAAGTGGATCTTCTGTAGTTTTAAGAGTTATTTTAGTTTCAGGGAACTTTCTAATCTAATTTTTGGCCTTATAAGCACCTAAATTTAAAATTTGTAAAAATCTAATTTTTACCACAAGGTTTATGATACTAAATTAAAAGCAATAAAAGTAACATTGAATTAACAATTAGAAGGCTAAATAAGTTGAAAATAAGAAATTTCATAATTTCCCTTAATTTTTTTAAATTTTTAATCAGTATTTTTGGGTCCGCTTTTTTGAATTTTAAAAAACTGATTTCAGATTCGTAATCATGGACCACGAAAGCCCCTTGGAACTAAGTCACACTAAAATTATTTTTAAAATCAAAGAAAATCTATTTTTGGGCCTTATAAGCCCCTAAATATTAAAATTGGTAAAAATCTAATTTTTAACCCCAAGGTTTATGATACTAAATTAAAAGCAATAAAAGTAACATTAAGTTAACAAGTAAAATGCTAAATAGGTCTAAAAGAATAAATTTCATAATTTTCCTTCATTTTTTTCATATTTAATCAGTCATTCTGGGTCCGTTATTAAAAATTTTTAAAAACTGATTTCAGACTCCTAATCAGGGACCCCAATAACCCCTTAGAACTAAGTCACACTAAAATCACCTTTAAAATCAGAAAAAATCGAATTTTGGGCCTTATAAGCCCCTAAATTTAAAATTTGTAAAAATCTAATTTTTTACCCCAAGGTTTATGATACTAATTAAAAGCAATAAAAGTAACATTTAATTAACAATTAGAAGGCTAAATAAGTCTAAAATAAGAAGTTTCATAATTTCCCTTAATTTTTTTCATTTTTAATTAGTCATTTTGGGTCCGCTATTGAAAATTTTTAAAAACTGATTTCAGATTCGTAATCAGGGACCACGAAAATCCCTTCGAAACTAAGTCACACTAAAATCACTTTTAAAACCAAAGAAAATCTAATTTTGGGCCTTATAAGCCCCTAAATATTAAAATTTGAAAAAATCTATTAATTATTTTACCCCAAGTTTTATGATGCTAAATTAACAGCAATAAAAGTAACATTGAATTAACAATTAGCAGGCTTAGTAAGTCTAAAATATGAAGTTTCATAATTTTCCTTAATTTTTTTCATTTTTAATTAGTCATTTTGGGTCCGTTATTGAAAATTTTTAAAAACTGACTTCATATTTGTAATCAGGGACCCCGAAAACCCCTTGGAACTAAGTTACACTAAAATCACCTTTAAAACCACAAAAAATCGAATTTTGGGCCCAAATTTAACTTTGGGCCCACAAGTTACCACATGTCTGAAAAGAGGAAATCACTGGCTAAAAGAATCTGAGTTTGAAAATACTTGGTTCCATTTAAAAAATTTACTTTTTTGTCTGAAGGGCCCACATAAGGCCCTGGGCCCGTTTTTTAATTATTCAATTTAATAGATTTTTTTCAACCTGACAACTTTTGTATACAACATTTTTTTCAAAAACTATTTCCTTTCAAGATATTTTGGGGGTCCGGAACATAAAAATCACCCTGTATATAACTGATGGATGAAACTTTATATGGACAATATGTTGCTATATATAAAATATAAAATACAAAAGGTGTATATTACTATCGCATCCAAGTATCTTGAGAGATTACATTGACAATTTACATCATCGCGTGTTCATATTGAACTGGCAACGAGGCGAAAGTTATATAATTTGTTTTAATCTCCTTCTCGAAATGTTAACTATCACCTCGTGTGTGAGAGATTCTCAATGAGAGAAAAAAAAAAATTTTTTTTTTCTTCTTTTTTTGATAAAATTATTTCAAAAGAAATATTGTCATAATTTTTTTTTTTTTTAAATCATTTATTTACAGTAATAAATAAAACAAAAAAAAATGTTTACAATTAAAATTTGTTATTATTAATGAAAGAATTTAAAATTCTCCTTTTTATTTTTATTAATAATATTAATTTTGACCAAATAATTATTTTATCAAAATTTTTTTTTAATGTATATCTACAAATAATTTACAATATTTTAGATTTTACATAAAAATTTTTTTTGTATATCAATTTCCCTTCTTTCTAAAATAAATAATATTATTTTTAAATTATTATTAAAAATTTTTTATTGTAAATAAATAAATAAATCTTTGAGAAAAAAAAAGTATTTAACTGATATAAAAGAAATTTTATTATATGAAAAGAAGGTGTATATTTGAGATACAATCGTGACTATCAACTAAAAGTTCAAGGCGAAACTCATTTAAATCACTTCATTATTATGAGATAACAAAAATCTTTTTTTCTCACGAAAATTATGGAGAAGTTCAGTTAATATTCATTAATTTTAATTTTTTTTTTATTTCCTTATTTACATTCTATTTCAGACAATAATTTTTAAATATTTATTTATTTTATTTTATTTTTTTTTATCTAATTATTATTATTTTATTTTTTTTTTTATTTTTGTTAAGTAAACAGGCAAAAAAGTCTTTAAATACAAAAAATGAAAATTATTATTATTATTGTTGTTGTTATTGTTATCATTAATATGATTGTTATTTTTGTTAATATTGTTAATATTGTTATTATTAATATTTGCATTATTTTAATTTTTTTATTAACTATGAATCACTATTTTTATTACTATGAAAAATATCAGAAAACCGAATCAAATATTAGTAAAATTAAATAAATATCTCAATGTTAATATGAATTTCGTTCATTTTATAATTTATAGTCTATAACAAAGAATTGTTTTATTATATTAAATTTAAAATATTGTTAATAATATTTATATATATATATATATATATATATATTTTTTTTTTTTTTTTTGCATATTACTCTATTTAGATTAAAAAATTTTTTCTTGTTTATTATTCTGTTTAGATAATAAAAATTTCACTTATGAAGATCCACACATGGATTGAAACGTTTGAACAATAATTATTTGATTTCATTATTTGGATCCTAAAGCCCATGAAAATCACCAACACAATATTTTTATTATTATTATTATTATTATTATTATTATTATTATTATTATTATTATTATTATTATTATTATTATTACTATTATTATTGTTAGCAGTATTAGTTTTCTTTATTATTTTATTTGTTTAATTAAAAAATTTAAAAAATTTTAAAATTTTGTAAATTATAAAAAATATTAATTAAAGTAACTTATTTTTATAGGTAATTTGAAATAATATTATATTATATATTTTTTTTTTAATTATATTATTATTATTATATTATATTATATCAAAAAAAATATATCTTATAAAATTTGTGTCTTCTGCGTATATAAGATGAGAATATTTAAATAGATAATAATAAAAATACAATAGTTTCCTCTTTTTTGTATACATATATACATTTGAATAGTATATATATATATATATATATCTCTATGTCAAACTTGCACTTTATCCAAGGACGGAAATCTATGTTGAGATAGGCCTTTATCGGTGACGAAAAAAAAAATTAACGCTATATAGATATGAGTCAGAAGACTGTAAAAGTCCAATATATATATATTATTCTGGGAAATAACTTCATTTTTCCCATTTGAGAAAATTGACTGATTCATTTTTAGAGTTTTACTAAATTACGAAATCAGAAATTCATACAAATTTTTTTTTTTTAATAATATTATATTGTTAATGAATAATAATGAGAACAAATTTTATCCCACGCTCTTTGAAAAAAAAAAAAATCTAATCTGTAAAGTTTATTTTATTTATACTATTACTAATTAATCTCGTATTATTTGTTATAATTTATTTATTATATTATATTTTTATATTATATTATTTTATGTAGTTTATTTATTATTTTATTTATAAATAAATAATTTAACAAAGTAAATAATAAAATAAATACGACAAATAATATAATTAACTAAATAAATATATAAATAATAATAATAATGTAATACCTAATAATAATAATAATAATAATATAATGATATTTAAAAAAAAAATTTAATCAATAAAAAAAAACTCGAAAAATATATAAATATTACAATAAAAAAAAAATTCAAATTCAAAATGGTAAATATGTCATGTAATTATTATCAACAGATGAAAATTATTTTCTCAAATTACAGATTCCTATTTTATTTTTATTATCATCCATTACTAACAGAAAAAAATTTAATTTACTTTATTAATTATAAATGTTAAATATTTAATTTATTTGTTTAAAAACATTTTTTTAATTATATTTAATTCAATATTAAGTTATTATGAATTTTAATATTTATAAATCATAATTATAACCAGCAAAAAGTAAAAATAATTTCTAGAAAATAACAGATATCTTTATTATATATTTATTACCGACACAAACAACTGGTTGATATAGTGATAGGAAGAAATCTACTGTTCATTTACCCAGTGAAGAAAATTTATTTTATCGTTTCAAACTTTCACACCAGAGTTCAGAACTATTTAAGGGTATTCCGAATCGGAATGTATTTTTTAACGTATTAAACAAAAATCTTAATGGCAAAAAAAATTGTTTCATAAAAAAATTGCATTTACAACAAATGTGGTTGTTGTTCTTGTTTTTTTTTGTTATTTCTCTTCTGATTCTTGTTCTTCTTGTAGTTCTTGTTGTTTTTCTTCTTGTTGTTATTATTGTTAATATGTTCCTCTTGTAATTTTTCTTCTTATAGTTCTTGTTGCTCTTGTTGTTATTATGGTTCTTGTTCTTGTTGCTCAAGTTACTCTTGTTGTTCTTCTTATATAGTTCTTGTTGTTGTTATTCTTGTCCTTGTACTTGTTTTCTTTGTAGCACTTGTTCTACTAGTTGTCATTGTTCTTGTTGCTCATCTTCTTGTTGTTCATCTTCTTGTAGTTCTTGTTATTGTTTTTGTAGCTACTGATCCTCTTGTTGTTCTTGTTGCCCATCTTGTTCTTATCGTTCTTTTTCTTGTTGTTGTTTTTGTTCTTGCTATCCTTGTTATTGTTCCTGTTTATGTTGCTCTTCTTGTTCTTGTTGTTCTTCTTCTTAAAGTTATTGTTGTTTTTCTTCTTGTTGCGCCTGTTATCTTTGTTCTTGTTGTTTTTGTTAATTTGTTGTTATTTTTTTTCTTGTTACTCTTATTGTTCTTGTTTTTGTTGTTGTTCTTTTTTTGTACTTGTTGCTCCTGCCCTTCTTCTTGGATTCTTCTTGTAGTTCTTGTTGTTTTTCTTCTTGTTGTTATTGTTGTTAATGTTCCTCTTATAATTATTCTTCTTATTTTTCTTGTTGCTCTTGTTGTTATTGTGGTTCTTGTTCTTGTTGCTCAAGTTACTCTTGCTATTCTTCTTCTTATATAGTTCTTGTTGCTCAAGTTACTCTTGTTGTTCTTCTTCTTATATAGTTCTTGTTGTTTTTATTCTTGTTGCGCCTGTTACTCTTGTTGTTCTTGTTACTATTGTTGTTGTCCTTCTACTTGTTGCTGTTCTTGTTTTCTTGGTTGCACTTGTTCTCCTAGTTGTCATTGTTCTTGATGCTCATCTTCTTGTTATTCATCTTCTTGTAGTTCTTATTATTGTTTTTGTAGCTACTGATGCTCTTGTTGTTCTTGTTGTCCGTGTTCTTGTTGCACATCTTGTTTTTATCGTTCTTTTTCTTGTTGTTGTTTTTGTTCTTGCTGTCCTTGTTATTGTTCCTGTTTATGTTGCTCTTCTTGTTTTTTTTGTTCTTCTTATTGTAGTTTTTGTTGTTTTGTTGTTCTTGTTGTTTTTGTTAATTTGTTGTTCTTGTTTTTCTTCTTGTAGTTCTTGTTGTTTTTGTTCATTTGTTGTTCTTATTTTTCTTGTTACTCTTGTAGTTCTTTTTTTTACTTGTTGCTCCTGTTACTCTTTTATTTTTTTTCTTCTTCTTCTTGTAGTTCTTGTTGTTTTTCTTCTTGTTGCCGCGCCTGTTATGTTTGTTCTTGTTGTTTTTGTCAATTTGTTGTTCTTATTTTTCTTGTTACTCTTATTGTTCTTGTTTTCGTTGTTGTTCTTTTTTTGTACTTGTTGCTCCTGCCCTTCTTCTTGGATTCTTCTTGTAGTTCTTGCTATTGTTGTTCTTTTTATTTTTATTCTTATTGCTCTTGTTGATTTTGTTGTTATTGTTTTTCTTCTTGCTTTTGTTGGTGTCCTTGTTTTTGTTCATATGTTTTCTTCATTGTTCTTGTTGTTTTTGTTCTTGATGCTCCTGTTCTTCTTGTTGTCTGGGATCTAGTTGTTCATCTTCTTGTAGTTCTTGTTGCCCCTCTTGTTTTTGTCGTTCTTTTTCTTGTTGTTGTTTTTGATCATCTTGTTGTCATTGTCCTTTTTGTTTTTGTTCTTACTCTTGTTCATGTTCTTCTTGCTCTTCTTCTAGTAGTTCTTGTTATTTTTCTTCTTGTTGTTCTTATTCTTGTTGTCTTTGTTCTTGTTCTTACTGTCCTTGTTATTATGATTCATCTTGATGTTTTTGTTGCTTGTTATTGTTCCTGGTGCTCTTCTTGTTCTTATTTTTTTTGTTGCTCCTGTTGCTCTTCTTGTCCTTTTTGTTTTTGTTCTTGCTGTCCTTCTTATTGTTGTTCTTGCTCTTGTTCATGTTCTTGTTGCTCTTGTTCTTGTAGTTCTTGTTGTTTTTCTTCTTGTTGTTCTTGTTGTTTTTGTTCTTACTGTCCTTGTTATTATGATTATTCCTGCTGTTTTTGTTGCTCCGGTTGCTTTTCTTGTTCTTGTTTTTTTTCTTATTGTTTTCTTTGTTCTTGTTGTTTTTGTTCTTACTGTCCTTGTTATTATGATTATTCTTGCTGTTTTTGTTACTCCTCTTATTCTTCTTGTTATTGTTCCTGGTGCTTTTATTGTTCTTCTTCTTGTACAAAGTTCTCGTTATTGTTTTTGTTGTTCTTCTTCATGTACATAGTTCTTGTTATTGTTCTTGTTGTTCTTCTTCTTGTAGTTCATGTTGCTCTTCTTGTTTTTGTTCTTAAAAGGGATAGAAAGAAATAGAAGAAAATACAAATAAATGGAAAAAGATAGAAAGACTGAGAAATGAATAAAAATAAATAGTAAGAGATAGAGAGGAAGAAAAAGAGAAAAAAAACAATAAAAAATCTAAAGATATAAAATGAGATAGAAAGAAGATAGAAAGCGAGAAAAGTAAATAAAAGATATTACTTTTCAATAGAATATTTAAATAGAATATATGTATGTACGTTTTTTTAAATATCAATAAACTCGCAAAAATTTTAAGAATTCTTTATCTTTTTCAGGTGTTTGTTTATAGGCCAGAGGTGTATCTTCAAATAAAAGAACGACTAAAAACGCGAGGCGTTGCTGATCTCTCAAATCTTGAATTGAGTAATTATTTTTCGCCATGGTACGCAGAGCATATGGGTAGAATTCAGTCAGCCAGTGGAAATTATTCAGTTGAGGCTTGGGCAAAAAAACAACTTGAAGTTCAGTATTTTATTTTTACTTATTCAAGTCTTTTGAAACTTCACGGCGATATTGATCTTCTTCGACAGCTTAATACACTTCTTGGGAATGAAGCGCTTCTACAACTTCAACTTCGTGCACTTCTACCATTCTTTAAGGACGCTAAACTCAAGGAATGGTTCATTGAAGTTATGGACAATTATTCCAAACTCTGGGAAATAAATGAATGAATCACCAAATGTGCTTAGGATAAAATTTTATTAAGAAGAAGAAGAAGAAAAAAAAAAAACACACACAAATTATGAGCGCATAATTATCACATAAAAAATTATTAATTAGAATTTTTATTTTAAAAGAATTTTTTTTTAGAAATAATTCCATCAAAATGGTAATCCAAAAATTGAAAATTCATCTAGAAAATAATTATTTCTAATAAAATTTTTGAAAATGAAAATTATAATTAATGTTTTTTTTATGGGATAATTATATGCGTACCACACAAATGACGCTAATCGCTTCAAGAGATATTTTTTCTGTAAACTCTGTATCTATTTCAATAAGAGATGAGTTTCGAGACTGAGAAGCAAAAAGCGCCTTTAATTTTAGATATACAAGAATGCTGTTATTTGTTATATATATATAAAAAAAATAAGTATTTATTATTATATAATCGTTAATAGAATTTTATAGTCCTTTTTAATTTTTTTTTTCTCCAAACATTATTATTATTCCATTATTCGAAACTCTTCGAATAAATGCAAGAGAATGTTTGTCAAAAATTTCCCACTCTTCTTTTTTCTACATTTAAATTATAAGAAATATATTAATTATAATAAATTATAATTAAAAAAAAATTTGCTAAAATTATTGAAAAATTATAATTTTTTATATTATATACATTCGACGAGAAAAGGATCAATCAAAAAAATCATATATGTGATTTATTGATTTTTAAATTTAAAAAAAAAAAAAAAAATTTTTTTTTTTGAAGAACCAAGTTTTTTTTTTGAAAATTGGCATAAAATTAATAATGTAATTAATTGAAAAACTTTTTCAGACTGCGTAGATTTAAGTTATAAATATTATAATATTATGTGAAAGAAAGGAGAGAGCAAGTGCCAAAGTTTGAGTATTATAAGAAAGTAATGACAATGTAAATAGAAAAAAAATTATAGGAAAATTATAAAAAAATAAATATAATTAAATATATACTTTCAATCATGTGCATATTAATATTTCATCCTAAATAAAATATTAATCTATTAATTCTATTAAAAATTTATAATAATAATAATAATAATAATAATCTCTCTCTATATTATAAAAAGATTTCGCCGTTGTCTCCAGTATGGGTGATTCCATGTTAAGTGTACCCAACCCATGTTTTTACCAAAGTTAGGTTAAGTTAGATTAAGTTAGGTTATAGGAATGGGTCATTCCATATCAAGTATAATCAACCATAAACCCACAAGTGAATTGACGTGGAACACTTATATTAGTATTAAAACGAACAAAACCTCAAAATTAAAGGTCATAGGTCTCCAGAATTCAAGGTCATGGATCAAATATAACCTTAAAATTCAAGGGCATAGTTTCCAGGATTCAAGGTCAAAGATCAAACATAACCTTAAAATTTTGGGGCATAGGTTTCCAGGATTCAAGGCCTATATATATATATAGTTCATAATAGTCAGTTACAAAATTTTGAATCTACAATTCTAAAATAATTGCAGAATTAATTTTAAAAATTGTCATTTAATTTACCCAGATAGCACGTAACCTTGCAGAGCAACCTTGCGGCAAGCTTACCGCGCAATATTGCCAACCTTGCACGGCAAGTTTGCCGCAAGCTTCAAATGTCCCATCTAACCCAAACTTGCGCATGGTAAGCTTGCCGAATGATTGCAGTGTAAGCTTACTGCAAGATTGAACAGTATGATTATCGCAAGATTGCATGGTAAGCTTACCGAAAGATTGCAGTGTAAGGTTACTGCAAGATTGTGCATGGTTGCCAATAACCTTCCCCAATCAGCACAGAAGTTTTCTGCGCAGTAAATTTTTTTGACCTCCCAAGAACTGGTGCTCAATGTATGTACAAAAATAAATTTCCCTCCCTCAAAACAATTTTTTTTTGGCAAGCCAAGCTTGCCATAAGGTTGCTGAGCAAACTTGCATGGCAAGCTTGCTGCAACCTTCTGTGTTGATTGGCAAGGTTATTTGGCAACCTTGTACCAACCTTGCGACAAGCTTACCATGCAAGCTTACTGAGCAATCTTGCTGTAACTATACACTGCAATCTTTCGGCAAGCTTACCATGCAAGCTTGGGTTAAGTTAGGGTTAGGTGGGACATTTGAAGCTTGCAGCAAGGTTGCTATCTGAGGAGCTTAATGAGGAATTGTACTTATGAGATATAAATGATTAAAGAAAATGAATTAAAAACTATAATTTGTATATAAATAAATTAACTTTTTAATTGTTGAGGTTTAAAAAAATGTATTCTCCATTTATTGCGCGATATTTTTTTTTTTTTTTTTTTTTTTAAGAATCAAATGGAGAAAAAATGTAATATTATATTTAAACAATAAAAAAGTCGAATTCACAATAATAAATTAGGGAAATATGTACAATATTTTTATAGTTAAAATTTGAAATGGTAAAAGAGAGAAAAAAAAATGAATTCATTTCGATTTCATGCATTTAAGTTTATGTATATGATTGTTAATTTTCAATTTTTTCTGGTTCGAATTGTCAATTTTAGATTACAAAAATTATTTCACATATAAAATTTTAATTTTTATTATTGATTTATCATAAATATAAAAGGTGGTTTATATTATATAAAATAAAAAAAGTAAAAATTTTTTCTTTAGACAAAAATTGAACGCTCCTACAATATTATACGTGAAATGAAAAATACGTCTTATAAATCGAATTTATTTTGGAAAAAGTTGTTATTCAATATATTGTAGTTGCTAGTGACGGTCAGTTCAATTTATAATTTTATATAAATAAATCATCATTTAAATTATATATAAAATTTTTTTATAAATTTATAAAATTTCATTATTATGGAGTTAAACTCTGATAATTTGTCTGATTTTGTTAAAAATGTGGAAATTTTAAAAAATGGTGAAACTATAAAATTTTCCATTCAAGCAATTCCAAAAGATAGATACGATGAAGCTACAGATCATATGTGTAAATTTTTCATAGCCGATGAACCTGTATTTGAATCTGAAAGTAAGTTACATTTTTTTAAATAAAAATTTATTTTCTATTTTTATTTATTTAAAAATGTTTAAATATATTTTTTAAAATTAATTATTTTGTTGAGAATAGAAAATTTTTTTAATTAAATTTTATTTGGGACATATTAAATTATATATATATATATATATATATATATATATATATTAGTCTCTGTTGTCCTCTATATAAGTAACATTGAGTAAACATAAACAAGAATTTCAGAAGTATTTCTAATAACATGAAAATTTGAATTTATATAAAATATTTAGAATTTTTTTCTTTTATTTTTATTTATTAAAAACTGCTTTTACATTTGAGTAAATTTTAATAAAAACGATGATATTCGGACAAATACATTCCGGACACATTCGGACAAATTTGTCCGATTATCGTTTTTCTTAATTAATCCACTTTAATTTTTTTTTATTATATTTTTACGTTATAATTTATTATTGCATATTTTTTAGTTTTATAATTTAATTAATTAAAACAAAAATTTAATGATCACGTCCCACCTGCATCAAAATTTTCTATACTTAAAATATATTTTGCCACTTTTAGATGTGAAAAATGATCCAGTAGCTATGAATGAGATGAGAAATATATTTTCTAAAGTATTGAATGACAATTTAAGTTTAGGGGCATTTTTCAATAATCCAAATGGTGAAAAATCAATTTTGGCAGGAATGAATGTTCTTTATATTGGCGGAAAGAATGGAAAAAATTATTTCGGTGAAAGTGTAAATTATTTTTTTTTTTTTATTATATTAAACTATTTTAGTAATAATTTTTTTTTTATTTATTAATTTATTTTAATTTATTTTAGTTTAAATCTGAAAAAATTAAAAAAATAATGGATATTTTGAATATTTTATCGGAAAATATTGATACAAAAAAATTATACGATAGTGATAATTATATAGGAGGTTTTGGTCTTAGTGTTGAGCCCACTTATCGTGGAAATGCAATTGGTTATCATCTTCTTATGGCACGGTAATTTTTTATCAATTTTACATTTGTAAATAATAATAATAATAATAATAATAATAATAATAATAATAATAATAATAATAATAATAATATTAATGAACAATAAATAGGTAAAAAATAATATTAAATTAAATTATAAAAATAAAAGTATATTTTCTTTTAGTTAAATTCCACAGAAAAAATATACAAATTTTTTTTTGTCATTAATTACTAATAATAAAAAAAAATTTCAGAAATGAATTTGGCAAGAGGTTAAATATTTTTTCAAGTGTCACCATTTTCACATCATCGGCATCAATAAAATTAGCCTATCGAGCTGGATTTGAAGTATTATTAGAAAAAAGAAACGATGAACTTATTGATGAGAATAAACAATTGTTGATACCAACATGCAAGACAACAATTTTTAAAACTATGGGCAAGAAACTTATTTAAATAAAGTTTATTAGTTTTATTATTTTTCATAAAAATTTATTTGTATCTTAGATATTTCATATTTAATAAATAGATGATAATAAAGTAATATGAAAATTATTATTTTTAAATATTAATCAAAAATAGATTAAATTTTATTTATTACGTGAAATTTCGTTCATAATTTTTTTATAATAATCATAAGTTTTATAGAAATGAGATTTAGAAAGTAGTACCACTTTTAAAACATTTCCAACTGCTTCAAGTTTTGTTAGTACAATTTCCACTATTTCAAATTCACTACCAGGCAAAAGTATAACTTTTTTTTCTCTATGAATATGATAATTATGATTGACAACCACTTCTTCTTCGTCAACTTCAATTTTTACTCTAAAATAAGAACCAAAAAAATCCATTTCATATAAAACATAACGAAATCCATTTGGTGGAAATTCAGAAAGTCTTTCCGCAGATTTAATATTTGTAGAAGTTGTTAAAAATTTTTGAAAAATAAAACGTTTTCCAATATATATTTCCTTTTTAATCCATTCGACAGATTTGTATTCGATTCGAAATAATTTCGATTCAAAATCCTCTTTTAAATCGTCAGATTGTCTTATTGCTAATTTATATAAAGCAAGTTTCATTAATTTTGCTTCACTTGTATCTTGACTTATTCTTCTATTGCCTGTTGTAATAAAATTTCTAATTGCATAGTAATCTTCAAATGTTGCCGAATAACCTGCCTTTTGATTATTGTAATTTTTAATTATATTTCCCAGTGATGTTGCTTCTTCAATTTTAGATCTCTCTCTATATGTGTAGAGTAAATTTATTCTCTCTTTAGCTACAATGTTTGAAATATTATTTTCTAAACGTATATCGAATCTTAATTTATTTAAAATATGAGAATTCTCTATTAGTAAATATTTACTCCATTCAGATTCTTCAAAATTGTTGTCTTCTAGAAAATGATTGACAAAATATATTAAAAATATTTTATTATCTGGTAAGGTGTATTTTTCTAATGATTTACGTATTTCCTCTTCGGATTGATATTTTTTTTTAAGAATAAAATTTTTTTTTATTATCTCAACTATTTCGTTTTTTATATGAATTTTTTCAATAAAACGCCTATGTCTTAGGCAAACATTAGAATGTTTCGATTCTTGTAAATATTCATAATTATCACATTGTTCATTAATATCATGAGACGATATACCAAAAAATAAAATTCTGGTAAATTTTCTATGAAGATGATTATTAATTTCTTGCATATAATATTCAGTATTGAAATCTTGATAATATGTATTAAATTTAATATATGTTTTTTCAATTTTTGATGAATTATTAAAAAGTTTAATAAACATTTTACTATTGAAACCATAATCACTTCTGAGATTAGCAATTTCAGTTTTATTTTGAGATACAGGAGAAGTAAATATAAATTTATAACCATAACCAGTATAACTGTTAAATGAACGTATGTATAATATTTGATTTTCATTTTTATCGACGATACTAACATTTCTAATGAAATTAGATTTTAAAAATTTCATTTTATTTAAAATTTTATCAACAATTGCAAAATTTTCATTAGTTTGTTTTTTTAAATTGTCAATAACGGCTGTTATTATTTTTATACCTTCTTGTGTTATTGAATTAGATTCACATTCAGGCTCCTCTAAATGTAGTGAAAATTTATTCCATATTGTATCTGTTTTATTTTGTAGCGAAATAGTGGTAAATTTTTTAAGAGGAATATTTAATCTATCGATTGTTTCATCAATTAAGTTTTTTAAAAATACTATTCTTATATTTATACCAAATAAAGATAAAAGAGATCGTGTATATATGTCTATTATATTAGATGTTATGTTTTCGGGAAATTTTTTTAAAAATTTTATATCATCTTCTTCACACAAATTTTTATCATCATTATTTGATAAACATGGATAAGCTGGCACCAAAGATAATCCAAATTCTTTCCACCATTCTGAATTATTGTCTAAATTATTTAAATAAAATTTTAATTTTTCCTTTTTATATTTCATTAATTCTTGATAAAATTCTTCTATTTGTTCATTGGCATATTTTAAAATTACAATTTTATTTGTTGATTGTTTATATTTTTCTGAAGATGATCCAACTTTTTGATTGAAAATTTCTGGATTATCAGATTCTTTAATAAATGTAACAGTATAATTTTCTCGTATTAATGCATAATAATCTGAATTTCTCTTGTCGGAGGAAGAAAATTCAAGTAAATCGAAAGATTTACTGGTTAAATTATTAAAATCATTAACTAATAATTTTATTTCGATTTCATTAAATTTTTTTTCCTTTAAAAATTGATTAAAATACTGCTGAACTATCGCTAAATCATATTTTTCATACATATCGACTATATAATCAATTTGCTTTATGAACCATTCATTAATGTCCGGTAAAACACTTTCATTGTGACATTGAAAATTTTTATTATAATTTTTTATGTACATAGGAATTCTTTGTTTTCTTTCTTTTTCATTCAATGATAGTCGGCATTCTAGATCCAAAAATAGTTTAGCCATATAAAAACGATTATGAAATTTCAAAAATGCCTCATGAATTTTATATGCATAATCTTTGGTTAATTGATTTTTTATCTGTTCAAAAGCAATAGTTGTAAATTGCAAAAAATTATGATAAGCCATCTCCCAATGATGTGGTTCAAAAATTATATTTCTTATTGTTTCATTTATAATTTTTGTCTCAGTTGAAATATAATAGAAAACAACTGGAAGTGCAAAAGCTCTTAATGTTAAAATATCAATATTTTCTCTATGTAATAAATTAATTATTATATGTCCGACTGTAACAAAATCATCAAATTTTAGATTATTAAAGCTTTTTGTTAAAATATAATTTTCAAAATCAGGAAAATAGGTTTCATTTATTCTTCCAAGACGAAGATATATTGAACCAGCTTGTGCAAAAATATAATCAAGAGACAATAAATTGATATCAATATTATTGGGTTGCGGAAAAAGTGGCAATATTATATTGTGATATATTCTTTCAACAGCAAAATCACTAAGTGTCGAGGGAATTCCAAATTCATTTTCATAACTTGTATTTGCAAGTTGTTCTTTTATCTTCGGCATAACATAATCAAATTGTAAATTTTTTAACCCACGAATTGTTTCTGCCAAAAATCCATAAATATTTCCATATTTATCAAATACAAGAGAACTAATGATGTAGTTAAACATTTCATTAACGAAAATTGGATCTAAATATTCATTATCTTCTTCTCCATATAGATCACTACCTTTTAATAAATATCGAATTAATTTCACTCTATTGCCTAAAGTATCTTTATTTTCTTCTAAATAATCATAAAGTGCATTTATAATTGGTATTTGTTTGTATTGATCAAATTCTGGTAAATAATTGTTAATGAATAAATAATCACTAAGTATTGTTAAATAATTGAAGATTGGTATAAGTTGTACAGTTGCTAGAGGACTTGTATAGGTTAATGTATCCATTTTTTAATGTTTTCTATTTTTCATTCTATGATAATTTAAGGTAGTAGAAGTATATATTCTCTTGTTTTTTAATCACACTTTAATTAATCTGTAAATAAGAATTAATTTTAGTCTAAGTTGATAAAATGACAAATATACGTTTATAAAATTTTATGACATGAAAAAAAATGACACGAAGCAAACCTTTTGTGCTCATGATGGTTTTAATATGGTCATTTTGCTCAGGGTATTGAAACTCAAAAGTTGTACACAGGGATGTGTTATTATTTGCAACATTATAAAGTCAAACGTCTCAAATGTTGCGTAGGAACAAAGTGGTGGAATACAACATTTGGGACGTTCCACAATATAATTTTTCAAATTATATTACTCATCCCCGTGTATAACATATGAGTTTCCTAACCCTGTGCAAAAATAGCAAATAAAAAAATTGAAATATATTGTTGAGGTTTTAGGATGGGAGAAGGAATGAATGAGTGTAAATATTGGATGAACAAGAACTTTTTTACAAATATTAAAATTTGACGGGAATTAAAAAAAAAACTTTTTAGATTGTTTGTTTGATTCTTTCTTAATGTAAGAAATTTATGTTTTTTTTTTAATATATTCTAAAATTAATTTTCTAAAGTAATATTATTTTCTCATTATTTGTACTTACTTAAAGTATCCAAACAAATAATTTTTCTTAACTTTAATAATTTTCAAACAAAATATATATAAGTAGACATTTGTTGTCGTTCTTAGGATTTTTATATAACTATTTTTTTGTAAAATTTTAATCCATATATTTTTATATAATTTATTACGTTAATTAAAAACAATATTCTTATCTATTAATGTCTATTGATATTGATACAATTGGATATGAAACACGTGTAACTTTTTAAATAAAAAATTTATAAAGTGATGCCATTATGTTTATTGAGCATTATTAAAAAGTGAGGATAAATAATATTTTAACAAGCAAAATACATACTTTTAACCTTGCGATAGAATATTCTCCACGTGCCTATACAAAAAGTTCATTATTATTTTTAAACATTTGAATTATGTTTGAAAACATCTTTCAATTGTATTTGACTTTATTTTGTGATCCAAGTTTAATGTCTGAAATAAATTTTCACAATTTATGTAAAATGGTAAACGAATATTTTTAATATTTTACATTTATATTTAAAAACAAACAATTATATTTATAATTAAACAAAAAAAAATTATAAAAATAGAATAAGCCGATTTTAATAAAAATTGGAGGACGCAGCTTAATGAGGAATCAAACTTGAGATAAATGCTAAAAAAAATTCATTAAAAACTATAATTTATTTAAATAAATTAACTTTTTAATTTTTGAGATTAGGAAAAAAATGTGATCTCTATTTCGCGATTTTTTTTTTAAGAATCAACTAAAGAAAATTTTTAAGATTTTATTTAAACAATAAAAAAGTCAGAGTCTCGATAAATTAGAGAAATACAATATTTTAAGTTAAAATTTTTAATAGTAAAAAAGATTTAAAAAAAAATTAATTCAAAATTCTAAAAACAATAAAGTTTCTGTAAAATTTGAATTAAAATTTTTAAAAAAATTGAATTTTCCATATTTTATTAAAAAAAATTTTAATTCGCAACTTTCGGGATTTTTTTAGGCAAAAAAAAAATAAAATCAATAACATTAGAATTATTCAATTTTTATATATAAAAAAAAAAATATCACAAAGAATAATTTGAAAAATTTACAAAAACTTTTTTTTTTATTTCTGAGATCGAATTTGTCTGCCATCGAAATCATATTTAAATTTAGTTATAAAATTATTATTATTATCCTCTGTTTTACAAACAAAATTAAATCTTTGTCATGTAGTAGTATGATTTTTTTTTTACAAATTTTTTCTTGTTTTTAAAAAAATAGCAATTATTACATTTTTTTTAAATCTTAAATAAATTTATTTCTAGAAATTTGTTCTTTATGCATATTAACATTATTTTTTTTTAAGTACAAAACTTTTTGTTTGTTCTAAAAATTTGTCATTTGATAGAAAAAAAAAAAAAAAAAATTATGACTAGGCGAAATTGTTCTATACATATTATGTAAGAATCAATTTAAATTTTAAAAAATTTAATTTATTTTTTCAGTGACTTGGCAAATAATATTGTCACCTAAAATAATTTTTTTTAAATACTGAAAAATGTTGCATTACAATATACAATATATAAAATTTTCTTTAATTTATTGAATAACAATTGGGCATTTTTGCGTTATACTAAAAAAAAAGGGAAAAATTAAATTCGATTTGTAGTAATTATTACTAAAAATTGTGAAATTAAAATCTATTGTTTTGAATTTAATAAGTTTTTTTAATTTCTTCTAAAATTGTTTGTTTATATTTTAACTTTTTTTCAATTAAAAAAATTGTCTTTATTTTACTGTTTAATACTATTGATTGAATGTTTGAATAAAATAATTTTTTTTTCCAGTTAAAATTATAACGTAAAGATGTCTAATAGAATTTTAAGGAATCTTTTTTTTAAAAAACTAATTCAACTTAAAACAAAAACAGAGTTAATCACTTTTTTTCATAGAGGAAATTCGAATTCCTGCCTGTTGTTCCCAGCTCATTTTTTTTCCATTCACCACAAGAATCAATGGTGTTTCGACTCTTATTGATTTAAAATCAAATGTCTGCAAAAATAATTAATATTTACTTATTATTATCATTAAATTATTAGGAAATTAATTAATTTTAAAAAAATAATTACATTCGCCAAAAATTAAAAAAAAAAAACCCCCCCGCTAAATCTACGTAAATAAAATTTTTTTATTAATTTAAATAAAAAAATTAATTTCAATTTAGAAAAATTTAATTTTAATTGATAAATTAAAATTGTTCTATTAGAAAAAAGTTAATTATCTAAATAACCCGTATATTCTTAAATAAATAATAAATAAATCTAAAGAGTTGAATTTTATTTTTTTTTTTTTAAATAAATTAAAAAGTAAATTTTTTTTTATCTGATTACTAGATATTTATTAATTTTTCAGTAGAAAGAAAATTAATAAACAATATAATTATATTTACATGTTCCTTGTAAGAGAATTTTTGATGAGTTACAAAAGGTTCAGGAATTGCGACTGAATCACCATTTGTGACTCCTCGTCCTTTTGCTAAATTATAAACAGTCACAGCCACACAAGTTTGTTCATTATCGACGAGGCAAAATGTACTAAAAATAAATTAAATATTACTTCTTCAAAATTGAATTTTTTGTTTAAATATAATTTTTGTTATTTATATTTTCTTTTATTTGGAATTTTTTTTTTTTGGATTTTCAAATAGTTTCAAAAAAAAAAATAATTTTACTAAATTAAATTGTAAAAAAATAAATTTAATGTCTTTGAGAATAATTCAAAAAAAAAAGAAATGAAACTTACAAAGGCACACAGTCTGAGTCTTGAATCCAGCATACAACTTTTCCAAAAATGACTTTTTCTAAATTTACACCAGGAATTAAATTTTTTAACAAGATTTTCTCCAATTTTACAGTTTTATTTCCAACTGTATAGGATCCATCGCTATAGGGTCCTAAATGTTTTAAATCAAGTGTCTGAAAAATTAATTTTTTTGCTATTTAAAATTTCAACTTTTTAATAAAAATAAAAATTTTCAAGGGGGAAAAAGTTAAAAAAAAAAAAATAATAATAAGATATACTGTAGAATATTTAAAAATTTGAAATAAAATTTTAATTAAAAAAAATGTCGATTTTAAGAAAAGTAAATTAAATTAATTAATTTAAAAAAGTAAATTAAATATTTTTAATTTGTTAAAAAAAGGTTAAATTTTAGATTTTTTTTTAATTATTGTACATAATTCTAATAAAAGATATTTTTTTCTTGTAAAATTTAAATTATAGTTTTTTCATTTCTTAATTTTTTGAAAATTTAAGTAAATAAAAATGAGGTGAATAGAAATAAAAAAAGAGAATTTTTTAGAGTGAGTTGAAATTTACTTTTATCATTTGAAGAAGCCTCTTGGGTTTCAGTCTCCCTTTACTATTAAGTGAAGTTTGTACGTCTTTGAGGTACTGAAGGAGATCCTCTTGCTTTGTCCGAGGAACATCCCATGTTGGATCCAGTAACATCGACCTTTCAAAAGACTCAAGTGCGGATTTATATTCCTCTTGATATTTAAGTGCCTAGTGGGATATAATTTTTTTTCCCTAAGATTAATTTCTTTAAAATAAATTTAATATATTATTTTTAATTTCACTTTAAAATGAAAATTTTTTTTTTTTATTTAATTCAAATAATCGGTTACTTGACTGAAATAAATATTTGTATTAAATAAATATTTATTTGTATGAAATAATTATTATTTTAGTCAATTAAATATTATTTGTTTCAAATAAAGAAATTATTGCTTCAAATAGAGTTTATTTAATTCAAATAAAAAAAAAAAATTTTTGGTTCAAGTAAATATTTATTTGGTTCTACTAAATATTTATTTGATAATAGTTTTTCAATTATTTGAATCAAATAAAGTTTTCTTTTCAGTTTAACGGCGATAAATTTTTAAATAATCATAATTTTAGAAACATAATTTTTTTTCAAAAATGAAATAAAAAAAAAAAATTATACGTACCACTGCTTTATTGTAAAAAAGATCAGGATTACTTTTGGCAATAATGTCTTTTTCCTGGAAAAAGTGAAAATAAGAAATTAAGAGAATTAAAATAATAATTTTTTTTCTAGTGGAATAAAATTTTTTTTTTTTGCCTATATTCCACTTACGGCTTGATTGTAGGCGGACATACAGAGACGCAATGTAGCCGGATTTTGTTGAACAGTAAAAAATGAAGAAAGGTAGGCGTTTCCCAAAATAGCCCAAGAAGTACCGTCTGATGTGTCGAGACTCACAGCATCTTTTGCATATTCAACTCCTTGTTGAACATTTTTTATCCTTTGCTCCTGTGACGCTGGTTCTTGTCTCAGAACCATCGATAAATTTCTCAATGAAACTTTATTTCTACCCTGTGAAATAAAAAAAAAAATTCATTCAATAATATAAAAATTTTCTTTTTATTTAAATAAAAAAAAAAAATTTTTTTTCTTCAATTTACATTTAAAATAATAATTTAAAAAAATATTTTCCATTCGAAAAAATTATTTTTATTATAAGAAATAAAATTAAAAAAAAATAAATAAATAAATAAAACATACATGAGGCAAAGCGCCGGAAAAACAATTTTTCGCCTGTTGAATATCATCATTTTTCCAATAACATTCGCCAAGTTCATTCCAGGCTTCAATTAATTTTGGCTCTAATTTCACTGCTTTACTTAATAATTCCTCGGCTTGCGGTACATGTCTATTTATTACATTAAGTGTTTTTCCCTTTAAAAAATAATATTTTGCTCTTGCACCATCAATTTCATATCCTTTATATTCGTCGAATTTCGTTAATGTCTCCTTCATTTCTTTTTCAACATCGCAATTTTTATTTATTGCCTCTTCAATTGCATGATTTTCAAAATAATGATCACGAAATAGATAAAGTGATTTCACTTTTTCCTGTGGGAAAAAAAAGGTAAAATAAAATAAAATTTTTGCAACACTTTTTAATGTTTCAAAAAAAAAAAAAAAAAAAAATGTTTTCTGTAAATTTTTAACTAAAATTTTTTGTATATTAATTAATTGCATTTACTAAAACAAATTTAATAATAAAAATATTGGAACTAAAAATTCATTCAATTGAAATTAAAAATAAATTAATAAAATAAAAATTAACAATAATAATAATAAATAAATTACATTTTTTTAATTAATTGAATAAAATAAAAATTAATAACAATAATAATAATAATAATAATAATAATAATAATAATAAATAAATTAAAATTTTTTTTAATTAAATTAATATTATGCAACTATTGAATAATAATTTTAAATTTATTAAATTCATTTTTTAATTAACATTATTAATTTGCAAAAAGAAGAAAAAATTTTTATTTTAAAATTTGATTTTTAAAGACAAAATTAATTTTTTTCGAAAAAAAAAATTACTAACGTAAAATTTTACTTTTTTTTTTTTAAATTGAATTGTGAAAAACTTTCTTTTAAATTGATAATAATTAATTATTTTATTTCTAACAAAAAATATTCCAAAATTATTAACAATAAAAAAAATTAAATTTACGTTTTAATTATTTCGTTTCGATTGTAAAAAGGAAAAATTCTTAAAAATTTTATTTATATATTTATAAACGGAACCAAGAAAAATAATTCTTATTTTTATAATAAATTTTTTATTTTTTAAAAAAGAAAAAAAACTTTTATTTGTATTTTAAAATGTAACAATTTTTAAAAAAATTTTTTTAAACAAATTTTAATTAATAAGGAATTATATTTTTTAATTAGATAAATTATTATTATTATTATTATTATTATTATTAGTAAAAACCATAATACAAAAAGTAATTTTAAAAAATTTATTTTTTTAATAATTTTCTTTAAAAAATTATATTAAAATAAATTAAAAAATTTAATTGAAATTTTTAAATGACGAGAAAATTAATTTTCTCAATTATTTAAAAAAAATTTATTTTATTCAAATTTCAAAGGTTGAAAATTATTTAAAAATATTAATTTAAAATTTTACACGACTTACTGTTAAAATAAGAATTGGATCTTCTTTAACAACATTTGGATCTTTTGCTCCATCAACCACTTTATCGTCAATAATTGCTGACATTATTTTATAAGAGAAATAAAATTTCCTTTAACACTATAATTGCATGTACATATTATAAATATTCTATTTTATTAAAAATACTCTCGAAATGCATTATTTAATTTAAAGATAAAATGTAATATGTACTTCTTCTTTTTTTTTTTTTTTGTTTGACAACAGCGCGTGTATTGCTTAAAAGGTTATAAGGAAATGTCAAAAAAAAAGAAAAATAAAATTTCGACTGCTACTACAGAAACAGTTGGAACTGTAGTGTAGTGATCTCTGAATTGGATAAGTTACCAACAGCTATCTACTTTACCGACGGTTGGGAAATTAAAGGAAATTTAAATTTTACTTTAAATTTAAAATTTTTCTCTTTCTTTCAAAATTTGTTAATAATTAAATTTGATATTAATATTTTATTAATATTTAATAATATTTTACTATTTAATAATTGTCTTAATTTGTCTGACATATTGAATCAGTTTTTTTTATTTTTTAAAAACTGACATCGGATTTGTAATCAGCGACCCCAAAAACCCCCCGAGTAACGAGTTTTAAGCGAATTTAACAAATTTAGAAAAAAAGCCCGCCATATTGGATCCGACATTTTGAATTTTTAAAAATTGACATCGGATTCGTAATCAGCGACCCCTAAATCCCCCTAGTAATAATTTTTGTTAATTTAGTTCAACTTTTTGTAATTTTATCCGCCATATTGGATCCACCATTATGAATTTTAAAAAACTGATATCGGATTCGTAATCAGCGATCCCGAAAACCCCCGAGTAGTGAATTTCATGATCTTTGAACAAATTTTCGAATTTTTGTTACATATAAACTAATTTATATTGTTTTTTTTTATAATTACTAGTATTTTTTTTATAAATATACTTTTCATTATATAATTATATTTATTATTATACATTAGTTATTAATATCTAATTAATTTATAAAATAAAATTAAATAAATTACAATTTTCATTTTTAAAATTTTGAATTTCCGCGCCAGTCGGTAATTTTACTTTCTTATCACATAGTTCATGTAAAAGTCACGCGTGTCGCCACCAAACAAAATCCATAGCGACCAAGTTTATTACTCAAAAATTTTTCTTCTTTCTCTCTATATCCATATCTATCTCAAATTTACAATGTTCATGGCGGGTACTTGAAGAATGCAGCATCGAAACGCCATTTTATGTGTTTGGCTCTGATCATTGACGACGGTGGTGCGTGTGGTGCTGCGGCGGAGTGTCAAAAGAACTGAGCCCCTGTGTCTCGTTCTCTTTCTCTCTCTCTTGTTATTTTTTTGGTTATTGCATTAAATAAGGAGAAGAAAGAAAAAAAAAATGCTGCCAAAATACTTAACGCCCGACATGTGCAAGTAACAACAACAACAACAACATCAAAACAACGGGTGTGGGCTTTACTCAAATGTGTGCAATTGTGCCGCGAATTTTCTTCATTTACATCGAAAAAAATGGTGTAGTGAAAATTTTCAGTGAACCAGTGAGAGAGTTTTAAAGTGCGTGGTGGGTGGGTGTGTGTGATATTTTTTTTTCTCCCCCCATCATTCAGTGGTGTAATATAATCCAATAAAAAAAAAAAGGGGCACAAGTTTATATACACACAACATATATATACATATATATATATATATATATATTCCTATCTAAAAAAAATTTTGCGCTTTAAATTCTCGTCTGTCAAACGAGAGAAGCGTTTTTTTTGATTTTTTTTTTTTTTTTATTCAAAGAAAATTTTCCCTCGACAATTTTTTCAAGAAATTCCAAAGGACCCACCTATTTTATTAGCACCTGCCAGCATATAAGGCCTCTGGATTCAACACCACCTCACCTCCCCCGCGTCTACAATGAGTTCGCGAAATATCCCTTCAGACAAGGTGAGTATCAGCTTTTAAAACATGTCCACCGCACCCTTTTCTCCTACATAAAATCTCTCTCTCTCTTTTTCTATTTTTTTCTATTATTAAAATTCATGTGTGTTAAATAATATATGAAAATTCATTGAAAATAAAAGAAAAATATTTAATTAAATTCTAAAAAGTATATTAAACATAATATGAGGAGGTATACTCCCCCAAAGGACACCAAAATTGGGTGAAAATGTCGGGGGATCGATGTGACGTCCAAAGGAACGTCACAAAACTCGGACGTCAGATGCAACCAATAGAGGGAGGGAGAGGGTTGTGATTTGGTGAAAAAAAAAATTATTTTTTTCTCCCCCTCCTCCCTCTCTTCTTCTTATTTTTGCCTATAGTACCTGATTAATTTACATCTCAAACTACAAATAAGAAGTGAAACAAAATTTTTATCTCTCTCTTATAATATTATGCACGTCTTGCATTCCTGCTTGACCTACTTCTCTGTACGTCAGATCTCTGCACCTCCCCTGAGTGCGTTTTACGTATATATATATATAAAAATATATATAATCAAAGCATCCCACTTGAGTGACACAAGAAAATAAGAATAATTGTCAATTTTGATAATTACTTTTTTATCTCAATTTTAATTATTATTATTATTATTATTATTATTATTATTATTATTATTATTATTATTGCACAATTAACTATGAGTTGAAAATACTTAAAAATATAAAATTTTTGGCAAATATTGTTCGCTAAATAAACTTGACAATATTTTTGACATTGATTCTATTTTTTAATTATTTTTTTTTGTTACTAAAAAAGTAACATTCGTTTCTAAACAAAAACTAATCTATTTTTTTGTTATTTTTTGGAAAAATGTAACATGTCCTTGTTACTTAACCAAAAAAAAACCCTAAAAAGTAACAAAATATTGTTACTTACAAAAATTACAAAGTATCGTTACTCTTAAACTGAGTAAAGTAACGTAATAAGTTACTTGGAATGTACCCAAGTAACACGTTACTGTTACTAAAAAACGAAAGTAACATATTATTGTTACTTTTGAATTAAGTAACGTAATGTTAAAAGTTACTTTAAAAGTACACAAGTGATGCGTTACTGTTACTAAAATAAAGTAACATAATACTGTTACTAAAGATAAAAAGTAACATCATACTGTTCCTAAAAATAAAAGTAACATAGTACTGTTACTTTAAAACAAAAGTATCTTAGTATTGTTACTTTTTAACTTAGTAACGTAACATAATAAGTTTTTTTAAAAAGTACACAAGTAACGCGTTACTGTTACTAGAATTATACGTAACGCGTTATTGTTACTAAAAATAAAAGTAACATAGTACTGTTACTTTAGAACAAAAGTTTCGTATGACTGTTACTTTTTAACTTAGTAACGTAACGTAATAAGTTTTTTTAAAAAGTAAACAAGTGTTACTGTTACTAAAAATATAAGTAACGCGTTATTGTTACTAAAAATAAAAGTAACGCGTTATTGTTACTAAAAATAAAAGTAACGCGTTATTGTTACTAAAAATAAAAGTAACGCGTTACTGTTACTAAAAATAAAAGTAACATAATAAAGTTACTAAAAATAAAAAGAAACACAATACTGTTACTAAAAATAAAAGTAACATAGTACTGTTACTTTAAAACAAAAGTATATTATTACTGTTACTTTTTAACTTAGTTACGTAACGTAATAAGTTTTTTTAAAAAGTACACAAGTAACGCGTCACTGTTACTTTACTTAAAAAGTAATAAAAAGTTACCAAAGTAATAATTTACAGTTATTTAAAAACAAAAGTAACATATTACTGTTATTTTTTAAGTAAGTAACGTAATGTAATAAGCTACTTTTAAAAGTGCACAAGTAACGCGTTACAAATACTAAAAATAAAAGTAACATACTACTGTTAGTTTAAAACAAAATAGTACTGTTACTTTTTAACTTAGTAACGTAATAAGTTATTTATAAAGTATATAAGTAACGCGTTACTGATGCTAAAAATAAAAGAAACACAATACTGTTACTTTAAAACAAAAGTAACATAATACTGTTACTTTAAAACAAAAGTAACATAGTACTGTTATTTTTAAACTATGTAATTTAACGTTTGAGTCACTTTAAAAGTACAAAGTAATGCGTTACAAGTTACTTGACCAAAAAAACACACTGTGTTACTTTACCAAAATAGTAAAACACTGCTGTTACTTTAAAAACAAAAAAATAACATAAGTAACTTTAAAAGCAGAAAGTAAAGTGTTGCCGTTACATAACATAGAAAAACTAACAAAGTATTGTTACTTTACAAGGAAAGTAACAGTCTTGTTACTTTTAAACTATGTAACGTAATAAGTTATTTAATAAAAAAATAACATATTATTACTTTAAAACGTAAGTAACTTGTTACTTTTAAACTAAGTAAAGTAACGTAATAAGTTACTTTTAATGTACAAAGTAACGCGTTACTAGTTACTTTAAAAAAATAATATTGTATTGTTACTATTAAACTAAGTAACGTAATAAGTTACTTTAAAACTACAATGTAACTTGTATTACTATAAAATATAGTAACACACTGCTGTTTTATTTTAATACGAACTAATCTAATTTCTTAAAAACAAACTAACATTAATTCTACTTTAAAATAAAGCAACATATTAATGTTACTTTAAAACGAATTAACACACTACTCTGTTACTTTAAATCAAAGTAACACACTACTATTACTATATAGAACAAAGTAACCAGTTAACCATAAAAACTAACACACTACTATTATTTTAATGCAAAGTAACGCTTTACTGTTACTTTGTCATAAAAAGTAACATATTACGGTTCCTTAACCTTAAAAACTAACACACTACTATTCCTTTAAAACAAACTAACGCGTTACTGTTACCTAAATATAAAAACTAACACACTAATGTTACTTTATAACAAAGTAACGCGTTACTGTTACTCTGCCATAAATATAGTAACATTAATTTTAAAAGAAAATAACGCATTAACTTTACTTTTTTTAATGTAGTTACGCGTTATACCTTTGAATTAATCCATTACTGTTTATTGTTCTTAAATAATAATTAACAAGTTACCTTCACTTTTCACAAAATAGAAACATATTTCCTCAAAACTTTGAGAAAGGTCAATGTAAAAGTTTATTTCTCAATTTTTAATCTCCGAAACTTAAAAGGGCCTACGCTTGAATTATCATAACAAAATTTTGTCACTGCAGTTAAAATTTTGAAATTATTCAATATCAAATTTTAATCATTGATTCTTATCGTTGAAATTTGATATTAAATAATTTTAAAATCAGTGACTAAAAATTTATGACGTAAATTCGAGCGTAGGCCCTTTTTTATAAGTTCCAAATCCTGAATTAATTACATAGAAATTTCATAGCCAATAACAACACGTTAGAAAAAAAAAATATTTGCAAAATGCAACTGCCATTTCAATTAAAATTGACTGCATCTTGAATATGAATTTAAATTTCTCAATTTATGAATTCTTCAAAAAATATAGTTCATGGATATTTTTAAATATATATATATATATATATATATATATAAATATGTAAAATTCAAAAAGTAAAAAAAATTTTAGCAATAGAAATAGTCATCGCAGCTTCTCTATTTGAATGCTAAAGGTCTTAAATTTACTATAGATATATAGAGATATATATATGTCTTTAAACTAGATAGTTCAAGTTTTGAACAATCCATCCGGTAACTGGACAGTTAGAAAGGAAGCTTAAAATTCTTTGAAAGGTTCTTAACCCCTATAGCAGACGGTTAAACTCAAATGAAATAAAGTGTTATTGTATATGCCATTATATAGTAACATTATGATTCACAATATATATATATATATATATATATATATATATATATATATATATATATATATATATATATTGCGATAAAGTAACAGTAACGCTTTACTTTGTTCTTTTAAAGTAACTTATTACGTTACGTTACTTAGTTTGAAAGTAACTTTTAAACTAGGTAACTTATTACGTTACGTTACTTAGTTTGAAAGTAACTTTTAAACTAGGTAACTTATTACGTTACGTTACTTAGTTTGAAAGTAACTTTTAAACTAGGTAACTTATTACGTTACGTTACTTAGTTTGAAAGTACTTTTAAACTAGGTAACTTATTACGTTACGTTACTTAGTTTGAAAGTACTTTTAAACTAGGTGACTTATTATGTTACGTTACTTAGTTTGAAAGTAACTTTTAAACTGAGTAACGTAATAAGTTACTTTAAAAGTACAAAGCAATGCGTTACTTATACTTTACCAAAAAAGTAACATACTACATTGTTTTTTTAAAACAAAAGTAACAAAGTACTGTTACTTTTAAACTAAGTAACGTAATGCGTAACTTTTGAAGTTCAAAGTAACGTAATAAATATAAAAGTACAAAGTAACACGTTACTGTTACTTTATCAAAAAAAAAAAGTAGAACACTGTTGTTACTATGCCAAAAAAGTAAGTTGTGATGTTCCTATTCCATGGAACGCCCCTATTGTTATATAATTTTTTTGTATTAAAATTAAATTTCTTTTATTTATCAACTTCTGACATTTCAACTATATATACCGAACTGTATATGAATAAAAAATTAGCCAGGCTTTAAAGTAAATAATAAAAAGCATGACCTAAAACTTAAAAGTATATATATATTCTCCGTTACTTTTTTTTCCTTTATTTCTTTGTTTAATAATATAAAATTTTAGTAAAAGAAAATAACTCTTTTCTGTTTTTTGTCAAATCGCGTTCATCTAAAAAGAAAATATATTTATACATTTGTATGTATAACTTGTTACAAAAAAAAAAGGGTAAATAACTTTTACAGCGCCTTTACAATCATTTTTATTTTCGCAAAAAAAAAAAAAAAAAAAATTAAACGAATCGTATAATTAGCAATAAATTAATCTAAATACGATCTTAAACAAATTTTCTCTGGAAATTTACTGTAAAGAGGAAGTGTAATGTTTTTCTTTTTTTTTTCTCGCGCCTCTTGCGCTAAACTTAATTAGAGTTTATCAGCCGCATAATCTGCTCGGCGACACCAGCTCTGACAAGAGAGAAATTTCGCACGGTCTGTCGCCTTTAACCCTGCTACAGTAATTTTACATATTTTCCTTCAAAAAAAAAAAAAAATTTTTTTTTTTTTTGTATCCCTTATGCTGAAAAATGTGTTATCTTCTCATATTTTTTTTGTGGAAGGGAAATTAAATATTTCTTATGTTACAAATGATTTTTTTTTCCAATGAATAAAACATTTATTTAAATTTTATTTTTCATATTTTTTTGGGGGTTAATTATAGAAATCTAATGTCAGATTTGAAATAACTATTTGAAATTAT
Organism: Leptopilina boulardi; assembly: GCF_019393585.1. Lineage (NCBI taxonomy): Eukaryota > Metazoa > Arthropoda > Insecta > Hymenoptera > Figitidae > Leptopilina > Leptopilina boulardi. The sequence goes on along the minus strand of NW_026137932.1, from coordinate 806,061 downwards.
TTTTTAACTTGGAAATTATTTTTATAAATAAGTATTTTCAAAAACTGTGGTATTTTTAAAAATCCAGTATGGCGGCTCCAATATAACCTATAAATGCACCTAAATCTATGAAAAGAGGGTAATAAACAAATATATGAATAAAAATTAATCTGGTGAAGGAAACAACTCTGTATTAACATCAAAATTAGCACTGGGTAATTTATTTTGCGAAAACTATAAATTTCAAAAATTCAAAATGGCGGATATAATATGGCGGACAACTTTTGGTAAAATTGATTAGATTCACTATTCAAACTTGTTACTTGAGGGTTTTTGACCATTTTTATATTTACAGGATGTTTTATGCACATAATAAGCTTTCTTTAAAAAAAAAAAAAAGAAAAAAATTCTGCCGCCATTTTCATATAAAAAACAACAATAAAAAAATATTGTTTAAATAAATTATTGAAAAATTAACTTCAGTTATAATTTTAAAAATTATAATATCAAATATTAATGTTTTCCCTACAATTTTTAATTAGAAATATTAAAAATTTTTGCAAAACCTTTTGGCATACTTATTTAGCACACCAAACACAACAAAATCACGAAGTATATAAACAAAATCAATTTTTTGCTAGTCTCTCATGAAATGGAACGCCCCCCAATAACTTTTTTTTAGATATTTAGATATTTTGTAATAAAATGCCTATTTAAAGAAATTGAAAAAATAAATTTTGTTCATTTAAACGTTCAAAACTTTTGGCTCATATATTATAATTTTAAGAATATCTTCTTGGCGCCTATTTAAAAATATTTGCTCAAATTTTTCATTTAACATAATAAGCATTTTAAAGAATTTTTATTGTGTAGAATTTCATTGCGCATAGAATTTTCATTTTATTCTTTCAGATGAATTTTCATTTGTGCAAATTATTATTTGATTGAATTTTCAAATAACCGATTTTTATACTAGAGGAATTTTTACTTAACCAACTAATCATTTGACAGAAATTCTAATTGCGTAGAATTTTCATTTGTCCGAAATTGCAAATGGCCGAACAAACAGACAGAAAGATTTTGGCGCGATTTTTAAAATCAAAAATTATCCATAAAATTGTGATTGGTTGATTTTAAAAATCGCGCTGAAATCTTTCTGTCTTTTTGTTCGGCCATTTGCAATTTCGGACAAATGAAAATTCTATGCAATGAAATTCTACCCAATAAAAATTCTTTAAAATACCTATTATGTTAAAGGAAAATTTGAGCAAATAAAAATTCTGTGATGTGAATTTTAAGGTTATTTAAAAATTTTGTAATATAGAAAATCGTTTTGATGAAAATTCTGCAAAAAAATTAATTCGAACAAATAAAAAATATAGGTCCATCAAACCAGCACCTCCACAATTAAAATTTAGAAATCGGACTACACTAGATTTTTGGGCTTTTTTAGGGCTATTTTTTGGACTTATAAAAAATTTGGCTCAAAAATAATTATGACAAATGAAATTTCATAAAATTAAAATAATTTTTAGGACATAATCATATACGTCTTGAATAAAGAACATTGAAAATATTCTTAAATATAGACGCCAAGAAGAAGGTATTATTAAATTTAGAATAAAATTTTTTCATTGTCAAGTTGTTTTGTGTTGAATTTAAGAATTATAAATTAGTTAAAGTTTAGTGTGATTTTAGTAATTAATAAATTTTATTACAATGATAAAAATATGCTATTGAATCAACAGCATTTCTGCCAAAGGTATAAAAATTATTGATTCAAAAGCATATGCGCTATATAAAATTTGTAAAATATTTTATTGATTCTATATAGCATATGCTTTTGAATCAATAATTTTTATACCTTTGGCAGAAATGCTATTGATTCAATAGCATATTTTTCTCATTGTAATAGTTACAGTTAAAATTAAGAAATTAAGAATAATAAGTAGGAAAAAAAGTACGTATATATAAATGTATATATGTATGTAATATATATGTATGTGTGTGTGTGTGTGTGTGATGTTTGGGGGGCTTAAATGAAAGTTTTCCCAGGAACGAAAGCAGTTATAATTACTCCCAATACACTTTCAGCTATATAGCTATACTATAATGTATATATTTGGTAAATAAAATTAAAATCGTGCATCCGCAATTTATAAACTACATGACGAGAACATCATGATCTTATTTAAATAATACAATTTTAATGATAGACAATAAATAAACTTTCTAATGCTGCGGAGATTTAATTTTCAGTTATATATATATATATATATATATAAAATTGTATATTAAAATATTTATGAATTTCCTGATTTAACATTGTTTTTCATACATAAATTTCTCATATATATATATGATGCTAATTACATTTTTAAAGATTATCTTTCTGTTTCATTAAAATACAGTTATATAGTTTTATATTCTTTAAATAGATGAAGTGAAATAAAATAAATTTTCTTTATGAACAAAATATGTAATTAAATTAAAAATTTTTTATATAAAAAAATAACATTTATGAAAATTAAATTTTAGTTATTTGAAAATATAATTTTTTTTTTTACAATGAAAAAGATGCTTGGGAACCGCGCATCGTCAACAACGATGAGGTTAGTTTCATTAAAATTAATTGTGCAAATTAAAATTCATTGCAAATGCGCCAGACACTTGTATATATATATATATATGTATATATGTTTATGTGTGATATAAACATGTACATAGATATTTTGTGTTTGCAAGGATCCCTATTGGTTCTTGCTTTTGCCTTTACTTTCAATCTCTAATGGAATGCACACTTTTCCGATTCCTGAGAAGATTGCATGTAAATTTCCAGAGGAATTTAATCTTACCCTAAATAGGTATATATATATATATATATCTATATGGATATACAGTGGAAACCGCTTATAACGAGATCGCTTATAATGAGCGATCGGCTATTACGAGCAGAAAATAATTATTTGTTTGGTTCTAATGTAAAGTACATGTAGTTGAGATCGCTTGTAACGAGATTGGCTATAACGAGAGATCGGTTATAACGAGCGTAAATACGATGTTTATTTGGTTTTAATACATATAAAAGTGATCGCTTATAACGAGCTTCGTCCAGTACACATTCAGGTCGAGAAGTAAATAGAGTTTGTTTTCGGCAGAATATTAGTATACCTTTAAAACTAATCAAAAGTGAATATTTTAAAATGGAAACCCCGAAAAAAAGAAAAACGTTATCTATAAGTGACAAAGTTGACATTATTCGCGAATTAGAAAAAGGATCAACAAATTCCTCTGTATGTAAAAATTATGAATTATCTTCGTCTACTGTGTCAACTATTTGGAAAAACCGGGAAAGTGTACTAAAAGCTTTTGAAGGAAACAATCTTAACGTTAAGAAAATGCGCACGTGTGAAAAAAATGACATTGACGAAGCTCTATTTGAGTGGTTTAAATTACAACGAGATCGCAATATTCCGATTAGTGGACCAATTTTGCAAAATCAAGCAGAAAAATTTGCGACAGATCTGGGTATGACTGACTTTAAATGCTCAAACGGTTGGCTTGGAAGATTTAAAAAAAGACATAACATTTCCTGTGGAAAAGTGACTGGCGAGGCCAATTCGGTTGATTATTTACAAGTGAACAATTGGTTAGACGACGTTTGGAATAAAGTGAAAAACGATTATAAGGAAAATGATGTTTTTAACATTGATGATCAAACCATTTTGCAAAAATTTAGAGAAGAAGATGAAAAAAATACCGACAGCGAAGAAGAAGAAGAAACAGAAGATGTGGCTGAGCAAATAACTGCTAAGGAAGCAATATTAGCATTAGATAAACTTTCTCGTTTTTATGAAACTAACTTAATGAAGGATGACTTTTTTTATCACTATTCTCAATTAAAACGTATTGTTTCCGATTTTTATATAGAAAACAATTTTAAGAAGCAAACTGTCATTACTCAATATTTTAAAAAATCATAATTTATTAAGTTCGTGTAAATCTCATAACACTGTCAAATACTAAATAAATTACACACACTTTATTTTGAATTTTGAGTAATGTACTTGTTATTGATCGGTTATAACGAAGATCGGTTATTACGAGCAAAAATTCACGGTCCCTTCAATCTCGTTATAAGCGGTTTCCACTGTATAAATATATTGAAGAGGAAGGGAGAAAAAAAAATCGAAAACGAAGATTTCTCCCATCTTACATTTTATATACTTTTTTTTTCATGATTTCGTTCAAAGTTGAAAGTAAATATGTAAATTCCTCCCTCACTATACAATAAAGTATGTAGAGATGATTGAAAAGTGATAAATATTGGTTGTTAGCATAAATAATGTTGATAATGAAAATTGAATGGCAAAAAAAAAAAATTACGATGACTGCAATGACGATGTTATTTAATGATAACGATAGTTAACAAATTATATTTTATTAGTTAAATAAATTTTTTAACAAAAAATAATAATATAATAAAAATATTATTAATAATAATAATAATAATAATAATAATAATAATAATAATAATATATAACACTTTAAGGTCAGCTATAATATCAACTAGTGAGATTTTTCCCCCTTTCGTGAATAGTTCGTTAGGGACAATTTTTTTTTTTTTACACTTCCTATACCTCAATAAACAATAATCTATAAATATGAAGAATTCATAAGGGCACACTTTTGCAGTTGCACAAAAAGTTTTCCCTCTTTTCTTTTTTCTTTATTTTATTTATTTTTTTTTTTTTATTGAACTCTCTGTGCATGACATTGGCGCAAGTTCTTTGATTTACTACCTGTAAACACTTGTTAAACAATGTCAATATTATCCTACAATATATAGTTCATATATTTATAGAATATTTTATATACATATATATAAATATATATATACATTTTTGTACTAATATTATACAACAACAGGGCCGTATATCTTGGACAGTCGTCCCTGCCGCCGCAATATATTGTAATAAAAATAAAAAAAAAAATTTTTACCTTTTTTTTGTCTGGTGTGCTGTAAATTTTGCTTTGACATTGAAAATGTGTGTTTTTTTTTGTTATTTTAAACAAAATAACGCAGAATATCAGCAGGAATGGACTGAAGTTGAATACACTGAAAAAAATTTGCTTTGCATTAATGACTATTAACCATAGTAACTTTAAATCTAGTCAGCGTAACCAAGAATCCTAGTCAATTTAGTTATGTAGCTTGGTTAATATTGTTAAAGTCGATTTAGTAGAATTGACTCCTTGTTTACTAGTTATATTAACTAAGATGTTTGGTTAATATGACATGTATATCTATAGTCAATTTTGCTAAAGTTTAATTAGTCAAAGTGATTCTAGCCAATGTAACTAAGATACCTGGTTATTCTGATAAGCTTCCCTAGTCATTCCAACTAATTGTCGAAATTAACTTTGACCAAGATTGCCTAGTGGGTTCCTCTCGTAACCAGGAAAATTAGTCAATTCCTGGCATACGGGGGTTAGGAATTTTTTTCAGTGTATGAGAAGCAACGCAGAGTTGGATTGACACTCTTGAAAGCAAAAATCTTACCACAGTTAACATATAAAGGAATCTGTATACAGATTTCCCAAAAGTCCCAGCGCAAATAAATAGTAATATTTGTTTTTTGCTAAAAATTTTTTTGTATTAACCCCTTAACTGCGATGACGAAGATTTGACGCACAAAATTGTCGTCATCAGCAGTTAAGGGGTTAATAAAAATTATTATAACCGTTCTAGGTTTTTTATTTCATAATTAATAATAATAATAATAATAATGATAATGATATTAACAATATATAAAATCATGCGTAAAGTTGTAAATTTTCATTTGATTGTTAAATCATTTTAATGACTGATCTGATTAAGTTTATTGCTTAATGTAGGAATAGTTTATTATGTACATTAAAATACAAGAGAGGATTTACGTGTGAGCAATAACATAAAATATTACACACCAGTTCAGGTATTAATAATAATTATACTTTTTAATATGCTCTGTGTGTTATAACTGTTAAGTAACGTCCCGTGTGCCAGTAGTTGCCGCACTTAAATATGTATGCGTAAAATCAACAAAACAAAGCAAAGCAAAAGGAAAAAAAAAAGAAAACTTTTTCTCAACCAACTCTCTTTTAGTATATCCTTTATTACTTCATATATAATACTTTCTTGTTTTCTCTCATATATATATATAGTCAGTAACTCTATAAAGAATCCTTTTGTTTCTTTATTTCTATTAAAATTAAATTCATATATACACTAGGTATTGAAAATAATGACTTTTTACCGTTAATTTTTATATATTTATATAATATATATATATATATATATATATAGGTTTACTTTTTAAAAACCGTTAATTTATATGTATATCATATACATATATGTAATGAATGCCGTTATAATTATTATGTCAATGATAAAACATTATATTTGACTCTCTTTCAAGGCTTATAATGTAAAATAATTTAAATTTTCGCATTAAAAATAATGTAATTTTAAAAAAAAATTATGGGACTATTATTAATATTATCATTATTACTATTACTATATTTTTGATAATAGTAAAATTTAATAGTTCTGATTAATCCAATTTTTTATTGTTTATAAGATAATGTATATAGTCAAAATTAAATTGTTTGCATAGTTAAATAATAGTCATCATGGTGGTGGTAATATTTGATAAAAGCAAGATATTCTTGCCACTAGAACATATCGGAATTATAATCTCTAGTTCTTTAATGAACTAAAGAGAGATTAACAACATTATCAAGGTTTAAAAACCGGGTATTCTTGACACTAGAACATATGGGAATAAAAAAAAAAAAAACTGTACTGCACTAAACAGAGATTTACAATATTATATTATTTTTTGTGCGTTAACCCCCTATTATTTTCCACTTTAATGATTAATTTTTTAAAAGCTTACAAGTATTGTAAAATTCTATCTCAATTTTGATGTTATGTTCGTTTTTTTGGTTAGGGGGAATTTGAAGTGATTTGTCGGGCATAACCTCAAACTCAACGGTATCTTGGTGAATTTTGAGGTTAGGTTTGAATTAAGGCCTTGAATCCTGTAAACTATGCCCTAGAATTTTGAGGTTATGTTCGTTTTAATACTAATATGAGTGATTTCACGTCACTTTACTGCTGGGTTTTAAGGTTAAAATCAGAAATAAAATACCAATATAGATATATGTATATAGGGGTCATTCTATATCAAGAGTCAAAAAATTTTTTTTTAGGTTATTTTTATGATTTTTAAAAAAATTCAATAAAAACTAACTTTGATTGTACCTAATTGAAAAGAAACTTTATAAAGGTAAAACTATCATTAAACATAACCTAAAATTATTTTTACGTAAGATTCTTTTTCTCATGAAGCGTCATATATTATTATTATTATGGAAAAAAAGTTGCAGAAATAATGAAATGAGTGCTAAAAGTTTTACATTGCAATTTTTTTTTTTTTGTTTTAATGAAGTAAGCTCCGAATCGAGTTTTATATATGTATTTCAATTCTCGAAACAGTTTCATTGTCATCGATGTTACAACAATAAACAACGGGCGATACAAGAGTGAAGTATATATACATATACATATATGGCCTGTGTTCCACACCCCCCCCCCTTATTTTACTCTGACCTCTTTGTTTGTGAGCGTGCATTTCGACTCATCGCATATCGCCCTCTATACCTATACTAATACTATTATGTATACACAAATACAAACGTAATGTAACGCAAAGAGAAAGTATATATATATACAACAAAACATGTGCTTGCTCGTGCGCTATTCTTGTGAAATTCTCAATCACGTTTTCAGACCTCGTCTCTCCTCTATCTCCTTTACAGTGCGGCTACCGCGACTGAAATAATACCACTTGGAGGGAGGGGAAAAAATAAAGTTAATGAAAAACACGTCTCTCATCAATCGTTAGAAAAATAGTCATTTTCCTTATATTTATTTATTTATGTACTAAAGTGTCACGCACCATATGGGGGAGAAAAAATGTTAAGATTTTAGTATGAAAAGAATTTTTTGTTCGATGCAAAAAAAAAAGTGGCTGAAAATTGGAAATTTTGTTTTGGAATTATGAATTTACTTTGACCTATATTGAACCTAAATTAAACTTATATTTGACCTACTATGAACCTACTTTGACCAATAGTAACCTAAATTGACCTTACATTAGACCTACTTTGCATCTATATTAGACCTACTTTGAACCTATTTTAACCTAAATTGACCCTAGATTAGACCTACATCTTACCAATACTAAATCTACAACCTACATTCGACCTATACTAGACCTATTTTAACAAAAATTAAACCTACTAGAATCTATATTGAACCTATATTGGAACTGCTTCCACCTTCAATGAAACTACATTGCCCCTAAAATTTTGACCAACATTTAACCTACATTAGACCTACTTTGAACCTATTTTAACCTACATTTTGACACTAGATTTGACCTACATTTGATCTATACAAAAACTATATTGAACCTATATTAGACCTGCTGTCACCTTCAGTGAACCTACTTTGCCCCCTAAATTAGGCCTACATTCGACCTATATTAGACCTACAATGAACTTATTTTGACCAAAATTTAACCTATATTAGATCTACTTTGAACCTACTTTGACCAACATTTAACCTACATTAGACTTACTAGAAACTATATTGGACCTTCATTGACCTTCAGTGGACCTACATTGACCTTAAATTTGACCTACATTTAACCAACCTAAAACCTATGTTTTTAACGTGAAAATAGACAATCGTCTAAAGTCACGTCTACTCACGGCGTTAAATTAGATTCAAACATAACCTCAAAATTCAAGGACAAAGGTCAAAGGCCCGTTGACTTTGACGCTACATCTGACAAACATAACTTCAAATTCCCCTAATCAAGAAACGACCCTAACCTCAAAATTAAAAAAAAATCCAAAATACACTTAAAAAAATATGTATTCCATATTAAGATTTGTGAACTATTTTTATATGTATAAATAAAATCAATTTATATATATATGGTGCGACAATCGCGTTTATATTTCACATCCAAAATTGAATGCACATGACAGATCTATTATGGTTTATTGTAATCATGAAATTAGCGAGGGAGCATATACATATACACATATCATAATACTGTGGAGATTATTATGCGCGAATGTGAATTCCAGTGTGGGTCATTGCAAGTTCAACGAAGCTGAAATACTGTGTTTCCTGAAAATGAATATCCGTCTATGATAATCCCGGAATCGTGCTCGACTTACCAATTATGGGTTTATCATCAATTTTCCGGATTCTCATATATATACATATATATACAATTCGCAATGGTATATCCATTAAAAATTTTTTTTCATTTTTTGAAAATTTTGAAAAAATCATAAACATATTTACAAAATTGTAAAATTACTCGTTAATTATTGCGATTTGTAAAATTTCACATAAAAATTTCAATTAATAAATACAGTTTTTGCATAATTTGCATTGGATAATTATTATTGTGTCATTTCCTGTTCTCTTTTCATACATATATATATATATATATATATATATATATATATATATTTATTTATTTATTTATTTATAAATGAGCGCGACACTTTAATTAAAATTCCAATATTCTTTTTTTTCTAATTTTATTGTGTGTTTAAAATTTTTTTTATTTTTCATTATTAGTTTCAATATGGTGGACATGAATCTGATTAATTAAAAAAAAAAAAAAAAAAAAAAAAAAAATTTCGCCACATTGTAACCGCTATTTTGAATTTTTGAAATCCGACTTCAGATTCGTAATCAGCGACCCCAAAAACCCCCGAGAAACAAGTTTCAAGCAAATCGGAACGATTGTTAAATTTTCGACTGCCATGTCGGGTCTGCCATTTTGAATTTTGAAAAACCGATGACAAATTCGTAATCAGCGACACCAAAAAGTCCCCAAGTAAAGAGTTTCAATCAAATTCAGTACAAATTTTTGTTTAAGTCCGCCATATTGGATCCGCCATTTTGAATTTTGAAAAGGTAACATCGGTTTCGTAATCAGCGACTCAAAAAACCCCCGAGTATCGAGTTTCAAGCGAATTTAAACGATTTTTAAATTTGCGTCCGCCATATTGGATCCGCCATTTTGAATTTTAAAAATCCGACTTCAGATTCGTAATCAGCGACGCCAAAAACTCACGGAGTAACAAATTTCAAGGAAATGTTATGAATTTTTAAAAATTTGTCCGCCATATTGAATCCGCCATTTTGAATTTTGAAAAACTGATTTACATTACATTTGAAAAAATTCGATTGTTAAAGGATTTAAAATAGTTTCTAATGTCGATTTTGATGAAAAATTAAACATGAAAAAGTAGAAAAAAAAATTTTTTTTTACTGAAATTATTAAAAAATATTTTAAATTAGTCGTAAAAGACGACGAGAAAAAGGAAAACAAAATTTTCTATTGATAAGTTTATAAAGAACATATTTTTTGTTTTTTTGTATATAATAATTTTTTTTTTTTTTTGCAAAATAAAAAAAAAATTTAATGAAATGTTTTTTAGTTTCTCGATATACATAATAAAACAAAGAGGTATATTTGATATTTACATACCTCACACATTGAACGTATATATCTATAATATAAAAGTAGTGGTGGTGGGGGTGGAAGGAAATCTCAATATATGAGAAAAATATTTCGCTTGTTTACTTTCACATTTTCTTTTTTAATATGGAGAAATATTTTTCAACAAAAAAAGAATGAAGGGGATTTTTTTTTCGCAATTCAAAAGAGGATATTGATTAAAAGATGACTTTCAATTTTATTTTCATGTTAAAAAATCTTTTTCTTTTTTTTATTTAAATATTTAAAGAATATTTCTCCATAATTAAGAATTATGGAAATTTAAATTTAACAAGAAAAAGAAAATTTTTGCTGTCACAATTTTATTTTTTATAATAATAATAATAATAATAATAATAATAATCGTAACTTTAAGCAACAATATTAACAATACATCAATATTAAATTTGGTTGTTACAATTAAAATTAAAATAATGAAACAAAAATTTGATTGATTCAAATTCAATTTGGAATATCAACATTGTCAATTTGGTTGTTTCAATAAAAAAATTGGTTGTTTCAACTAAAATTTAGTTGTGTCAACCAAAATTTGGTTGATTCAGAAAAAATTTAGTTTGTTTCAACCAAAATTTGATTATTGCAACAATAATTTGGTTCTTTCAAACAAAATTTGGTTGTTTTAACCAACATTTAATTCATGCAACCAAATTTTGGTTGATTCAACAAAAAATTAGTTTTTTCCAAACAAAATTTGGTCTATTAAAATTTAATTCGTTATTTCATTACATTTATTTGGTTAATTTCACCAAAATTTGATTTTTGCATCAAAAAATTTGGTTGATTTAAATTCAATTTGATATATCAATATATATTGAAAATTTGGTTGTTTTAAACAAAATTTTATTGATGAAAATTCAAATGGGTATAGCATTACATTTATTTGGTTTAATAAATCAAAATTTAGTTGTGTTAATCAAAGTTTGGTTGATTCAACTAAAACATGGTTGATTCAACTAAAATTTTTGTCTGTTCAACAAAAATTTGTTTGATTTAATTTCAGTTCGTTATATATAGCAATATTTTAATATTGTTTTAAAATTGAAATTTACAATTACGAGAAAATACAGTTCTTTTGTTTTCTTTTATTGAAATAAAACAATTTTCATTTCAAACATTTGTGTTTGTGAGTCAGTTTGTCATTGCTTATTGCTAGCTCTTAATATCGGCAGTTGTGTGGTGTATTTGTATATTAGCTTATTCAGTCTACCGAATTGAATTCGGAACTACAACCATCAATCCAATTAGGTCAGAATAATTAAGGCTTATTCGCATACGGTTTTGCACTCTATAACATAATTCACTTTGTGTGTATGTATGTATCTATATATGTATATGTGTTGTCAGTCAAGGTCGTTTGTGAAATCAATCTGCATGTGAAAAAATAATTTGACACAAATCCAAAAATAAAGTACTGTAAAAATAGAAAGACATTCCAGCTGTATGTAGAGGTCAATTTGATATTTAACCTTGTAATCTAAGATTTTTTCAACATTAGTAAAAAAAAAAAAAATAGGGATTATTTTCTTATTTTGTTATATATAGTTTGGAGGCAGTACTAAAAAGTTATTTTTACAATTAATTTAAAATAAATACGAAAAAGAAAGATTTCTTTAATCTTTTAACTCTCTAAATTTGAATTAGTTAAAAATAACTAATTTTTTAGGTATATTAAGTTGGCGCAACCACATTATCGAAATTACTTTTTATCTATGCCATAATTAAGTGCTCATTTAGTGCTAATTTAATGCCAAAAGCACAAATTTAATGCTGTACATTTTTTAAAAAAAAACCGTGGTGGCGCCAGCTTAACGTTAAGGTAGCGCCACCACATAAAAAAAAGCTGGAAAAAAATTTTCTTATTGATACCATAATTTAGTGCTCATTTAGTGCTCTCCAAATATTTTGCTCTTAATTAAAAATATGAGATTTTAAATGTTAGATTTGTCCAAAATCAAGTTTCAGACAAAAACAAGTTTAACCACTTACATTTTTTTAATTTAAAAATTTACAAATTAATCGATTGACTTGATACTAGTTACACGGGGGTTTTCGGGGTCGCTGATTAGGAATCCGGTATCATTTTATCAAAATTTAAAATGGCGGAACCAATATGGCGGATGACAAAATTAAAAATTGACCGAATATGTTTGAAACTCGTTACTTGGAGGTTTTCTGGGTCGCTCATTACGAATCCGATGTTAAATTTTTTACGAATAAAAATTTTGAAATTAAAAAAAGATATAAACTCATCCTCTTTGCACAAAGAAAGATTTCTACTTGTGGAGCAAAAAATTTAAAATGGAGAAAAATTTATTGGCAAAAAATCTCCATTCTCTCTTTAGGGGAAGGGAGTAATCATTGTTAAATTAAAAAATTTGATTTTCTTTTCATTTTGAATTTTTTAGGACACAAGTAGCAACCTTTTCATTTGTAGAGAGGAGAAGTTTAAATCTTAATTTTTATTGGCAAAAAAAATTATTAGTAATACTAATTACTTTTTACCTATACCATAATTAAGTGCTCATTTAGTGAATTTTAATGCGAATAGCACAAATTTAATGCTGTACATTTTAAAAAAAAATCATGGGGGCGCCAGCTTAACGTTAAAGTAGCGCCAACACATAGAAAAAATTTCTAAAAAATTTTCTTATTTATGCCATAATTTAGTGCTCATTGAGTGCTAATTTAATGCCAAAAGCACAAATTTAATGCTGCACCCAGAGAATAGATTACTTTGATTTAAAGAAATCAGTTTCTTTGACTTGTTTTATTTCATTCAAAATAAAATTTTCTTTGAAACAAAAAAAGCTTATTAGTTTCAAAGAAAATTGTTCTTTAAATCAAAGAAATTCTAACATTGATATAAAGTCATGGAAACATTTATTTGAATTAAATAAAAAATTTCTTTTAACGAAGATAAATTTTTTTAATCACAGAAAATTTGTTTGAAACAAATAAATTTTCTTTAAAGCAAAGAAATATTTCCCAAAGACTTGATTTCTTTAATTCAAAGATATCCTTTTTCTAGGTCCGTTAACCTGGCTTGTCCACATTGTCCGATCTGGATAAAACCTATTTGAAAATTAAGGGCTAATTTAATGCCCTAATGCCGAATTTAATGCTCGGCATTTTCTTTAAAAAACTTGTGGACAAGCTAGCTTAACATTAAGGTGGCTTTTTCACACAATGAAGGAGCACTCGTAGGAAAGTCTAGTATAGGTCAAAATTTAGGGTTTTTTTGAAGGCTCTTCAATGCTTTATTGCCGAATTTAATGCCAGCATCATTTCGCGAAATATTTGCAAAAATTCAATTTTTACTTGATATCAGTTTGTCCACACAATGAAGGAACACTCGTAGGAAGGTCTACTATAGGTCAAAATTTAGGGCTTTTTTAAGGCTCCGCAATGCTCTATTGACAAATTTAGTGCCGGCATAATTTCGCGAAATAATTGCAAAAATTCAAATTTAACGCTATATTAGTTTGTCCACATATTGAAGGAATACTCTTAGGAAGGTCTTCAAGGTGTCAAAATTTAGGGCTTATTTAAAACTATTAAATACTTTTATGCCAAATTTAACACTACCTTAGCAAGTCTAAACGATTTTATTTAAAAATAAGCACTTAAGAATTACTTGCTTATTTATTTCTCGTAAATAGCACTGTATTGGCTGTTTAAAAATTATCTACCAATCCTAAAAACTACCTCCGACTAGTTCAAAAATTTATTTTTGAATTTTTTTATAGAAAATAACGATTTTTTTATAAACAAATTATTTTTTTTAACTTTAGACCCGTTGTTTTACTTTTTTTATATTTACATACATGGAAATACTACTAAAATACTTTGCAAAATGTTTTACTGATAACCTGATTACCCTTTTTGGATGACTACTCGAAATTTTTTTTTGCAAAATATTTTTACTATTTTCAGGTATGTAAAAATAAAAAAAAGTAAAAATAATAGCTTTCACAGTTTAAAAAAATTAATTTGTTTATTAAAAATCGTTATTTTCGATATAAAAATGTAAAAGAAATTTTTGAACTACTGAGGCGAAGTTTTTGAAGTTGGTGGATCGTTTTTGAAAATGCAATTTAGTGCTATAATAATGAGCCTTAAATTAGCCCTATATTCCAAAGTACTTGTTTTTTGTAAAAACTGAGTTTGAAGTACTCAGGGGTAGTTTTTGAAATTGGTGGATCATTTTTGAACATCTAATTTAGTGCTATTTAAGAACCCTAAATTAGCCCTAAATTTCTAATTACTTGATTTTGAAAAAATTGATTTTAATTTTCTCAGGGGTGGTTTTTGAAGTTGGTGGATCATTTTTGAAAATCCAATTCGGTGCTCGTAAAGAGCCATAAATTATACCTAAATTCCTAGGTACTTTTTCATGAAAAAATTGAGTTTGAAATACTCATGTATAGTTTTTAAAATTAGTGGATCACTTTTGAACATTTATTTAGTTCTATTTAAGAGCCTTATATTAACCTTAATTTCTAAGTACTTGTTTTTTGAAAAAATTGAGTTAGAACTACCCAGGGTAGTTTTAGAAGTTAGTAGATCATTTTCGAACATTTAATTTAGTTCTATTTAAGAGCCTTAAATTAGCCCTAAATTCATAAGTACTTGTTTTTGGAAAACATTGTGTTTGAACTAATTATGTGTAGTTTTTAAAATTGGTGGATCAATTTTGAACATCCAATTTAGTGCTATTTATGAGCCCCAAATTCTTTAGTACTTTTTTTTGAGAAAATTGAGTTAGAACTACTCAGGGGTAGTTTTTGAAATTGGTGGATCATTTTTGAACATCTAATTAGTAGGTAGGGTAGGTTTTGTGTTTGGTTTTCTATCAGTTACATGGTTGGGGTGCTTGGGAGTGCATTTTTAAAAAGTCAATTTAGTGCTATTGAAGAACACTAATTTAGCTCCTAAGTCCTATATGATTATTGTTTGGTTAAATCAAGTTTTAATAATTGGGGATGTTTTTTTGAACTTAGGGGTGGTTTTTGAAAAATTTAAATAGTCTTAGTTGAGAACCCTACTCTCTAAATCTGAATTAGTAGTTTTCTACTAATGAAAGAGTGCGTATTCGTTTACCAATTGAATTAGTAACAGTTTTTACTAATTTTTAGTAAAAAAAACTACTAATTCATGGAGTAAATCGGCTTACTAATTTGAAATAGTAAAAAATACGACTTACTCCATAAATTAGTAGTTTTCTACTAGCAATTAGTAGTTTTTTTTACTACAAATTAGTCATAACTGTTACTAATTCAATTAGTAAACGAATGCGCACTCTTTCATTAGTAGAAAACTACTAATTCAGATCCAGCTTGACGTCAAGCTAGCAGTACGAAGGGTTACTTTAAATAGGTAAAGGGCCCTAAATTTTTGCATGTGGTACTAAATTAGCCCTAATTGAGCCCTAAATGTTAGCATATATAAAAACTTTTTTCGTGGAAGTGGTACCTCTAGGATTAACGACTTTTTGGCTAGACTTTTCAGACGAGCGACGCTATTTAGGGTCTGACTAGTGGCTGAGTAGCAGCAGAAATGGGCAAGCTTATCAAGTAAGAATTGAATTTTTTAATTATTTCGCGAAATAATGCCGGCATTAAATTCGACAATAGAGCATTGCGAAGCCTTAAAAAAGCCCTAAATTTTGACCTATAGTAGACGAGAAGAAATTTTTTATTTAATTCAAATAAATGTTTCCATGACTTTATATCAATGTTAGAATTTCTTTGATTTAAAGAACAATTTTCTTTGAAACTAATAAGCTTTTTTTGTTTCAAAGAAAATTTTATTTTAAATGAAATAAAACAAGTCAAAGAAACTGATTTCTTTAAATCAAAGTAATCTATTCTCTGGGTGCAGCATTAAATTTGTGCTTTTGGCATGATGCAAAAGTTTTGAACGTTCAAATGAACAAAAAAAAATTTTTTTTGTTTTTTAAAATATTCAATTGGAAAACCTTTAAGTTGACCTACAAAGACAATATCAATCATAAAAACAAAAAAAAATAAATATTAGGGGTGATAAACCACCCCTAAGTAATAATTGATAGAAAACATAAGAGAATTAGAACCTTACGTAATAACTTTTTGGGTTCAAAAGTATATAAAAAAATTTCTTTTTTTACCCTAAACAACCACCATATATTTAGACCCTTCGGACCCTCCCCTAAAAGCCACCCCCTCTTGGTAAAAAATCAAAAAGTCCATTTTCGACCCTTACGTAATAACTTTTTGGGCTCCAAACTAGCTAAAAAAATTTGTTTTTTTACCCTAAACAACCACCATGTATTTAGACCCTTCGGACCCTCCCCTAAAAGCCACCCCCTCTTGGTAAAAAATCAAAAAGTCCATTTTCGACCCTTACGTAATAACTTTTTGGGCTCCAAACTAGCTAAAAAAATTTGTTTTTTTACCCTAAACAACCACCATGTATTTAGACCCTTCGGACCCTCCCCTAAAAGCCACCCCCTCTTGGTAAAAAATCAAAAAGTCCATTTTCGACCCTTACGTAATAACTTTTTGGGCTCCAAACTAGCTAAAAAAATTGGTTTTTTTACCCTAAACAAGCACCATGTATTTAGACCCTTCGGACCCTCCCCTAAAAGCCACCCCCTCTTGGTAAAATATCAAAAAGTCCATTTTCGACCCTTACGTAATAACTTTTTGGGCTCCAAACTAGCTAAAAAAATTGGTTTTTTTACCCTAAACAACCACCATGTATTTAGACCCTTCGGACCCTCCCCTAAAAGCCACCCCTTCTTGGTAAAAAATCAAAAAGTCCATTTTCGACCCTTACGTAATAACTTTTTGGGCTCCAAGCTAGCTAAAAAAATTTGTTTTTTTACCCTAAACAACCACCATGTATTTAGACCCTTCGGACCCACTCCTAAAAGCCACCCCCTCTTGGTAAAAAATCAAAAAGTCCATTTTCGACCCTTACGTAATAACTTTTTGGGCTCCAAACTAGCTAAAAAAATTGGTTTTTTTACCCTAAACAACCACCATGTATTTAGACCCTTCGGACCCTCCCCTAAAAGCCACCCCCTCTTGGTAAAATATCAAAAAGTCCATTTTCGACCCTTACGTAATAACTTTTTGGGCTCCAAACTAGCTAAAAAAATTGGTTTTTTTACCCTAAACAACCACCATGTATTTAGACCCTTCGGACCCTCCCCTAAAAGCCACCCCTTCTTGGTAAAAAATCAAAAAGTCCATTTTCGACCCTTACGTAATAACTTTTTGGGCTCCAAGCTAGCTAAAAAAATTTGTTTTTTTACCCTAAACAACCACCATGTATTTAGACCCTTCGGACCCACTCCTAAAAGCCACCCCCTCTTGGTAAAAAATCAAAAAGTCCATTTTCGACCCTTACGTAATAACTTTTTGGGCTCCAAACTAGCTAAAAAAATTGGTTTTTTTACCCTAAACAACCACCATGTATTTAGACCCTTCGGACCCTCCCCTAAAAGCCACCCCCTCTTGGTAAAATATCAAAAAGTCCATTTTCGACCCTTACGTAATAACTTTTTGGGCTCCAAACTAGCTAAAAAAATTGGTTTTTTTACCCTAAACAACCACCATGTATTTAGACCCTTCGGACCCTCCCCTAAAAGCCACCCCCTCTTGGTAAAATATCAAAAAGTCCATTTTCGACCCTTACGTAATAACTTTTTGGGCTCCAAACTAGCTAAAAAAATTGGTTTTTTTACCCTAAACAACCACCATGTATTTAGACACTTCGGACCCTCCCCTAAAAGCCACCCCCTCTTGGTAAAAAATCAAAAAGTCCATTTTCGACCCTTACGTAATAACTTTTTGGGCTCCAAACTAGCTAAAAAAATTGGTTTTTTTACCCTAAACAAGCACCATGTATTTAGACCCTTCGGACCCTCCCCTAAAAGCCACCCCCTCTTGGTAAAATATCAAAAAGTCCATTTTCGACCCTTACGTAATAACTTTTTGGGCTCCAAACTAGCTAAAAAAATTGGTTTTTTTACCCTAAACAACCACCATGTATTTAGACCCTTCGGACCCTCCCCTAAAAGCCACCCCTTCTTGGTAAAAAATCAAAAAGTCCATTTTCGACCCTTACGTAATAACTTTTTGGGCTCCAAGCTAGCTAAAAAAATTTGTTTTTTTACCCTAAACAACCACCATGTATTTAGACCCTTCGGACCCACTCCTAAAAGCCACCCCCTCTTGGTAAAAAATCAAAAAGTCCATTTTCGACCCTTACGTAATAACTTTTTGGGCTCCAAACTAGCTAAAAAAATTGGTTTTTTTACCCTAAACAACCACCATGTATTTAGACCCTTCGGACCCTCCCCTAAAAGCCACCCCCTCTTGGTAAAATATCAAAAAGTCCATTTTCGACCCTTACGTAATAACTTTTTGGGCTCCAAACTAGCTAAAAAAATTTGTTTTTTTACCCTAAACAACCACCATGTATTTAGACCCTTCGGACCCTCCCCTAAAAGCCACCCCCTCTTGGTAAAAAATCAAAAAGTCCATTTTCGACACTTACGTAATAACTTTTTGGGCTCCAAACTAGCTAAAAAAATTGGTTTTTTTACCCTAAACAAGCACCATGTATTTAGACCCTTCGGACCCTTCCCTAAAAGCTACCCCCTCTTGGTAAAATATCAAAAAGTCCATTTTCGACCCTTACGTAATAACTTTTTGGGCTCCAAACTAGCTAAAAAAATTGGTTTTTTTACCCTAAACAACCACCATGTATTTAGACCCTTCGGACCCTCCCCTAAAAGCCACCCCTTCTTGGTAAAAAATCAAAAAGTCCATTTTCGACCCTTACGTAATAACTTTTTGGGCTCCAAGCTAGCTAAAAAAATTTGTTTTTTTACCCTAAACAACCACCATGTATTTAGACCCTTCGGACCCACTCCTAAAAGCCACCCCCTCTTGGTAAAAAATCAAAAAGTCCATTTTCGACCCTTACGTAATAACTTTTTGGGCTCCAAACTAGCTAAAAAAATTGGTTTTTTTACCCTAAACAACCACCATGTATTTAGACCCTTCGGACCCTCCCCTAAAAGCCACCCCCTCTTGGTAAAATATCAAAAAGTCCATTTTCGACCCTTACGTAATAACTTTTTGGGCTCCAAACTAGCTAAAAAAATTGGTTTTTTTACCCTAAACAACCACCATGTATTTAGACCCTTCGGACCCTCCCCTAAAAGCCACCCCCTCTTGGTAAAATATCAAAAAGTCCATTTTCGACCCTTACGTAATAACTTTTTGGGCTCCAAACTAGCTAAAAAAATTGGTTTTTTTACCCTAAACAACCACCATGTATTTAGACACTTCGGACCCTCCCCTAAAAGCCACCCCCTCTTGGTAAAAAATCAAAAAGTCCATTTTCGACCCTTACGTAATAACTTTTTGGGCTCCAAACTAGCTAAAAAAATTGGTTTTTTTACCCTAAACAAGCACCATGTATTTAGACCCTTCGGACCCTCCCCTAAAAGCCACCCCCTCTTGGTAAAATATCAAAAAGTCCATTTTCGACCCTTACGTAATAACTTTTTGGGCTCCAAACTAGCTAAAAAAATTGGTTTTTTTACCCTAAACAACCACCATGTATTTAGACCCTTCGGACCCTCCCCTAAAAGCCACCCCTTCTTGGTAAAAAATCAAAAAGTCCATTTTCGACCCTTACGTAATAACTTTTTGGGCTCCAAGCTAGCTAAAAAAATTTGTTTTTTTACCCTAAACAACCACCATGTATTTAGACCCTTCGGACCCACTCCTAAAAGCCACCCCCTCTTGGTAAAAAATCAAAAAGTCCATTTTCGACCCTTACGTAATAACTTTTTGGGCTCCAAACTAGCTAAAAAAATTGGTTTTTTTACCCTAAACAACCACCATGTATTTAGACCCTTCGGACCCTCCCCTAAAAGCCACCCCCTCTTGGTAAAATATCAAAAAGTCCATTTTCGACCCTTACGTAATAACTTTTTGGGCTCCAAACTAGCTAAAAAAATTTGTTTTTTTACCCTAAACAACCACCATGTATTTAGACCCTTCGGACCCTCCCCTAAAAGCCACCCCCTCTTGGTAAAAAATCAAAAAGTCCATTTTCGACACTTACGTAATAACTTTTTGGGCTCCAAACTAGCTAAAAAAATTGGTTTTTTTACCCTAAACAAGCACCATGTATTTAGACCCTTCGGACCCTTCCCTAAAAGCCACCCCCTCTTGGTAAAATATCAAAAAGTCCATTTTCGACCCTTACGTAATAACTTTTTGGGCTCCAAACTAGCTAAAAAAATTGGTTTTTTTACCCTAAACAACCACCATGTATTTAGACCCTTCGGACCCTCCCCTAAAAGCCACCCCCTCTTGGTAAAAAATCAAAAAGTCCATTTTCGACCCTTACGTAATAACTTTTTGGGCTCCAAACTAGCTAAAAAAAGTTGTTTTTTTACCCTAAACAACCACCATGTATTTAGACCCTTCGGACCCTCCCCTAAAAGCCACCCCCTCTTGGTAAAAAATCAAAAAGTCCATTTTCGACCCTTACGTAATAACTTTTTGGGCTCCAAACTAGCTAAAAAAATTGTTTTTTTACCCTAAACAACCACCATGTATTTAGACCCTTCGGACCCTCCCCTAAAAGCCACCCCCTCTTGGTAAAAAATCAAAAAGTCCATTTTCGACCCTTACGTAATAACTTTTTGGGCTCCAAACTAGCTAAAAAAATTTGTTTTTTTACCCTAAACAACCACCATGTATTTAGACCCTTCGGACCCTCCCTAAAAGCCACCCCCTCTTGGTAAAAAATCAAAAAGTCCATTTTCGACCCTTACGTAATAACTTTTTGGGCTCCAAACTAGCTAAAAAAAGTTGTTTTTTTACCCTAAACAACCACCATGTATTTAGACCCTTCGGACCCTCCCCTAAAAGCCACCCCCTCTTGGTAAAAAATCAAAAAGTCCATTTTCGACCCTTACGTAATAACTTTTTGGGCTCCAAACTAGCTAAAAAAATTGTTTTTTTACCCTAAACAACCACCATGTATTTAGACCCTTCGGACCCTCCCCTAAAAGCCACCCCCTCTTGGTAAAAAATCAAAAAGTCCATTTTCGACCCTTACGTAATAACTTTTTGGGCTCCAAACTAGCTAAAAAAAGTTGTTTTTTTACCCTAAACAACCACCATGTATTTAGACCCTTCGGACCCTCCCCTAAAAGCCACCCCTTCTTGGTAAAAAATCAAAAAGTCCATTTTCGACCCTTACGTAATAACTTTTTGGGCTCCAAACTAGCTAAAAAAATTGTTTTTTTACCCTAAACAACCACCATGTATTTAGACCCTTCGGACCCTCCCCTAAAAGCCACCCCCTCTTGGTAAAAAATCAAAAAGTCCATTTTCGACCCTTACGTAATAACTTTTTGGGCTCCAAACTAGCTAAAAAAAGTTGTTTTTTTACCCTAAACAACCACCATGTATTTAGACCCTTCGGACCCTCCCCTAAAAGCCACCCCCTCTTGGTAAAAAATCAAAAAGTCCATTTTCGACCCTTACGTAATAACTTTTTGGGCTCCAAACTAGCTAAAAAAATTGTTTTTTTACCCTAAACAACCACCATGTATTTAGACCCTTCGGACCCTCCCCTAAAAGCCACCCCCTCTTGGTAAAAAATCAAAAAGTCCATTTTCGACCCTTACGTAATAACTTTTTGGGCTCCAAACTAGCTAAAAAAAGTTGTTTTTTTACCCTAAACAACCACCATGTATTTAGACCCTTCGGACCCTCCCCTAAAAGCCACCCCCTCTTGGTAAAAAATCAAAAAGTCCATTTTCGACCCTTACGTAATAACTTTTTGGGCTCCAAACTAGCTAAAAAAAGTTGTTTTTTTACCCTAAACAACCACCATGTATTTAGACCCTTCGGACCCTCCCCTAAAAGCCACCCCCTCTTGGTAAAAAATCAAAAAGTCCATTTTCGACCCTTACGTAATAACTTTTTGGGCTCCAAACTAGCTAAAAAAATTTGTTTTTTTACCCTAAACAACCACCATGTATTTAGACCCTTCGGACCCTCCCCTAAAAGCCACCCCCTCTTGGTAAAAAATCAAAAAGTCCATTTTCGACCCTTACGTAATAACTTTTTGGGCTCCAAACTAGCTAAAAAA
The DNA here is from genome assembly GCF_019393585.1 of Leptopilina boulardi. Classification (NCBI taxonomy): domain Eukaryota; kingdom Metazoa; phylum Arthropoda; class Insecta; order Hymenoptera; family Figitidae; genus Leptopilina; species Leptopilina boulardi. The sequence continues at coordinate 783,247 of NW_026137932.1, read as the reverse complement.
ATTTGTTTTTTTACCCTAAACAACCACCATGTATTTAGACCCTTCGGACCCTCCCCTAAAAGCCACCCCCTCTTGGTAAAAAATCAAAAAGTCCATTTTCGACCCTTACGTAATAACTTTTTGGGCTCCAAACTAGCTAAAAAAATTGTTTTTTTACCCTAAACAACCACCATGTATTTAGACCCTTCGGACCCTCCCCTAAAAGCCACCCCCTCTTAATAAAATATCAAAAAGTCCATTTTCGACCCTTACGTAATAACTTTTTGGGCTCCAAACTAGCTAAAAAAATTTGTTTTTTTACCCTAAACAACCACCATGTATTTAGACCCTTCGGACCCTCCCCTAAAAGCCACCCCCTCTTGGTAAAAAATCAAAAAGTCCATTTTCGACCCTTACGTAATAACTTTTTGGGCTCCAAACTAGCTAAAAAAAGTTGTTTTTTTACCCTAAACAACCACCATGTATTTAGACCCTTCGGACCCTCCCCTAAAAGCCACCCCCTCTTGGTAAAAAATCAAAAAGTCCATTTTCGACCCTTACGTAATAACTTTTTGGGCTCCAAACTAGCTAAAAAAATTGGTTTTTTTACCCTAAACAACCACCATGTATTTAGACCCTTCGGACCCTCCCCTAAAAGCCACCCCCTCTTGGTAAAAAATCAAAAAGTCCATTTTCGACCCTTACGTAATAACTTTTTGGGCTCCAAACTAGCTAAAAAAAGTTGTTTTTTTACCCTAAACAACCACCATGTATTTAGACCCTTCGGACCCTCCCCTAAAAGCCACCCCCTCTTGGTAAAAAATCAAAAAGTCCATTTTCGACCCTTACGTAATAACTTTTTGGGCTCCAAACTAGCTAAAAAAAGTTGTTTTTTTACCCTAAACAACCACCATGTATTTAGACCCTTCGGACCCTCCCCTAAAAGCCACCCCCTCTTGGTAAAAAATCAAAAAGTCCATTTTCGACCCTTACGTAATAACTTTTTGGGCTCCAAACTAGCTAAAAAAAGTTGTTTTTTTACCCTAAACAACCACCATGTATTTAGACCCTTCGGACCCTCCCCTAAAAGCCACCCCCTCTTGGTAAAAAATCAAAAAGTCCATTTTCGACCCTTACGTAATAACTTTTTGGGCTCCAAACTAGCTAAAAAAAGTTGTTTTTTTACCCTAAACAACCACCATGTATTTAGACCCTTCGGACCCTCCCCTAAAAGCCACCCCCTCTTGGTAAAAAATCAAAAAGTCCATTTTCGACCCTTACGTAATAACTTTTTGGGCTCCAAACTAGCTAAAAAAAGTTGTTTTTTTACCCTAAACAACCACCATGTATTTAGACCCTTCGGACCCTCCCCTAAAAGCCACCCCCTCTTGGTAAAAAATCAAAAAGTCCATTTTCGACCCTTACGTAATAACTTTTTGGGCTCCAAACTAGCTAAAAAAAGTTGTTTTTTTACCCTAAACAACCACCATGTATTTAGACCCTTCGGACCCTCCCCTAAAAGCCACCCCCTCTTGGTAAAAAATCAAAAAGTCCATTTTCGACCCTTACGTAATAACTTTTTGGGCTCCAAAGCTAGCTAAAAAAATTTGTTTTTTTACCCTAAACAACCACCATGTATTTAGACCCTTCGGACCCTCCCTAAAAGCCACCCCCTCTTGGTAAAAAATCAAAAAGTCCATTTTCGACCCTTACCTAATAACTTTTTGGGCTCCAAACTAGCTAAAAAAATTTGTTTTTTTACCCTAAACAACCACCATGTATTTAGACCCTTCGGACCCTCCCCTAAAAGCCACCCCCTCTTGGTAAAAAATCAAAAAGTCCATTTTCGACCCTTACGTAATAACTTTTTGGGCTCCAAACTAGCTAAAAAAATTTGTTTTTTTACCCTAAACAACCACCATGTATTTAGACCCTTCGGACCCTCCCCTAAAAGCCACCCCCTCTTGGTAAAAAATCAAAAAGTCCATTTTCGACCCTTACGTAATAACTTTTTGGGCTCCAAACTAGCTAAAAAAATTGTTTTTTTACCCTAAACAACCACCATGTATTTAGACCCTTCGGACCCTCCCCTAAAAGCCACCCCCTCTTGGTAAAAAATCAAAAAGTCCATTTTCGACCCTTACGTAATAACTTTTTGGGCTCCAAACTAGCTAAAAAAAGTTGTTTTTTTACCCTAAACAACCACCATGTATTTAGACCCTTCGGACCCTCCCCTAAAAGCCACCCCCTCTTGGTAAAAAATCAAAAAGTCCATTTTCGACCCTTACGTAATAACTTTTTGGGCTCCAAACTAGCTAAAAAAAGTTGTTTTTTTACCCTAAACAACCACCATGTATTTAGACCCTTCGGACCCTCCCCTAAAAGCCACCCCCTCTTGGTAAAAAATCAAAAAGTCCATTTTCGACCCTTACGTAATAACTTTTTGGGCTCCAAACTAGCTAAAAAAATTTGTTTTTTTACCCTAAACAACCACCATGTATTTAGACCCTTCGGACCCTCCCCTAAAAGCCACCCCCTCTTGGTAAAAAATCAAAAAGTCCATTTTCGACCCTTACGTAATAACTTTTTGGGCTCCAAACTAGCTAAAAAAATTTGTTTTTTTACCCTAAACAACCACCATGTATTTAGACCCTTCGGACCCTCCCCTAAAAGCCACCCCCTCTTGGTAAAAAATCAAAAAGTCCATTTTCGACCCTTACGTAATAACTTTTTGGGTTCAAAAGTATATAAAAAAATTTGTTTTTTTACCCTAAACAACCACCATGTATTTAGACCCTTCGGACCCTCCCCCAAAAGCCACCCCCCTCTTGGTAAAAAATCGAAAAAGTCCATTTTCGATGAGATAGAAGTCCGCAACGTTTTAAAAAACGAAAAATTTAAAATGCAGAAAAATAACTTTTCACAAACAAACCGCTAAAAACACACTTTATTATTACAAAAACAAAATATTAAATCATCAACCCCCAAATTAAACCTAAAATTATGGGTAACTTGCCCCACGTCATCAGTAAAGTACCCTTAAATGGCCCAACTTTTCATATTTTTTGGTTAAAATGGCTTCTCCTAACCATAAGACAAATTTCGAAATAATCTTTCCAAATTTTCATATAAATTTAGTAAATAACGAAGTGCGCGTCGGTTTAACTTACTTCTGGTTTTTCGTATAAATTTATCAATTTACGAAATAATACTTTCAATTTCTGGAATATATTTACTAAAAAGACTATTGGTAAAAATATACCGATTTTCGTTATCAAACTTAAATGTTCCGCGTTTGAAAAAGAGAATACTAAAATTTCCTATCAGACTTATCAAATATTGCTACACTGAAAAAAATATTTATTTGGATCAAATAAAAAGTATTTGATCTAAATACATCATTTAGTTGTCTATTATCCAATAAATATGTATTTGAACCAAATACACATTTACTCAACCTAAGTATTTTATTTTATCGTATCAAATAAATAGTTATTTGAATCAAATACATAGTATTCAAATCAAATAAATGGAATATTCAAAACGAATAAATAATTATTTGAATCAATTATGAAAATTATTTCATTCAATACTGCATGTTTTTTTACTCAAATAAATATTTATTTGCATTAATAAAATATTTTTCTCGAAACAACTAAAAATTTTCTTGAATCAAATATTCGATTATTTGTCATAAGTAATTGTTTTAATTGAAACTAAAACCTCTTTAATTGCGGCAATTATTATTTTATTTGATCCAAATACATAATTTATTTGCATAAAATGTAAGAATTTTTTGATTCAAATAAATCAAAATTTGAATTGAATAAATAACATATTTATTTACTAATTCTTCAATTTCTAAATTAAATTCTTACTCAAATAAATAAATGAAAAAATATGTAATTTCTGCATACTATGATCGCATATTTTCATTTTTCAACTAATTCATACATAGAATTAATGATTAAACGCAAACCTGAGAAATAAATAAATCTAACGCATGGGGGGAATCGAACCTACGACCTATACTACGGATTATGAGTCTAACGCTTTACCAACTACGCTACGCACGGTACGTGAAAACGAATGTTAACTTCTTGATGTCAATTGAACTTGCAAAATACTTAACTCAGAAAAGTGCTTGGCATCATTTAGTTAAAGTTAAGATATTAAATTATATTTTCCAATTAAATGCAATTTATAAAATATAATTAATTATATGTTTCATGATTATTATCATGAATCATCCCAGGTGAATTTTCAAAAAAAAGTGTAAATATATTTTTATTAAAAATGCGTTTTTCGTTGTTCTGAATCATTGTAAATATTATTTTTTTGTAGATGAAAAAATATTTGACTTTTGGACTTAGAAAATTTTGCTATTCGATCATATGTGAGTGTGTTATTTTCAAAAAAAGTGTAAATATATTTTTATTAAAAACGCGTTTTTCGCTGTTCTGAATCATTGTAAACATTAATTTTGTATTGATGGAAAAATATTTGACTTTTGGACTTCGAATATTATTAAATAATATATATAAATAAATGAATAGTAGGTATCAAATAACTGATTATTCTCATTACACTTAAATATTTAATTTATCAAAATATTTTATTTTCCTTTAATAAAATAGTGTATTATTTAAATAACGCATTATTTATATGAAATAATTTAATTAATTAGAATTAATAAATTTATTGTATCAAATACTTTTTATTTGTATCAAAAAAATGAAATATTTGAGTGAAATAAATAAATTAATTGTTTCAAGTAAATCATTATCATCGTTTCAAATAAATATTTAATTGATTGAAATATTTTTTTATTTGTCTTAATAAAATAGTGTATTAGGATTAAATAACGAATTATTTGTATTAAATAATTCAGTTTATTTGAATCAATTACATAAATTTATTGTGTCAAATACTTTTTATTTGTACCAAATAAACGAAATATTTGAGTGAAATAAATTAATGAATAGTTTCAAGTAACTCATTATTTGTATTAAATAAATTCATTTATTCAATTCAATTAATTATTTAATTGAACCAAATACGATTTATTTGGTTCAAATAAATGCGATTCAAATAATTCAAGTTATTTGAATCAAATACATATTTTTTTGATCCAAATAAAAAGTATTTGAACCAATTAAATATTTTTCAAATAATTTAAAGTATTTGAATCAAATAAATTTTTTTTTCAGTATACTAAATTTCTTCCGTGTGTAAGTTTAAACCGAGTGGATAAAAGCAGATATATTTACTTGCAGGCGACATTGACTCTGGCTGGGACTGGTGTAGTGCAGGCGGGGATATTCGGTCGCGTCCGGTGTACTTCGTTTACGCTCGGCGCTACCCCCGCCGGCCGCCACATTCACCTTCAAGGCTCTGGCGAAAGTCGACTGTAAAACGTTTCTTGCATTTCTCGACTAATTTCGTTCTCTCTCCACTCGGAAACAAATTTTTTTGTGCTAGCACGGCGGTTTAAATGTAACACAATTTTTTTGTTAAATATTTAGCTAATAACATAAATTTTTTTTGTTAAAAAAATTGATTTTTTTATTACGAAAAAAATTTTTTTTCCAAAAATTGTTATTTTTTATTACAAAAAAAAAATTTGTTTTCCAAAAATTGTTATTTTTTTTAAGAGAAAAAAATTTATTTAAAAGAGAAATTTTTTTTTTAAATGTTATCAAAATATGAGTCATATTTTTTTAGAAAGAAATTCGAAAAAACGGCTTTTTTCACTTGTCACATTTTTTTTCTTTTAATAAAAAAATAAAATTTTCTTTTAAATAAATTTTTTTTTTTTTAAAAAAATATTTTTTTGGAAAAAAAAATTTTTTTCGTAATAAAAAAATCAATTTTTTTAACAAAAAAAAATTTATGTTATTAGCTAAATATTTAACAAAAAAATTGTGTTACATTTAAACCGCCGTGCTAGAACAAAAAAAAATTGTTTCCGAGTGGAGAGAGAACGAAATTAGTCGAGAAATGCAAGAAACGTTTTACAGTCGACTTTCGCCAGAGCCTTGAAGGTGAATGTGGCGGCCGGCGGGGGTAGCGCCGAGCGTAAACGAAGTACACCGGACGCGACCGAATATCCCCGCCTGCACTACACCAGTCCCAGCCAGAGTCAATGTCGCCTGCAAGTAAATATCTCTGCTTCTATCCACTAGGTTCAAACTTACACTGTCTCTGACATATGTGTGCGTGCACATTTAATTCCAGGAACCATTATTACAAATTAAAATGATAAAATATTTTCTGAATTAACAAATTTTTGTTAAAAAGATTTAAATAATATTTTTTTCAAAAAACATTTTTTTAATTCCGAAAACAATAAAAAATTTTGTACATAAAATTTTTTAAAATTTTTTGTTGAAAAATTTTTTAATTTTATTAAATGAAGAAAAATTTTGTTATTAAAAACTCTTATTTTTTAATTTTCATTAAGTCAATAAATTTTTCTTATTATTTTAAAGTGTTCGTTCCGTCCATTGTTTAGAATTTTTTTTTCGTATATTACAGAAGGTATCTAAACAATAAAATTTTTGGTCCCGGCTATTCTTTTTACTCCTTGTAAAGTATGCCTTAAATTTCGCCTCGGGTTACTATACATATAATACTTAAATCTGAGAATTAAAATTTTTGCACGCATCGAAGATCAAACAACTTAAACATGAAGGTATTTTTCTAGCTTAATCGATTATTAACTATGCATAATAACAAAGATATTATAGACGTAAATTTTTTGGGGGGAGGTTAACATCAAATTGCATTCCGCAATATTTACAGGCTCAAATGTGAGGCATTTTACGTGTAATGTCCTGAGTTAAAAAATTGATTTCTCGAAAAAAAGTAAAACTTAGGAAAATTGTTGTCCTACCTGATAGAAAAATATCCCCAAAAAAAGTTTTGACACCGCCTACTATTTGAATATTTTCTGTCTATAAATGCAATAAATAAAATTTAGGCAGGTTTTATTTTGAAGTTTTTTTCATGCTCTTTCCGATGGTAAATTTCGTTTTTTTGAAATAAATAATTACAAAGAAAAGTTCAGGTTTTTTCCGATCTGTATATAAATTTTCAGAATGCCGAGTTTTTTTGTTTTCGAGATATTAAATATCAAACATTTTATGTCGGCGAGCGCCAGTGTAAACAGCAACCACGGCGCGGTATGAGTTGACATTTAAGGGTACTTTTCTGATGACGTGGGGCTAGTTACCCCAAAACGAACGCTTTCCGCTCCCTCTGGGGGGTTCTAGTGTACGTATCTTTTAGTCTTATGGTAAGGAGAAGCCATTTTAACCAAAAAATTTGAAAAGTTGGGCCATTTAAGGGTACTTTACTGATGACGTGGGGCAAGTTACACCTAATTTTAGGTTTAATTTGGGGGTTGATGATTTAATATTTTGTTTTTGTAATAATAAAGTGTGTTTTTAGCGGTTTGTTTGTGAAAAGTTATTTTTCTGCATTTTAAATTTTTCGTTTTTTAAAACGTTGCGGACTTCTATCTCATCGAAAATGGACTTTTTGATTTTTTACCAAGAGGGGGTGGCTTTTAGGGGAGGGTCCGAAGGGTCTAAATACATGGTGGTTGTTTAGGGTAAAAAAACAAATTTTTTTAGCTAGTTTGGAGCCCAAAAAGTTATTACGTAAGGGTCGAAAATGGACTTTTTGATTTTTTACCAAGAGGGGGTGGCTTTTAGGGGAGGGTCCGAAGGGTCTAAATACATGGTGGTTGTTTAGGGTAAAAAAACAAATTTTTTTAGATAGTTTGGAGCCCAAAAAGTTATTACGTAAGGGTCGAAAATGGACTTTTTGATTTTTTACCAAGAGGGGGTGGCTTTTAGGGGAGGGTCCGAAGGGTCTAAATACATGGTGGTTGTTTAGGGTAAAAAAACAAATTTTTTTAGCTAGTTTGGAGCCCAAAAAGTTATTACGTAAGGGTCGAAAATGGACTTTTTGATTTTTTACCAAGAGGGGGTGGCTTTTGGGGAGGGTCCGAAGGGTCTAAATACATGGTGGTTGTTTAGGGTAAAAAAACAAATTTTTTTAGCTAGTTTGGAGCCCAAAAAGTTATTACGTAAGGGTCGAAAATGGACTTTTTGATTTTTTACCAAGAGGGGGTGGCTTTTAGGGGAGGGTCCGAAGGGTCTAAATACATGGTGGTTGTTTAGGGTAAAAAAACAAATTTTTTTAGCTAGTTTGGAGCCCAAAAAGTTATTACGTAAGGGTCGAAAATGGACTTTTTGATTTTTTACCAAGAGGGGGTGGCTTTTAGGGGAGGGTCCGAAGGGTCTAAATACATGGTGGTTGTTTAGGGTAAAAAAACAAATTTTTTTAGCTAGTTTTGAGCCCAAAAAGTTATTACGTAAGGGTCGAAAATGGACTTTTTGATTTTTTACCAAGAGGGGGTGGCTTTTAGGGGAGGGTCCGAAGGGTCTAAATACATGGTGGTTGTTTAGGGTAAAAAAACAAATTTTTTTAGCTAGTTTGGAGCCCAAAAAGTTATTACGTAAGGGTCGAAAATGGACTTTTTGATTTTTTACCAAGAGGGGGTGGCTTTTAGGGGAGGGTCCGAAGGGTCTAAATACATGGTGGTTGTTTAGGGTAAAAAAACAAATTTTTTTAGCTAGTTTGGAGCCCAAAAAGTTATTACGTAAGGGTCGAAAATGGACTTTTTGATTTTTTACCAAGAGGGGGTGGCTTTTAGGGGAGGGTCCGAAGGGTCTAAATACATGGTGGTTGTTTAGGGTAAAAAAACAAATTTTTTTAGCTAGTTTGGAGCCCAAAAAGTTATTACGTAAGGGTCGAAAATGGACTTTTTGATTTTTTACCAAGAGGGGGTGGCTTTTAGGGGAGGGTCCGAAGGGTCTAAATACATGGTGGTTGTTTAGGGTAAAAAAACAAATTTTTTTAGCTAGTTTGGAGCCCAAAAAGTTATTACGTAAGGGTCGAAAATGGACTTTTTGATTTTTTACCAAGAGGGGGTGGCTTTTAGGGGAGGGTCCGAAGGGTCTAAATACATGGTGGTTGTTTAGGGTAAAAAAACAAATTTTTTTAGCTAGTTTGGAGCCCAAAAAGTTATTACGTAAGGGTCGAAAATGGACTTTTTGATTTTTTACCAAGAGGGGGTGGCTTTTAGGGGAGGGTCCGAAGGGTCTAAATACATGGTGGTTGTTTAGGGTAAAAAAACAAATTTTTTTAGCTAGTTTGGAGCCCAAAAAGTTATTACGTAAGGGTCGAAAATGGACTTTTTGATTTTTTACCAAGAGGGGGTGGCTTTTAGGGGAGGGTCCGAAGGGTCTAAATACATGGTGGTTGTTTAGGGTAAAAAAACAAATTTTTTTAGCTAGTTTGGAGCCCAAAAAGTTATTACGTAAGGGTCGAAAATGGACTTTTTGATTTTTTACCAAGAGGGGGTGGCTTTTAGGGGAGGGTCCGAAGGGTCTAAATACATGGTGGTTGTTCAGGGTAAAAAAACAACTTTTTTTAGCTAGTTTGGAGCCCAAAAAGTTATTACGTAAGGGTCGAAAATGGACTTTTTGATTTTTTACCAAGAGGGGGTGGCTTTTAGGGGAGGGTCCGAAGGGTCTAAATACATGGTGGTTGTTTAGGGTAAAAAAACAAATTTTTTTAGCTAGTTTGGAGCCCAAAAAGTTATTACGTAAGGGTCGAAAATGGACTTTTTGATTTTTTACCAAGAGGGGGTGGCTTTTAGGGGAGGGTCCGAAGGGTCTAAATACATGGTGGTTGTTTAGGGTAAAAAAACAAATTTTTTTAGCTAGTTTGGAGCCCAAAAAGTTATTACGTAAGGGTCGAAAATGGACTTTTTGATTTTTTACCAAGAGGGGGTGGCTTTTAGGGGAGGGTCCGAAGGGTCTAAATACATGGTGGTTGTTTAGGGTAAAAAAACAAATTTTTTTAGCTAGCTTGGAGCCCAAAAAGTTATTACGTAAGGGTCGAAAATGGACTTTTTGATTTTTTACCAAGAAGGGGTGGCTTTTAGGGGAGGGTCCGAAGGGTCTAAATACATGGTGGTTGTTTAGGGTAAAAAAACAAATTTTTTTAGCTAGTTTGGAGCCCAAAAAGTTATTACGTAAGGGTCGAAAATGGACTTTTTGATTTTTTACCAAGAGGGGGTGGCTTTTAGGGGAGGGTCCGAAGGGTCTAAATACATGGTGGTTGTTTAGGGTAAAAAAACAAATTTTTTTAGCTAGCTTGGAGCCCAAAAAGTTATTACGTAAGGGTCGAAAATGGACTTTTTGATTTTTTACCAAGAGGGGGTGGCTTTTAGGGGAGGGTCCGAAGGGTCTAAATACATGGTGGTTGTTTAGGGTAAAAAAACAAATTTTTTTAGCTAGCTTTGAAGCCCAAAAAGTTATTACGTAAGGGTCGAAAATGGACTTTTTGATTTTTTACCAAGAGGGGGTGGCTTTTAGGGGAGGGTCCGAAGGGTCTAAATACATGGTGGTTGTTTAGGGTAAAAAAACAAATTTTTTTAGCTAGTTTGGAGCCCAAAAAGTTATTACGTAAGGGTCGAAAATGGACTTTTTGATTTTTTACCAAGAGGGGGTGGCTTTTAGGGGAGGGTCCGAAGGGTCTAAATACATGGTGGTTGTTTAGGGTAAAAAAACAAATTTTTTTAGCTAGTTTGGAGCCCAAAAAGTTATTACGTAAGGGTCGAAAATGGACTTTTTGATTTTTTACCAAGAGGGGGTGGCTTTTAGGGGAGGGTCCGAAGGGTCTAAATACATGGTGGTTGTTTAGGGTAAAAAAACCAATTTTTTTAGCTAGTTTGGAGCCCAAAAAGTTATTACGTAAGGGTCGAAAATGGACTTTTTGATTTTTTACCAAGAGGGGGTGGCTTTTAGGGGAGGGTCCGAAGGATCTAAATACATGGTGGTTGTTTAGGGTAAAAAAACAAATTTTTTTAGCTAGCTTGGAGCCCAAAAAGTTATTACGTAAGGGTCGAAAATGGACTTTTTGATTTTTTACCAAGAAGGGGTGGCTTTTAGGGGAGGGTCCGAAGGGTCTAAATACATGGTGGTTGTTTAGGGTAAAAAAACAAATTTTTTTAGCTAGCTTGAAGCCCAAAAAGTTATTACGTAAGGGTCGAAAATGGACTTTTTGATTATTTACCAAGAAGGGGTGGCTTTTAGGGGAGGGTCCGAAGGGTCTAAATACATGGTGGTTGTTTAGGGTAAAAAAACAAATTTTTTTAGCTAGTTTGGAGCCCAAAAAGTTATTACGTAAGGGTCGAAAATGGACTTTTTGATTTTTTACCAAGAGGGGGTGGCTTTTAGGGGAGGGTCCGAAGGGTCTAAATACATGGTGGTTGTTTAGGGTAAAAAAACAAATTTTTTTAGCTAGTTTGGAGCCTAAAAAGTTATTACGTAAGGGTCGAAAATGGACTTTTTGATTTTTTACCAAGAGGGGGTGGCTTTTAGGGGAGGGTCCGAAGGGTCTAAATACATGGTGGTTGTTTAGGGTAAAAAAACAAATTTTTTTAGCTAGTTTGAAGCCCAAAAAGTTATTACGTAAGGGTCGAAAATGGACTTTTTGATTTTTTACCAAGGGGGGGTGGCTTTTAGGGGAGGGTCCGAAGGGTCTAAATACATGGTGGTTGTTCAGGGTAAAAAAACAACTTTTTTTAGCTAGTTTGGAGCCCAAAAAGTTATTACGTAAGGGTCGAAAATGGACTTTTTGATTTTTTACCAAGAGGGGGTGGCTTTTAGGGGAGGGTCCGAAGGGTCTAAATATATGGTGGTTGTTTAGGGTAAAAAAAGAAATTTTTTTATATACTTTTGAACCCAAAAAGTTATTACGTAAGGGTCTAATTCTCTTATGTTTTCTATCATTTATTACTTAGGGGTGGTTTATCACCCCTAATATTAATTTTTTTTTGTTTTTATGATTGATATCGTCTTTGTAGGTCAACTTAAAGGTTTTCCAATTGAATATTTTAAAAAACAAAAAAATTTTTTTTTTGTTCATTTGAACGTTCAAAACTTTTGCATCATCTTTTGGCATTAAATTAGCACTCAATGAGCACTAAATTATGGCATAAATAAGAAAATTTTTTAGAGATTTTTTCTATGTGTTGGCGCTACCTTAACGTTAAGCTGGCGCCACCATGATTTTTTTAAAAATGTACCCACCGAGAAAAAGGATATCTTTGAATTGAAGAAATCAAGTCTTTGGGAAATATTTCTTTGCTTTAAAGAAAATTTATTTGTTTCAAACAAATTTTCTGTGATTAAAAAAATTTATCTTCGTTAAAAGAAATTTTTTATTTAATTCAAATAAATGTTTCCATGACTTTATATCAATGTTAGAATTTCTTTGATTTAAAGAACAATTTTCTTTGAAACTAATAAGCTTTTTTTGTTTCAAAGAAAATTTTATTTTGAATGAAATAAAACAAGTCAAAGAAACTGATTTCTTTAAATCAAAGTAATCTATTCTCTGGGTGCAGCATTAAATTTGTGCTTTTGGCATTAAATTAGCACTCAATGAGCACTAAATTATGGCATAAATAAGAAAATTTTTTAGAAATTTTTTCTATGTGTTGGCGCTACTTTAACGTTAAGCTGGCGCCCCCATGATTTTTTTTTAAAATGTACAGCATTAAATTTGTGCTATTCGCATTAAAATTCACTAAATGAGCACTTAATTATGGTATAGGTAAAAAGTAATTAGTATTACTAATAATTTTTTTTGCCAATAAAAATTAAGATTTAAACTTCTCCTCTCTACAAATGAAAAGGTTGCTACTTGTGTCCTAAAAAATTCAAAATGAAAAGAAAATCAAATTTTTTAATTTAACAATGATTACTCCCTTCCCCTAAAGAGAGAATGGAGATTTTTTGCCAATAAATTTTTCTCCATTTTAAATTTTTTGCTCCACAAGTAGAAATCTTTCTTTGTGCAAAGAGGATGAGTTTATATCTTTTTTTAATTTCAAAATTTTTATTCGTAAAAAATTTAACATCGGATTCGTAATGAGCGACCCAGAAAACCTCCAAGTAACGAGTTTCAAACATATTCGGTCAATTTTTAATTTTGTCATCCGCCATATTGGTTCCGCCATTTTAAATTTTGATAAAATGATACCGGATTCCTAATCAGCGACCCCGAAAACCCCCGTGTAACTAGTATCAAGTCAATCGATTAATTTGTAAATTTTTAAATTAAAAAAATGTAAGTGGTTAAACTTGTTTTTGTCTGAAACTTGATTTTGGACAAATCTAACATTTAAAATCTCATATTTTTAATTAAGAGCAAAATATTTGGAGAGCACTAAATGAGCACTAAATTATGGTATCAATAAGAAAATTTTTTTCCAGCTTTTTTTTATGTGGTGGCGCTACCTTAACGTTAAGCTGGCGCCACCACGGTTTTTTTTTTTTAAATGTACAGCATTAAATTTGTGCTTTTGGCATTAAATTAGCACTAAATGAGCACTTAATTATGGCATAGGTAAAAAGTAATTTCGATAATGTGGTTGCGCCAACTTAATATACCTAGTATTAGCCGGTTGTTGAATAGAGACTAAAAGAAGATAAAGAAAAAGGAATAGATACTCCCTGAAATCTAAATCTTGTTTTCTTCGTTGGTGTGGCACACACGGGTCGGCGCATCAAGAAGCGAATTCCGAAAAAATGAATAATTCCCGAGATTCGCGCAACCGGTTTTCTGGAGGAGGTTTTCGTGTCGGATAAGACGACTGGAGTCTGGTTAGATTAGCCACGATCTAGCGATCCATTCTCGACGGTTCTCTTCCCACGATAAATATATAGTCGACTCCTCGTCTATATTCTCTCTCTCTCCTTTTCTCTGTATATTCGACGTAACACAAGCAAACTTAGCTAAGCTCTTCTTGGCTCGACAGATCAGTTCCACTTCCACACTAACCCCTTTCCTTATCTATCCCTTAACTTTTTGTTATAGTGAAACTTTAAAGAAATTTACGAATATGCAATATTATATTTTTATTTTCATTCAAAATAGTTATAATTTACTAAAGTTGAGAGTAAATTATTATAAAAAACAGTAAATAATATTGAAAAGTCATTAACGTTTGTAATATTGGAGGTTTATTGTAAAAGTATCATTATGGTTGGTACGCAACTATGATGGTACTTTTACAATAAACCTCTATCTGGATTCTTAGGGTCTGAACACAGTAAAAGTGTACATTGCTCCCCTTCTGGTTTGACGGCATTTTGAAAAGTCGTGACACTTCTATAATAATTTTATTAGTTCGTGGCGTAATAATGTATATACACCTTACGCCACGAACTATTAAAAATTATTATAGAAGTGTCACGACTTTTCAAAATGCCGTCAAACCAGAAGGAATTGTGGACAACCAATTAGAGTAGAGTATTTGAATTTTATTATCCAAACTGAGTAGAGAGTCCAAAATGTGAAAAGTCTCTTGTATGAAACATTTTCCACATTACTCCCCCCTCTATTCAGAAAATTATGAAATTAAAGGTCAGTACACAATAGCTTCTTAGGAAATGAAAACGCAAACGGACAAGTGAATTAGAAAAAGACGGATATATATATATATATATCTGTCCTTCTCTAACTCATATACTTTTATTTACTCTCTTATTTTCGTTCATATATAACATTTATGTTCGGTAAATATACATGTTAAAAATTAATATTATACATATGTCGATCAATGACGTCAAAAACTTATATATATTATACAAAAGCCGTCAAATGCCAATAAGAATTGTGATAATAAAATAACAAGAATGAATTCTGTATATATAACAAAAATATATAGAAAATGAAAGGTCAATTGTAGGATTTCCATTTATTGTATTCAGTTTAACATTAATTGAAGCCAGAATTGCAAACAATTTCCAAGGGATTCGTATATATCGATTGCTCTTGGAATTCGAAATACAATATACATTATATATACAATTTATATATATATATATATATATATATATACCTTGTTACACAATCGAACAATCTCGATTTGATTCCCCTGAACAACGCAACGTGTCTATATATGATATTCGCACCGGGCCTATCAGCAGCCAATTCACTAGAGACACCCGGGAGTGCTCAAAGCAGTTTCCACCTATTATTACGGAATTAGATTCACCGATGATATTATTCAATATATAGAATGCAATATAGATGACCATTGAAAAAGGTCATTGTACTATTTTCTCTCTTTTTATATCATCACCACATCAAAGAAAAAAAAAAAAAGATACAAATCTTCCAATTGTGAAATGCAAGACGAAAAGAAGAAAAATCCTTCAAATTCTCCCCAATTGTCGTTACCTATATATATATATAGTGTTGATTTTTCTCTTTCGTCTATACCCTCAGATTGCCAAAGATGCGGGTCGTCTCTCAAAGAATTTCAACTTTTATACCAAGTTCTAAGACATTTCTCTCAATGACATTCTGAAAACATTTCCATGTTTCTCTACAGTTTTTTAGTTTTACTTTATGTATATAGTTAAATTCTTTTTGAAATTTTAAAAAAGAAAATTTTTAGTATAACAATTTTTATTTTATGGTTTATTAAAGTTGGAATAAAAAGGAAATATATTTTTATTTGATTATTATTTTTATTATTATTAAAATTACTATTATTGTTGTTGTTATTATTTTTATTGTATTATACACCCAACTACTACATATATGTTGTTCTTCCGGTTTGACGGCATTTTGAAAAGTCGTGACACTTCTATAATAATTTTATTAGTTCGTGGCGTAAGGTGTATATACATTACGCCACGAACTAATAAAATTATTATGGAAGTGTCACGACTTTTTAAAATGACGTCAAATTAGAAAGACAATGTAGGTGACGCTCCAACAGAAATGGAACCTTAGAGGCAACAAATTTTAGGTTATATTTGTGATTTTTTGATTGAAAATACATAAAGAGAATTAATTCCTAATATTAACTATATTGAGTCTTCATTAGATCCAAAATATTCAATAAAAACTGATTTTTATTTTACATAATTAAAAATAAACGTTCAATTAAGCAAAAACTATAACTAAACATAACCTAAATTTCTCGTGGAGCGTCACGTATTATTTTTATTATTATTATTATTAACATTATATTCGGTAATATTATAGAATAAGGACTTTTCTTAATTTTTAATATTTCCTTTATATTTTATTATTATTATTATTATTATTATTATTATTAATATTATTATTTAATACGTATTTTACCCCCGTGTAGAAATTGAAAACTATTATTTTATAGTTCTGATAGCTTTTAGATAACATTAAAAAAAAAAGGGAAAACTTAGGATAAACAACAATAATAAATATTTTTTACCCCATTTTAACCATATTCAACTTTGGTTGTAATTTGGTTACGCAACATTTGGAACGTTCCACTTTATAATTTGGCAATACATCCTTAAACGTTGTACATAGGATTGTGTTGACAAAATTATAACGTGAAACGTCCAAAATTTTCCAATTTTCACATATACGCTACATTTGGAACGTTCGACTTTGTTTATTTGACAAATAATAACACATCCCTGCGTGCAACATATTTGAGTTTCATTATACCCTGTGCAAAATGGCCAGTAAATTAGTTCGTAGATAGTTTAGATTTATTTTTTTTTATTTTAGTAAATTTTTTTAGAAATAAATAATAATAGACTGACGCATTAATCTATTTATTAATTACTAATAATAATCTCCAAATTAATTATTATATAGTCCTAAGAAGAGAATTAATGTAAAAAAAAATTGAAATTTTCTCCGTATTTTCATTGCGCATGCGACAATTATAAGACTATAAGATTTTTTTCTTTAAAAAGAAAAGAACGTGTTATTTCATTATTCTTAAGTAATGAGTAATTTACATCGAATACAAACTTTTCCCCTTTATTTTGTTAATCACTTATATATATATATATATATATATTCTATTCTTAGTGAAAATTATTATGTAGCGTGTGAAAAGATTATACAGATATAACGTTTTCTTTCTTCCGTATTTTCTCCCACTCTCTTTATTACAATGTAAATTAATAATTTAATAATTAATATTTTAACAATTAATTTTAATATTAATATAATAGTAATTAATATCAAATAATAATAATAATAATTGACGCGCCACGAAAAAAGGTACCTTAGAGGCAGAAAATTTTAGGTTATGTTCATGATTTTTTAATTCAAAATACACAAAGAGAATTAACATAACCTAAAAATGTTTTTCCTCTAAGCTACTTTTTCTTGTGACGCGTCACTTATGATAAAAATAATTTTTTTTTTATTTAAATTAATCGAATGTCAAGGTATTTTTTTATTTAGAAAATAATGAAAAATTTAGAATTTTATTTAGAAAAAAAATGTCATTTGTATAGATGCTAAATCCGACAGGCAATTACAGATACCATTTTCAACAAAGTACATATTAGTTTTGAGAAAAGTTGTTCTGTATATACTCGTATTGGCGACGACACTCACACATACATACGATGCCTCCATTTTATACTAGTTGAGAGATTTTCTATTAAAAAACGAGAGAAATATACACGTCGTAAAATGCACTTGTGCATGTAACGATAATATCTTCCGCGATTAAAAGTTGTTTCCAATTATTTTTGTTTATAACATGACTCTCGAGTTTTTACACGCGTTAGAAAAAAACGTTGTATATATATTTATTATTCTTTTTTTTTTTTAATTAAATATTTTAATATATTTTTAATGAAATAATTGAATTAGACGATAAAGAAATATATAAAAATTTGAACCTTGAGTTTAAAGAAAAAAAGAAAAAAAAATGAGTTCAGTGTCAGGGTCAATATTATATTTATTTTCATAAGTGATCTAAGGTTGGCAAAAAATTACCAACGTGACATTTTCATATATTTTAATATGCCTGTATAAATGAAAATTAGAATAAATATTAAAAATAAAATAATAAAAAATGAAAATAAAAATAGAAAAACCTTTCTTGAATGAAACTATAAAACAAAGAGAATTGTAATAAAATAGAATAAAAAAATAAATAAAAATTATTAGTAGTGGCGATATTTAATTTTTTTTTAAATTAATATTATGAATATTATTAATTAAACATTATTTCTGAAATAAATTGAAATGTCACGTTTTTATTAATTTTTAATTTAAATTTACGTATATTCAATACGGTCACTTATACTGAACCCATTTTTTTTATTATTTATTATTCATCATTAATATAAAACAACCTTTTTCTTTTTTTGAAAACCGTTTCACTTTTTCTTATATTCTCTTTCGTGTCCATATATTGTTATCGGAAACAAAACAAACAATGTATAAATTAAAAATGATATCAGAAATAAATCAAATAAATAAATTAAAATTTCACGTCTTTATTAATTTTAAATTTACTTATATTTAATACGATCTTTTATACTGGACCCATTTTTTGTTTCGTTTTATTATTTATTATTCATCATTAATATAAAACAACCTTTTTCTTTTTTTTGAAAACCGTTTCACTTTTTCTTATATTCTCTTTCGTATCCATATATATTGTTACCTAAAACAAAAAAACAATGTTTAAATTAAAAATGATATCGCTTATAATTTGTATAGTTTATAAATACGTTTATGATTAGAGACATGTTGGTTGTTTTTAAAAATTAAATAATAAAATTATTAACTGAATGTAAAAAAGATAAATTAAAGTTTTTAAAATTTACTTTATAATTATTAATTACAAAATAATATAAATGTAACAATAAATATAAAACGAATTTTAAAATTATTACTAAACATTTGTTATTTTAAAGTTTTATCAGTATATTATGCAACGATTGTTTTGTTTGTAATTCTAGTGTATGAACAGAATATATTCGATAGATACAATAATTTTGCATATTATTTTTTTTTTTTTAAAGTAATAATTATTTACTACATGAATGAACAACTATTGTATAATAATTCCAATGAATTTATTATTTTAAACATATATATGAGAATTTGAATTCTACAATTGACTCAGCGATCTGCAAATATGAACGAAAACAGTCGTGTCAACTCAGCGGCTTTGTGCAGCACTCCATTTTATGTTTTATTCAGTTTTAGAAATTTTACCACTGAACATAAAACCATATAATATTATATGAACGTAAAAAGGAAGTATTTCATGTCAATGGTAAAATAAAAATTTTCATCAGCTTATAAATAGTTTATTCCTGCCTCATAATATAGTAAAAATGCAAAAGAATTTTTTTTTATATACTTAAAATTTTTTTTATTTAATAACTAAATTTGTTTTTCATTATATTAATTTTTCTATCTTTAAATACATTATAAGAAAACCGACTCGGTCTTCGATAATTTTTTTTGTACTTCATGCTTTTTTGGAGGTTAGAAAAAATCCTAACATCATGGAACAAATCTCACTTTAGATTCATGTTCAATAATTCATTAGTTTCTATTTTTAAAAAAGCACGAAGAAATAGATTAAACACCGAATCGATACTTATCAACTAAAAACATAAAAAAGGGCAAAAAAAAAAAAATTTTTTTTTCCTTTTTGTTTGATCAGCTTAGAAAGATAATCCACTGGTGTTTAGGGGATCGCTTCCCCCTTTATGCCATGCAAACGAAATGTCAGGAATGTTTATTCTGACCCCTGGTCTATCTCCCTCTCTCTCTCTCTTTCTCTCTCGTCACCGTTGGTGTCAAGGCGAGTTAATGTGCGACTATCTTCCGGGACCATCTTTTGCCTGAAGTGAACGGCAATTCTCTAATCTTGTTTATTTTTGCAAAAAAAAAATGAAAAAAAAACGAGGTCATCTCACCTCCGTGTCTCATATTTCATTCCGCATTGTTGACACGACCTGCAAGTCACTGCGTGACAGAACGCGCCGTGTCCTCTCATGTCAGTGTATATAGAAAATAGTGCAGTGTGTGACCCAGGTATTCGTCAAGTCGAAGTGCATACTTGACTGTATAGTTGACTCGAGTGGGAGCGAGAGAGAGAGAGAGAGAGAAAGAGAGAGTTGCGAAGAATGAATAGAGAAGCGAGACTTGAGAAGAGTGATAACTGTCGACGCATAAAGACTAGAATGGCAGGGTTGGGAAGGTGGAGGGTGTGATGCGCGCGGGTCAGGTGAGGCTAGGTCACTACACGAACCTAGACAGACAACAAGCGCTCTCTGTTGCTCACTCTAACGACTATTTATTCATTATTATTATTATTGTTATTATTATTATTATTATTATTATTATTATTATTATTATTATTATTATTATTGTTATTATTATTATTACTGTTATTATTATAATTATTATTTATTTATTTTCTTCTCAGTATGCACATTCATAAGACCAAAGCACAATAGTTCCGCAAAAGGGTTGATTTCCATTGTCGCCATTTGTCATAATTCTCATCAACTACCACACCCTGTTCTAGTGAAAATTAAGTGACTTTATTGTTAAAATAAAAAAGTTACTATAAAATTAATTTAGTGACTTTATTGTTAAAATAAAAATTTACTATAAAGTTGATTTAGTGACTTTATTGTTAAATTAAAAGTTACTATAAAGTTACTAAATTTTCACTAAAGCAGAGTGCGGTAGTTAATGTGAATTATGATAAATTATTGAGTGGGGATTTTGACAAGTGGAGACAATAAAAACCAACCTTGTCGTTTGCAAACGTGAAGCATGAGATAGAAAATGATAGACGATATTTGTGTCCTTTTCTATCTCATGCAAATTGTTCGCCGACTATTGTGCATTGATCTTTACACTTCCCCATTGCAATCTCGTGACGTAATTCACCGGTACTGAACTAATTAAATATATAAATATTGTTAAAACACAATATTCGATTCAATAGCATTGAGAACCGTTATCAGTCATCTTTTAATGAAAAGCAATATATTATAACTATATATAATGAATAACGTGATCAAGTCGTTAAATAATCTGATAGTAGAACAAAGCAAACACAGTGTGAGACATTTTCACGATGCACTTCAGATATATAGATATATCGATGAATGGATATTTACATTTTATGGTTAATGTTGAATAATTGCAAAATTTCATTGCGTATAGTAGTTCTATATAATGGAATTTACTGTAGAACTGCAATTTAATCGAATTTTCGTTATTCGATATATCGATTAAATGTGAAAACGATATGAACGTAACCTATAAGCAATTCTAAGGCTGGGTTTTCATAACTGCGTTCAAACACAATCAACACAGCATAAGGCTAATGTATAAAGGTTGGTTTCCATTGTCCCACTCACTATTTGTCATAATTCTCTTTAACTACATCACTTTGCTCTAGTAAAAATTTAGTGACTTAAAATTAAAAGTTACTAAAATTTTCACAGGATGCGGTAGTTGATGAGAATTATGACAAATAGCGAGTTGGGACAATGGAAACCAACCTAAAAATAAGTTTTATTTGTCTAAATTGATGGTTGGTTTTCATTGTCCCCACTTGTCATTTGTCATAAGTCTCGTCAACTACCACACACTGCTCTAGTGAAAATTTTAGTAACTTTATAGTAACTTTTAATTTTAACAATAAAGTCACTAAATTTTCACTAGAGCAGGGTGCGGTAGTTGACGTGTGAATTATGACAAATGGCGAGTGAGGACAATGGAAACCAAACAAATTGATTTAGAATTTAGTTTCGATTGAAGCCTGCCAGGGGTATATTAGAATTTAATTTTTCTATCTGTTGTTACCACTCTATATTGTGATGCACTAGTTTCGGTTCTTTATTGGCAAATCACAATGTAGCTCTTGACTATTATTAAATTTTTTTCTGCTGTGTTGTAAATTTCGCTTTGACATTGATAATCGTTTTTATTATTTTTTAAAATTGATAACTCAAGATAACCGCAGGAATAGAACACAAAGTTACGGATTTTAGTGGGTCAGGGCCGTTTGTAGTTTGCCAAATATTTTATTTTTGATTGCCAAGGTATCTGTATGTAAATTTCCCAAAAAGACCCTGCGCAAAAAAAAAAAGAAAAAAATATATTCTTACTATTAATAATAATAATACAAATATAATTTGCGTACAAACTTGAAAGACGAATTTGTATAAAAATTCTGCGAATATATTATTATTGTTATAACCCCCCACAGAACCGAAACTTTCCTAAAGAATTATTTGAAATGTACGGAATATTTAATTGCAATATTTAGTGAAAATTGTGTAAAGATTTAAATGTCCTGATTAAATAAATGTTTAGTGTGAAACTTTCATGAACATTTATTTAATTGGGACATTTAAATCTTTAGACAATTTTCATTAAACATTGCAATTAAATATTCCGAACATTTCAAATAAATCTTTAGGAAATCTTTAGGAAAGTTTCGGTGCTATAGGGAAAGTAATTATTAGCTAAGCAAAAACTAAAATTTGTTAAATAATAATTATTGCGTAATCCTATAATAATGGAGATAATAATGTAAATTTTTTGTAAAATAATAAAACATTAATTTACATAATGGAAAATTGGTAATAGAAAAAAAAAAAAATTAGATCACACGCCCACTGCTTCTGTTGTATACAGCTCTCAAATGAAAAAGAGACTATATTTCCCCTCGTGAGAGTGAGAGAAAATGGGGATCAAATTCGGTCCAGGGGCCGACGAACGACCCCCAAGTTCATGTAAAAATGTGGGACGTTGCTCTTTGCGCACACATGTGTCACGCTCAACGCCCTTTTTTACTGATTAACTAATGTTTCTCATTTTCTTAGAAAGCACATGTGTCAAGTTCTTCTGTCTCTGCATTCTGAGAACCCCCCTTGTTCGTTCTTTGTTTTGTATATAATTGAAAACAGGAAAAGTTCTTCTACAAAAAAAATAAAATAATATTATATTTAACAATATTGAAATTATTATTTGAATTATTTTTTTATTAGTTAATTATTTGTTATCGACTTGTTATTAATTATTAATTATTTTTTATCAATTTATTACTAATTATTAAATAAATATTTGTTATAAATTTCATATTAATTTGCAATTAATTAATTATTAATTAATTATTTGTTATTAATTTGTAATTAATTAATTATTTTAATATTGAAGACTATATAGAAATTTGTAATCCAATTTCAACGAATTTCGTTAATTTTTAAATATTAAGGACATCAACTTTTTTTGGGGGAGTAGGGGTTATAATCTTGCATCCCTGGAGGTTTCGTAAATCATATTTTCCCAATTTTCTCTCAAGATTACGGTTAAAGATTACTAAGAGGTCCCTGAACAATTTATTATGAAGGGAGGAGAAAAAATTTTTTTTTTCCTTCATTCTAGTTTCTATATTTATTATATTCAGAATATCAAAAAAAAAATATATATACTTCATTACGCGATTTAAATATTTTTCTTATAATAATATTATTAAATAATACTTTTAATAATGTTAATAATAATTAATAAATAATAATATTAAAATAAGAAAGTATTATACCTATTTACTCTTGTTAATATTAAATTTTCTTCATGTAAACGCTAATGCAGAATAGAATGGGAACCCAAGTATGTGATAGAAAAGGACATAAATATTGTCTGTTCTTTTCTATCTCATGACATACGTTATAGTGTTTTATCATGCGCGCGCAATTGAAGCGCAGGGTTGGATAGCGATGTGACAAACGTTTCTGATTGGCTGTGTAATATTGCCCGAAATATTACCACCCAATCAGAAACGATTGTTGCATCGCTATTCAACCCTGCGCTTCATCTCTGTCAATATATATAGTATAATTAAAATAAAAATATTATTGTTTCAAAGATAAAATAAATAAAATATAGAAACGAAAATAAAAATATATCTCTTAAATATAATTGACAATGAATTGTAATCAAATGAAAACGAAATAAAATTAAATCGTTTATAAAAAAAAATAAAGGGGACTAGAAATGAATTTTTCGCATAGGTTTTTTTTGTCTTTCTTCTTCCTCTTCTCTCTCTCTCTCTCTCTCTCTCTCTCTCTCTCGCTAAGTCTATGTCGTTGAGATTCTTTTCGCTTCGCGCTCGATTGCTTTTAGGAACCGATAAACTGGAAGAGGTCGCGCGTCCAGTTTCCAATGAGTTCTCTCTTTCTCTCTCTCTCTCTCTCTCCTCTAACCCCACCCCCCTCTACTTTTTTTTTTCTTCTCAACGTGTACGACTTTTCAATCTGGAAATCGTGGCAAACGAGAAACTTAAACAGCAACAGCTGCATATCTGCTTCCTTCATAATAATAATGATAATAATAATAATAATAATAATAATATCGTATATGGAGTAGTGGAGAGACACTTGGCTCCAGAGAGTAGAGAGGGATGGGGGAGGGATGCTACTTAAATGACGTCCCTTGGGATGCGTCAAACTCACGTCTCTCGAAACGAGAAAAGAGACTTTGTGAGTTGACACAGCTCTCCGACCCCATGTGACTCACAGACACCTAATCGTTAACACATTGCGGGCGAGCAGTTACTATCTTCTCATTTTTTTTTCTGTTTCATTTTCTTTGTTTATTTTATTTATTTTTTTTTCTTCTTTTAACTTTACCATCACCGAAAAGTGACTCAATTTCCACTTTATTTTATATCGTATACACACTCACCACATTTCTTGATCTTGTCATATATAAATAGAAAACGTTCCAAACAAAGAATGACAAAACAAAGGAATTTTAAAATTTTTTTCTGGGATTTTAGTTTTTTTTTTTGGAATTTTTAAGGAATAATAGGATAAGAGTTTTTTTTTTTAATGTAAACTTTGTTCTACTTTGAATCTACTTTTACTCTGCTTTGATCCTATTTTGAACTTAATTTTACTCTGCTCGGATCCTACTTTGAACCTAATTTTACTCTGCTCTGATCCTACTTTAAACCCTCTTTTCCTCTGCTTTGATTATACTTTGAACCTACTTTTTCTTTGCTTCGATCCTACTTTAAAACCTACTTTTATTCTGCTTTGATTCTATTTTGAACCAACATTTACTCTGCTTCAATTCTATTTTAAACCTACTTTTATTCTGCTTTGATCCTACTTTGAGCCTAAATTGAAACTATGTTGAACTTAATAGACGCTTACTTTGATTCATATTGGTCCTATGTAAGACCTACAATGAACCTAAATTCATCTTACTTTAAACCTTCATTAGACTTAAATTGGACCTACATTGAACCTAAATTTATCTTACATTCGACTTACCTTAGACCTACTTTAAAAATAGATTCGACCTTCTTTAAGCCTACAATAAACCTGTTATGATGAACACAAAACCTAAATTAACACTAAATTCCTCCTACTTTGAATCTACGTTAAACCTACATTGATTCTTAAATTGCTATATATTAAATCTACTTAAAACCTATATTGTACCATTTTTGAGACTGAATTAAATCTACTATGACCTACATTGAACCTAAATTGCCATTCAATTCGTTTTATAATGAACCTTCATTCGACTTTTTTAACCCTACATTAAACTTACAATTTTTATATAATGAACCTACTTTAAACTTATATTAAACCTTTTTTGATCTTACATTTAACCTACTTAAATCTACATTGAACCTATGATGAAACTACATTTCTTATGCTTTTAACATTCATTAAACCTACATTAAACCTGAATTAACCCTACATTAAACATAATTTGACACTACTTTAAACCCACAATGGACTTTTTTGACCCTATATTAAACCTACAATTATTATACATATATTGAAGCTACTTTGAACCTACATTAAACCCTTTTTGATCGTATGTTTAATCTACTTTAATCTACATTGAACCTATATTGAAACTACACTCCTTCTGTTTTGAACCTTCATTAGACCTACATAAAACATGAATTAACCCTACATTAAACCTAAATTGATCCCACATTGAGCCTACATTGAACCTGAATTAACCCTACATTAAACCTGAATTAACCCTTATTTGAGCCTACATTGAACCTGAATTAACCCTACATTAAACCTAAATTGAGCCTATATTGAAACTACATTGAACCTAAATTAACCCTACATTAAACCTAAATTGATCCTATATTGAAACTACATTGAACCTACATTGAACCTGAATTAACCCTACATTAAACCTACATAAAACCTGAATTAACCCTAAATTAAACTTAAATTGATCCTATATTAAACCTACATAAAACCTGAATTAACCCTAAATTAAACCTGAATTGATCCTATATTAAGCCTACATTGAACCTGAATTAACCCTACATTACACCTAAATTGATCCTATATTGAAACTACATTGAACCTACATTAAACCCTTTTTGATCCTATGTTTAATCTACTTTAATCTACATTGAACCTATATTGTAACTACACTCCTTATGCTTTGAACCTTCATTAAACCTACATAAAACCTGAATTAACCCTACATTAAACCTAAGTTGATCCTATATTGAGCCTACATTGAACCTGAATTAACCCTACATTAAACCTAAATTGATTCTATATTAAGCCTACATTAAACCTGAATTAACCCTACATTAAACCTAAATTGATCCTATATTGAAACTACATTGAACCTACATTGAACCTGAATTAACCCTACATTAATCCTACATTAAACCTAAATTGACCTACATTGAACCTACATATAACGTTCTGGTTTGTAAAAATAAATGTAAAAAAATTTTATTTTTAAATTATAAAGAGCAATAATTTTTTTTTGTTTGTTTTTGTTTTTTAATAGTCGAAATTAAACTTTTTATAAAAAAAATGTTTGTTGATAGGTGTGTAATTAAAAAAAAATGTTCCCCACATGCGGTTTTTATATTTATTATTGGTCAGCGAGGAGTGCGTTTTATATGAACGATGTTCCACGTGGCAAGAGTGGAACGTCCATCGATCATTCAAATATGTGTATGTCATGAAAAAAAATGAACGTACCTGACATTTCCTCGGTTTGGTATCATCATCATCCAACCCCTCGACATATTTATCGACAATAATGCGGACTTTGTAACGATCTTTTTTTTTATTCCCAAAACTACAATAATAATAATAATAATATTTGTAAATTTTTGAATTTATAATTTTGAATAATAATAATAATAATAATAATAATAATAATAATAATAATAAAAATAAATTAATGATAAAAATAATAATGATAATAATAATGATAATAATAATAATCCATCAGGAAGAATTTTTCATGAAAAATTTCCGAACCCTGAGAAATAATATAAAAAAAAAGACAGAAAATGTGCATTGAAGGAGAGAAATTTCTTTTGTTGTAAAAGAAAAGAACACTGGTGTGGTATAAGTAATTGTCTCTCTCCGTTTGGATGCATTGTATTCAGAATTTGTGTTCCCTTCTGTTAAAAATTTCCTCCTCTCTTTTACTATGGCATATTTTTATCAGAATTTTAGTTTTTTTGTTTTCTTTTCTTTTTTCTGTAACATTCTCTTCGTGTTTTTTCCCTTCTCTTTTAACTTTTCTTTTTCTTCTTTTTGTTAAAATATTGTTGAGGTTAGGTTTAAGTTATGTTACATATTTTTTTGAGATTAGAAAAATATAAAAAATTTATTAAGAAAATGTTATTTTTCATCGATAATAATCGAATTAATTCGATAATCGATTGCAATAGATATACACATAATCTCAAAATAATTAATTTTTAGGTTATGTTTTGTTTCTTAACATTTAGAATATCGATAATCGATATGCGTTAGTCAAAATAGTGAATTTTTAGGTTATGTTTCATTAACATAAATAATAATAATAATAAATATAATTTTTCTCAACATTTATAAAAAAAGAGTATAAAAGGGAGTATAAAAGTATGGTTGAGAATGGTCAGGTCGGCTTTTTTATTTTAGTTTATGAAGTCCATACATAATCTTCAATTTTTAATTGCCACGCCGCCTACCCTTGCATCTCCTCACTCCTCCCATTTATACTTCGTAATAACCCTTTAATGGCTAGCTGAGATTAGTATCTCAATTTTTTTTTTTTTTTTTTTTTTTTTTCTTCATCAAATAAATATAAATGATGTGGCTCTGGGCTTTAATAGCCAATTTAATGATGCTTTATCGCTGTTGGAAGTATCGATATTTAAGTTTATGTATTATAAAAAAAAACTGTATTTTTGTTATATATATATATATATATATATAGACAATATACGTACTTTTTTATACTTTTTGATATTTTTATTTTTTAAGCACTGAAAAAATTTTTGGTGCAAAAGCTAGCCCAAACGATAAATTTCTATATTGAAAAGAAATTTTTCGATTCGGAGAGCTACAGCACTAAAAAATTTTCAGTGCAGTTAAAAAAAGTTTGTGAAAAGAATTTTTTTTCTTAATAGAAACAATGAAGGTTCAAAGAAGGTACAATTTTGGTTTAAAATAGGTTTAATGTAGGTTGAAAATAAATCAAAATTAGGTTTAATATAATGTAGGTTATACATGACGGTTTATAGCAGAAGTTTAAATGTAGGTTCAATGTAGGGTCAAAATAAGTAAAAAGTAGGCTAATTTTCCTTCAAATTAGGTTTAAAATAGGTTAAAGTAGGTTCAATATAGGTCAAATGAAGGTTCAATAAAGTTTATAATTAGTGTACAATGTAGGTCCAATTTAAAGTTTAAAGTAGGTCTAATACAGGTCACAGTAGGTTCAAATTAGGTGTAATGTAGGTCAAAGTAGGTTCAGATAAGGTTGAATGTAGGTTAAATTAGGTTCATTATAGATTTTATGTAGGTTTAATGTAGGTCTAATGTAGGTTTAGTGAAGGTTAAATTAGGTTCAATATAGTTTTTATGTAGGTTTAATGTAGGTCTAATGTAGGTTTAGTGAAGGTCAAATGTAGGTTTAAATTACGTTCAATAGCAGTTGAGTGTAGGTCCAATTAGCGGTCAAATTAGGTTTAATATAGAACAAGATAGGTTCAAATCAGGTGTAATTTAGGTTAAAGTAGGTTCAAAGTAGGTCACAGTAGGTTCAAAGTAGGTATACTGTTGTTTAAAGGAAGTTCAAATTAGGTTCAATATAAGTCCATTGTAGGTTCAATAAAGGCCCAATGTAGGCTTAAATAAGCTTGAATGTAGGTTCAAATAAGCTTTAACGTTGGTCCAAATTAGGTTCAAAGTAAGTCTAATATAGGTCAGAGTAAGTTAAAAGTAGGTGTAATGTAGGTCAAAGTAGGTTCAAATTAGGTTCGAATGTAGGTCACAGTGGGTTCAAAGTAGGTATACTGTTGTTTAAAGGAAGTTCAAATTAGGTCAAATTAGGTTCAATATAAGTCCATTGTAGGTTCAATAAAGGCCCAATGTAGGCTTGAATGTAGGTTGAAATAAGCTTTAATGTTGGTCCATATTAGGTTCAATGTAAGTCTAATGTAGGTCAGAATAAGTTAAATGTAGGTGTAATGTAGGTCAAAGTAGGTTCAAATTAGGTTCGAATGTAGGTCACAGTGGGTTCAAAGTAGGTATACTGTTGTTTAAAGGAAGTTCAAATTAGGTCAAATTAGGTTCAATATAAGTCCATTGTAGGTTCAATAAAGGCCCAATGTAGGTTTAAATAAGCTTGAATTTAGGTTCAAATAAGCTTTAACGTTGGTCCAAATTAGGTTCAATGTAAGTCTAATATAGGTCAGAGTAAGTTAAAAGTAGGTGTAATGTAGGTCAAAGTAGGTTCAAATTAGGTTCGAATGTAGGTCATAGTAGGTTCAATAAAAGGTTCAATGTAGGTGTAATGTAGGTTTAATGTAAGTCTATAATATATAGCTTCAATATAGGTATAATTATATGACACGAAAACCTAATTTTGTTAGAAATTTTTAATTTTTTGAATTTTTTGATTTTCGTTTTCATTTTTAAAAAAAAGGAAAAGTAACTGAAGATTAATGTGACCAATGTACGAGAAATATTGGCCTCATTTTAACAAAAATTAATGCGCTTTTTAAATATTTTTTTTTAACATATGCTAATCATAAAATATTTTGCGAAAGCAATAAACTTTCTGGCTTTCAAAAAACTCGTTAATTTATTATTAAAGTTTAAAAATGATCGTGATTCGTATATATAAATATTAAATTACCAATTATAGACGTTACATATACAAATTTATAAAATGTACCATTTCATATACTAATTAATAAAAAAAAAATGAAATTTATTTACTATTACTATATAATTTATATAATATATAATAATAATAATAATAATATATATACTATTATTTAAATTTTTCTTTTATTTTTCGAATTATTTAAAAAATTATTCATTTTCTCTACTAATTAGTGTAATATTTATATAAATATAAATCTTAAAAATATTTATAGTAATAATTCTAATATCTATCTTTTTTTTTCTAATTTCAGGTGAGTCCTACAGTGCAAAAAAGAAAAATCATTGAAATGAACGATTTTTATAAACACCTTTTTTGGGATAAGTAAAAAAAATTTTTATTTTATAATTAATTAATTTATTGAATTCTATTTAGAATTCTATAAATATTTTAGACATCTTTATTAGATATTATTATTTTTGATTATTATCTTAATATTTAATTGAATTATAATTTTCAATTATCGATAATAATATATAATTATTATTATTATAGAAAATTATAATATACAGATCAAAATAATCCGCACAGAATCGATTAAAAGGTGTTCTCTCTTTCTTTCTTTCTCTTTTATAAAAACTTTCGTCAACTTTCTCCCTGCCAGTAGCCGTGACGAGAAAATGTCTATTTTTATCATTTTGATTCCTTATTGCAAGTGTGAAGAATTTATTAAGCTTATTAAAAGTCAAGATGCTAAATTTAATTGCAATTTCATAATAAAAATATTTCATTTGAATTTAAATCAAGTGAAAATAATTTTACATTTCACAAGCAATTGGCAATAGTATAATGTATATATAGCAATATAAGAATCAAAATCAGCATAATAATAATTAGATATTAATTTAATATATAATAGAAAATTTTTTTTGAAAATTTATTTTTTACATACACCCAGAAAAAAAGATTTTTTGTTACAAAAGAAATTTTTCTTTGAATCAAAGAAATTTGTGTATTTTTATAGGGTTAAAGAAAAATTTCTTTGATTTAAAGAAATTACTTTTTACTTTTTTTTTTGTTGACTCAAAGAAACTTTTCTTTGATTTAATGAAACATTTCTTTACTTAAAAGAAACTTTTTTTGATTCAAAGAAATTTTTCTTTAGGTTAAAAATATCATTTAAAAAAAAAATGTTTTTTAATTCACCATTTTTTTTTTTTTTTTTTGGTAAAAGTAAAGAAAACTTTATTTAATTCAAATAAATTTCATTTTTGATTTAAAAAAAAATGATTTTAGAAAACAATTTCTTTATTTTAAAGAAATCTTTTTTCTTGATGTAAAGAAATTCAAATATAACTATATAATTAATGCCAATAAATAGAAATTGATAGAAAAAAAAAATTCTCCCTCGATTTAATTTCCTTACACAGAAAACGTTTATAATTTTCCATTTTTTTCAAGTTCTATGTTGGGAAAAAAATTAACCCTTTTCCCGGTACCATATACAATAATTTTCCCCACTTATAATATATAGTTGAAGTTCATCACGTGACTAAAACACATCATTCTATTTATAGCTATTTACGAAAAAAAAGAAACATAACCTAAAATATGTAAACCCAATATAAATAACATTTAAAAAAGAAAATCAAAAAATTTTAAATAGTAACATATATATATATATATATATATATATATATATATATATTTTTTAAATCATATTTTTAGAAGTACATTTCAATATATTTTTGGAATATATACGAAAGAAATTTTTATTTCTGCTTGTGTAACATAAATGATTAATTGCTTCCTGAATAATTTAGCAATTATTTTGCGAATTCGTGATTTGTTGAAAAGTTGAGAATTTGATCGACTTGTCCTCTTTTTTTGTTATTATTTTTATTATTATTTCTATTTATTTTTTTTTCTTCTTCTTCATTGCAACGTCATCAGCAATACTGTCCCATAAATATCGGTCAATCCAATTAAATAATTAAATCCGTCCAACGACGTTTGCGAGCTGGTAAAAACCAGTATATTTACTCTATTGCGAATTTCTACGGCTTTTTGGACTCAATCGCTTCTCATGTATATATACCTATATATATATATATATATATAAACCAAATATAATGTTGTTTTTTTATTTACCTAACTTTTTGCAGGCGAAATTGCTTAAAAATTTACATAATATAAGAGTTGCAAATATTGTACCTTGCAATTTATTTTTAGAATTTAAAAAAAAGTAATTTACAACAAAAATACAATTGCACAATAATAGTAATTTAATTTTAGAATTTTATTTTTTTTTACTATATATTATTAATTAATGTGTCCTATGAGTATAGGGCATGACCAATAAATTAGGAATTTTTTTTTATAAAATTTTTTTATACTTGGTACACAATTTTGAATTTTAAAAATTTGATATATAGATACTAAATTTAAAATTAATGACGCCCAAAATCCCCTAAGTAATGAATTTTTTGGTAATATAATTGAATTTTGGAAAATAACCGCCAATTTGAATTTTAAAGAACTCACATCAAATTCGTAATCAGAGACCCCAAAAATCCCCGAATCACCATAGTTTCAAGCGAATTCGATCAATTTTGAAAAATTATTCCACCATATTGGATTCGTCATTTTGAATTTTGAAAAACTATTGTTA
The DNA here is from genome assembly GCF_019393585.1 of Leptopilina boulardi. NCBI lineage: Eukaryota > Metazoa > Arthropoda > Insecta > Hymenoptera > Figitidae > Leptopilina > Leptopilina boulardi. The sequence continues at coordinate 750,531 of NW_026137932.1, read as the reverse complement.
TTATGGTAATCAGCGACCCCAAACCCCCCCCCCTCCCGAGTAATTAATTTTCATCAATTTTGAAAAATTATTCCACCATTTTGGATCCGCCATTTTGAATTTTGAAAATTTGACCTCAGATTCGTAATCAGCGACCCCGAAAACCTCCCGAGCAGCAATTTTAAATCGAATTTGATCAAATTTTAAAAAAGTGATTCGCCATTTTGGAGCCGCCATTTTGCTTTTTTGGAATCCGACTTCGGACTCGTAATTAATGATACCATAGAGTTATACATATTAAAATTTTTGTCTTAAAATCTTTTTATAAATATATACATTTAAGGGGTTTCCTAAATTTTTTTGGTCAAAAAAATCGAATTTTTTTTTTTCATTTTTTGATAGGAAAGTATGTTAAGAATGTGTGGTTAAATCATTAGATCGTAATTCGCTCATAATCTTAAGTTATTTAACAAAATACATATATATATATATATGCGTCTACAGATCGTATAATTAACCCTTTCGTGCCCACGATAAACCGAGCGAATGGATTTGCTTGAAATTCGTTACTCGGGGGTTATTAGGGTCTCTGATTACGAATTTAATGTCAGATTTTAAAAATTCAAAATGGCGGATCCAATATGGCTGACAAGTTTTTTAAAAAGTGTTTAGATTGGCTCGAAATGTCCTACTCGGGGGTTTGTGGGGTCGCTGATTACGAATATGATGACAGAATTCGAAAATTCAAATATAAAAAAGGTTTTTTGGTTTGCTGATAATAAACCCGACGTGGTCATGGACCCAGTAAGGACAATTCATCATATTCATATCATTTCTTTATTTTCGAGCAAATCCGATTAGTTTTAAAATTTTCGTCCGCCATATTGGATCCGCCATTTTGAATTTTTAAATTCTGACATCATATTCGTAATCAGCGACCCCAAAAACCCCCGAGTACCAAGTTTCGAGTAAATGCAATTGATTTTTAACTTTCATGTCCGCCATATTGGATCCGCCATTTTGAATTTATAAAATCTGACATCATATTCGTAATCAGCGACCCCAAAAACTCCTGAGTAAGAGTTTTCAAGCTGATTTAGTTACTTCTGCTTGACTAATTATAACCTTTTGATATCAAAACTTTAAACGCTTTTTTCTCAAAACACTATATTTAAAAATGGTAACCAGTAGAACTCAAAAACCGTTTGACCGATTTCAAAAATTCAAGTTGCATTCGATTCAGTGGAAGTTGTTGCAGATCCTAAACCTCTAATATATTTAAAATATTCAATAATCAGGTTTTGTGAGTGATTGATTGTCAAAAAAATGGTGTTTTTTCAGTTTTTTGGGTTCCAAAGCTTGCCATTTTTTTAATTTTTGATTTTTTTTTAATATCTCGAGGTTTAGGACCTGTATTAGGTCTTAAACTTTAAAATCACGTTTAATTTTTTTATTTTAGATGATTTTGCGATGAGCTACAGTGGTTACCGTAAAGGACCTTGATTTTGACCAGTGTATATAGTGACCTCTGTAGAAGGAGCATAATAATATTTTTTATGATCGCAATTTTTTTTTTAAATAGTTCTTGACGTATATAGTAACATGTAAAAACTTTTGATCAATTATATTTTAAAACTTTTGAGTAAACGATCTTTTAAAAACCCTTCTATTTTAGGGCAAAAAAAATTTAGGAAACCCCTTAATTTGGAAAATTAAGAAATAGCGGGAAATTTTCCGGGCATCGTAATAAAAACCCCTACTCCGCCATCTTTTTTATAAAATGTATTTTTTTCACGGTTTTTACGACCAAACTATATATAAACATTTAACACACGTAAATCTGTTAAATTTTCAGCAAACGTACATCAATGATTTACAGGGTGAATTTATTTTTGATTGCAAAGGAAGGGGCGGAAGTGGGAGGGAATGAAAAGCTTAGAAAAAGGGGGTAGGAAAAACAGAAGGGAAAAATAAAATCGGGTCATGCCGATCACGTATAAGGAATCACTGTAAAGCCGTATGTGGTGATAAATTATATGTATATATATATATATATATATATATATATATATATATATATATATATTTTGGTATCAGGGATAGGCACTCATCGTATAAACGAAAAGAGTGCTCTCTTCAATGGTTTTCGTTTCAGAACTTTGGGTTCGCCGACCGTGCAATTTCTACGTATTACAAGATGGGATATAACGGCTCGCCATGACTTTTGGTGGTACTAATCCCGCGTGCGGCGGCTTGCAATTTTATCGTGTTTCAATTCGATACGCCTGAAATTCATGCGATAAAAATGGGCGGCACACGAGGCGGTAATTTACGTTCTCTCTCACTTTTTTATTCCCCCCCCCCCATTGGAAATCTAACTACGATTTAATTTTATTTTTTTGTTTCTTTTTTTCAAGTTCCTTTCAATAATCTACTTTTTATATTATGGCACATTAATTTTTTTTTTAAAAAAAGGTCCAGGGATTTGCGATGAGAAAAGAGAGAGAGACAGAGGGATATTGGATCCGCCATTTTGAATTTTGAAAATCTGACCTCGGATTTGTAATCAGCGACCTCGAAAACTACCCAAACAGCAATTTTAAAACGAATTTGATTAAATTTCTTGAAAAAGTAGTCCGCCATATTGGCTACGCCATTTTGAATTTTTAAATCCAATTTTAGATTCGTAATCAGCGAAAACCCCGAAAACCCCCAAGTAACAAATTTCAAATAAATTGGATCAATTTTTTAAAAAATTTAATTATTTTAAAGCAGCCATTTTGAATTTTGAAAAACTGTTGCCGTTTTCGTAATTAGCAATCCCAAAAAACCTTCATGTACACGGAAAAAAAGAAATAGTAATTTTTACTACTTTCATAGTAAAATGGGATCTGTCCGAAGTTTCTGCGCATCTATGTCAACTTTTACTCCAAAAATAGTAAAATTTGCTCCAGAAATAGTAAAATTTACTCCACAAATAGTAAAAATTATTACAAAAATAGTAAATTTTACTATTTTTTGAGTAAAAGTTGCCAGAGATGCGCAGAAACTTCGGACAGGTCCAATTTTACTATGAAAGTAGTAAAAATTACTTTTTCTTTTTTTCCGTGTAATAAATTTTAAGCAAAACGATCAAATTTTTATGGGACGCATGATTATGTTCTAAAAATCATTACTTAGAATTTTTATTTTATTGAATTTCATTTGTCATAATTATTTTTTAACCTAATTTTTTATTTGTTCGAATTATTATATTTGATTGAATTTCTCTAAAACCGATTTTTCTGTAGAATTTTTTACTTAACCGAAAAATCATTTTTAACAGAATTTTTATTTGTCCGAAATTGCAAATGACCGAACAAACAAACGATTTTGGCGCGATTTTTAAAATCAACCAATCACAATTTTATGGATAATTTTTAATTGGTTGATTTTAAAAATCGCGCCAAAATTGTTTGTTCGGTCATTTGCAATTTCGGACAAATGAAAATTCTTTAAATTAGAAATTCTGTTAAATGATTTTTCTGTTAAGTAAAAATTCTGTAGTATAAAAAATCGTTTATATATGGAAATTCAATGAAATAATAATTCGAAAAAATGAAAATTCATTTGAAAGAATAAAATGAAAAATTCTATGCAATGAAATTCTACCCAATAAGAATTCTTTAAAATGCGCCTATTATTGTTAAATGAAAATTTGAGCAAAAAAAAAAAAAAAAATTCTGACAAATAAAAATTCGAAGATATAAAAATTCTGTGAAGTTAATTTTTAGTTATATAAAAATTCTTTATAATATAGAAAATCGTTTTGATGAAAATTTTTGCAAACTATACTAATTCGAAGAAATAAAAATTAGGCTCAAAAATATAATTATGACAAATGAAATTTCATAGAATGAAAAATCTAACTAATGATTTTTAGAACATAATCATGCTTCCCATTTTTACAAAGATTTTATTTATTCCAATAAAGTATTTTTGAAAAAATATATATGGACCAAAATATTAGAAATCAATTAACTAAATTGTACCATTCGTAATTATATAAAAAAAAATGGATTGTAATTTTGAAAATAACTGGAAAATTAATGACGATAATAATTATTACGATTGATGAAAGTAAATGACCACGTCTGACTGCACTTACGTCTTAAAGGGCATGTAATTTTATGTCACAAGACGCGTGTTCACGTAATCAGAAAAAATTTTTTTTAAACTGTCGAAACTCTTAAAAAAAGTAATTATCTTTTATAATCTTTCACATAATAAATGCGTATAAATAAGGTTAATTAAAATTTTTCTTTTTTTTTCTAATTAAAAATTTAACAAATATGCATTGAATTTCTATTAAGTTTAATGTATTCCTTATTGACATAACCTCAAACAACAAATTATTAATATAACCTCAATTTAAAAAATTATTAACATAACCTCAAACTGCAATTTCGTTTCATAGTTAAATAGAAATTAAAATTAATTTTACCAAATTTTTTAAACGATTGTATATTAATTGTAAAAACCCAAAAATATTTTTTTGCCAAAATTATTGACTAACTGTAAACATTAAATACTAACAAAAAAAATTTTGATTTAATACAACTGTTTATTTTTAAGGTTATGTCAATGCTTTGAACTTGCTTAATAAATTTTTTGTTTTCTCACGTCACAGGTGTGTGTATATGTATAATATTGATTTTGTTACATTTATAGATTTATAAAAATAAGTCTCAACCTTGTCTCGCAACACTTTAAATTACAATAATTTAAAAAATTATCAAATTTTTATTTTGTAACAATTTTTTTTTTTTCTGTACAAAGTGAAAAAAAACTTATGTAAATTAATGATGAAAATAATGTTTATTTATGAGGAGGAGAGCAAGAAAAAAAAAAATGTTTATAAAGATCGTTTTTTCGTATTCTTGAAATTTGTATAATATGTTTGCACACCTCAAACTGATTGTGTATGTGTGTGTGTGTGTAGAATGTATCGAACGGCCTTTGAAAAACAAATTAACATAAAAGCAAGAGATTTGGGTCGCCGGGTCATTGGAGTGGAGCCAGAAAAGTGAAACGCTTGCAAGGGACTCTTTCGTGTCACCTTTGTGTATAATGTGTGTGTATATATATAGTTATATATGCCCCTTTCTCTCTCCCTCTCTCTCCCCGCGCTTTTTCTCACGAATAATGATGTCATTCTCATGCAAAAGGGAATATTTTCCACCCTCACATTTTCACCCCTCTCTAATGACCTTACCTTGAATTTTCTTTTTTCTTTTTTTTTTTTTTTTTTTACTCTCAAAAGCTAGAAAAAATTTATTTCTTTAAAATTATTTTTATTTTCTATAATTTTTTAATTTCTTTTCTATAAATTTTTATAATAAAAATTATTTTTTAAAATTTATTTTCTATATTTTTTATTTTTAAATTAATTTTTAAAATTCTTTTTTACAATTTTTTTTTTATGATAAAAATTTATTTTTTTTAAATTTCTTTTTTGTATTATATTAAAATAATTGTTTTTTTTTAATAATTAACGTAAATAATAATTATTTTCATAATAATATTTTTCATTATAATATATTAATTTAAATTTATATTTATTTCAGTAACTTTGTCATTAAAATTTTTTTATATTTTCGCGGTTGGTTTCCATTGTTCCTACTCGCCAAAATCCCCACTCGCCATTTGTCATATAATCCTCGTCAACTACCGCACCCTGCTCAAGGGAAAATTTAGTGACTTTATTATTAAAATAAAAATTTACTATAAACTTATTTATTTTTTATTATTTATTCAAAATAGTTATCAATTTACAAAAGTTGATGGTAAAATTGTAAAAAAAAAAAAAAAACAGTAAATAATATTGAAGTGATTAAATTTTGTAATATTTGAAGTTTATTGTAAAAGTACCATTATAGTTGCGATGAGTGGTTGGTTTCCATTGTCCCCATTTGGCAAAATCCCTACTCGCCATTTGTCATATAATTCTCGTCAACTACCGTACCCTGCTCAAGTAAAATTTTAGTGACTTTATTGTTAAAATTAAAAGTTACTATAAAGTTACTAAATTTTTACTATAGCATGGTGCGGTAGTTGACGAGAATTATGACAAATGGCGAGAGGGAACTTTGGCAAATGGGGACAATGAAAACCAATCATTCTAATTTATATAATATAGAGTATTTTCTATTTGATACTACATATATTTAATCTAGTAACATTTCTAGTAACTTTTAATAATATGAAGACTCCCCTCTCTTATTTTAATATTTTAGATACTCAAATATATAAACGTTGTGTAAGAACTCTTATATGTAATTTTAGATTATTACGAATCTGATATCAGTTTTTCAAAATTCAAAATGGCGGTTCCAATATGCAGGACCTTTTTATCAAAGATTGATCAAATTCACTTGAAACTGATTACTCGGGGATTTTCAAGGTCGATTATTACGAATTTAATGTCAGATTTTCAAAATTCAAAATGACGTATCCAATATGGCGGACGTAATTTTTAAAAATTGATCGGATTTACATGAAACTGGTTACTTAGGGGTTTTTAAAGTCGCTAATTACGAATTTAAAGTCAGTTTTTCAAAATTCAAAATGGCTGATCCAATATGGCGGATTAGTTTTTCAAAAATTGATCAAATTCACTTGAAACTTGTTACTCGGAGGTTTTTAAGGGTCGCTGATTACGAATCTGATATCAGTTTTTCAAAATTCAAAATGGCCGATACATTATGGTGGAATAATTTTTCAAAATTGATCAAATTTGCTTGAAACTGGTGACTGTGGGGTTTTTGAGATCGCTGATTACGAATTTAAAGTCAGTTTTTCAAAATTCAAAATGGCTGATCCAATATGGCGGATTATTTTTTCTAAAATTGATCAGATTCACTTGAAACTTGTTACTCGGAGGTTTTTGGGGTCGCTGATTACGAATTTGATATCAGTTTTTTAAAATTCAAAATGGCCGATAGATTATGGTGGAATAATTTTTCAAAATTGATCGCATTCGCTTGAAACTGATGACTGGGAGGTTTTTGAGATCGCTGATTACGAATTTGATGTCAATTTTTCAAAATTCAAAATGACGGTTCCAATATGTCGGACCTTTTTATCAAAAATTGATCAAATTCACTTGAAACTGATTACTCAGGGATTTTCAAGGTCGATTATTACGAATTTAATGTCAGATTTTCAAAATTCAAAATGACGTATCCAATATGGCGGACGTAATTTTTAAAAATTGATCGGATTTACATGAAACTGGTTACTTAGGGGTTTTCAAAGTCGCTGATTACGAATTTAAAGTCAGTTTTTCAAAATTCAAAATGGCGAATTCAATATGGAAGAACAATTTTTTTTAGTTTATCATTATTATTATTATTATTATTAACTTTAGCACCCGGGACGAACGTCCCCCATCCTATAGACGTCCCTGGTACATTGAATTTTTAATTTTTTTTAAAAATAAATTATTCCTAATGTTTCAATTAAAATATAGAAAAAAAAATTATAAATAAATGAAATAAAAATTATATTTTTATTAATTAATAACGGCTTTTATATGGGGATTTTTTTTTTTTTTTTTTAATTGTCTAATAGTCGAGGGAGAGTTCTGAATATATAACGAAATATTGGTATTTAACCCATGGGGTCACCATGCAATTGAAGTAATTGTGGGCGCAAGAAACTTCGTTGAAGTTGAAAATTAGTCGCAACAAACATATATACTCTATATATTCTTATGCGTTAGAGGTCAACGCCATTAAAATTGAAAATCAATAAATATTTTTCACTTTTTGACCCTTTTCCTCATATATATATATATATATATATGTCAATTTTTTAAAACAAATTAAATTTTCATTGGCATAGTTTTAAATTCGTGAAGGAATCTATTAATTTATTTTGTACTGTACGAGAAGAATTCTCGTTATTTCAAAGTATTTTCGCTTCGTTCAAGCATATATTCCTTAATTTTATACTTGAGAGGCAAAATTTTAAGAATTTTTAGCAATTATTTTTTTCCAGTAAAATTTTAATTAATTTTAGAAACACTTTTCTCTCTATTATTTTTAATTTTTATAATTAATATAATATAATATAATAATAATTATTATTATTAATATCAATAAAAAAATTTTAAAAAAATATATTTTACCTACTTAAAAAATTCTTTAACAAAAAATATAATTTGGTAACATTTGGAGAGAGTGAGAGTGCATATGGTATTAATACTTTTCATACATATAAATTGCCATGTGACCTTTAATAAGTCTTGCAAGTGACCACCATTATTATTGTTATTATTATTATTATTATTATTATTAAGTGTTTGTCCGCCATTTGTGGATCTATAGAAATTTTTCGTTTGGGGAAGTTAAAATTATGCAATACATATATATATATATATATATATATACAATATACACTATACATAATATGTGTAGCTCGATGAACAAATTACAAAACATGTCGAGACTGGTTGGTGCTTGTCCTTTTCAGGTCTCTTTTTCTTTGTATATAAGAAGTCGTCCCACCCAAATCTTTTTGTCAGTAGGCGACAGGTGTTGAGCGCGTCCTTTTAAATTTTTTTTTTTTTTGACTTTATTCTTTATAAATACCTCTGGGTATATGATACATATATATATAAAATAATTAGTATGAGTTCGTTTTTTGAAAATGAAATATAAAATATTGTGCATTCGCTTTTAACACTCACATACATTTTTAAATAAAAAAAAAAAATTAATAGTTATAATAATAAAAAAAAACATTTATAAGACTATAAAAAAATGCGATGCATCAGTAGTCTTTCTCTTCTCATTGTTCGTTACGAATGTGATATAAAAATGATTATATATATATAGAACAAAATTGATTGTTCTTTTTTTTATTTCTATGTATTTTTTGTTGGTAAAAATTCGTGAAAGACTTTTTTTTTTTTTAATTAAAAATTTTGGCGCCCAGAGTAATTGCCCCTGCACTATATACGGCCCTGAAAATGAATAAAAACCGGTGTTTACCACAAGTATTAATTATTATTATTTTATTTTTTTGCCAGAAAAATTTGCTGTAGCAACTAAAATGTTTCGCTAGAGATGTTAAAGATAAAAAAAATTCGCTGCCACAGCAAACTACACTGAAAAATATAATTTATTTGATTCAAATAATTGTTTATTTGACTATTAGCAAATAAATATTTCTTTGAATCAATTTTTATTGGAGTCAATTAAATTTTATTTGTTTTAAATAAAGAAATATTTGGTTTAAATATAGAATTTATTTGATTCATAATATAAAAATTATTTGATACAAATAAATATTTATTTGATTATAGTCAAGTAACCAATCAAATAATTTTTTTTTTTTTTTAGTGTAAAAAATATAAAGAAAAATTTATTTACAAATTAAAAGCCTTTTTAGTATTTTGCTAAAAGAAAAAAATTAAAGCAAAGAAATATATATAGAATTGATTTTCCATTATTTTCAATTTATAAACTCATTTCAAAGTGTGACTTAATTGACGATATTAATGGGATCACTAAAACAATTAAATTGAAGTGATAAAATAACTTTTTTTTTCCTTTAATTTAACAAACCCTAATTGCTCTAAATGACTTTATTTTCTTTGGTTTCATTAACAGAAAAGGTTCCATTTAAAAGCACTTTGAATAACCACTTTTAACATGCAGACATATATAAAATTTACTTTTCAATTAATATATCTCTATCTTTTTTTCTCACTTTCATCCCTCTTAAAAAAAAAACCTTCTTCTATAGTAATTTGTATAATTTGAAAAATTGACAATTAGAAAATTATTTTATTTTTAAGTTAATTTTTAAAAATTTTTTCCTATTTGCATTAGACTAAGAAAAAAATTTTCTTTTTATCATTGTTATATTATTATTATTACTATTAATTATTATAATTTTTATTATAATAATTATTATAAATATTATTTTTGAAAATCATTAATTTTTTTTACAATGAAAATATTTTTGTTAATAATTGTGCAATTAAACTTTTTATAAATATGAAAAATAAATAAATATTCAATAAATAAAAAAATAATTTTAATTAGACAATTTGTTAATAAAATTTAAAAATTCTAATTTTTAACTAAAAAAAAAAAATCTAACTAAAGAAAATTAAAAAATTTTAACTGAAGAAAATTAAAATTTTTTTTTTTCTGTTTGAAAGAAAAAAAATAAAACTAATATTATGTTCCGCTCTGTTGCACTGCGTGTGTATTAAGGGAAAAGAACTTCTGTTGGTACTTTAAGAATAAGAGAGGGAGAGAAAGGGGGGGGGGGAGCACATGGTTAGATGTAAAGAGAGTTTTGGCTTTTGCGGGATAAGAAAAGAAAAAGAGCAGCTGAAATGAAGACTCAGGAGAAAAGGAAAAATGAAGAGAGAAAGAGAGAGTTAGTATATATATGGAAGAAACGAGGAAAGAAAAAATAAGAAGAATGACGTAAAAAGGCTAACAAAATAATAAGAGAGCTGATGTAAGTGAGTGAAAGAGCCTAAAGATAATATTTAAAATCCTTTTATTTTTAAACTAGGCGAGAAAATAAAAAAAAAAATAATTTTTTTCATACTCTTTTTTTGCATTATATTTGTTTTTTAGTTAGAAATTTTTTTTTTAATTTCAAGTATTTGAATTAAATAAAAATTTGTCTCAATGCTAAATAACTATAGATATATTTTTTTGAAACAAATAAATATTTATTTGATTGAAATAAATATTTTTGTAAAACAAATAAATATAATTTTTTCAAACAAAATTTTTTTTTTAAATTCATAAGATTTTTCATTTTATTTAAAGCAAAGAAATATATTTATTTGTTTCAAAAAAAAAAAAAAAATATTTCTTTACCTCTGAGACAAATTAATTTTTTTCCGGATGCGATTTTATCACGAACGAATTTCATATATGAATACTATCTTTATTGTAATCAATACTATCAATATTTTCAATCTCTCAATACAGTCAGATTGCAAATTCAAATTATCAGCATTAAAAAAAAAAAAAGATTTTTTAAAATCTCCACAAATTTCGTTATATACATTTTGTCAGTTAAATGTAAACATAACCTCAATTTTTCAATTTGCCAATAATCTTATTTAATGTTATTTTATTTTGGAATTTTTTACGCCAATTCTTTAATTGTTTTTAAAAAATAAAACGCGATGAAAGGCCTCTTAATATTCGAAAAACATTTGTATGGAAATTTTTATACTTGATACAACTGTGAATTTATTAATTTTCTAATTTTATTTAGTCATTATTTTGATAAATATCTAATCTGTCGTTATATAGGTAGTCAGTTGATTGTAATGAATTACTCATTGGTATTGTAATTTTTAAAATTAATTTTATCTAAACACATTAAAAGTCAACGTAGAATAGAAACATAGCCGGAATTATAACCGCTAACTTAAACGGAATAATGAGTTAGAAAAGGACAAACAATACGTCTATCCTTCTCTAACTCATTCCCCCGGTTGCGTTTATGATTACGATTACGGTTACGTTTTTATTCTGCTCAGGCCTTAACACAATGTTCAATAAACAAAAAGTGAGGTTATGACATTTCTTTGACTTTTGGTTGGCTGACATTGACCCCATTCACCATTTGTCATAATTCTCGTCAACTACCGCATCCTGCTCTAGTGAAAATTTAGTAACATAGTAAATTTTTATTTTAACAATAAAATCACTAAATTATCACTAGAGCAGGGTACGGTAGTTGAAGAGAATTATGACAAATAACGAGTGGGAACAATGGAAACCAACCACAAGGGTGCCTTAGGGCCAGTGCACAATAGCAACGCGAACGTGAAGCATGAGTTAGAAAAGGACAGAATATAGGTATCCTTTTCTATCTCATGCTTCACGTTCCCGAAGCTATTTGTGCATTGGCCCTAAGGCACACTCATGGTTGGTTTCCATTGTCCCCACTCGACAAACTCCACACTCGCTATTTGTCATAATTCTTGTCAACTATCGCACCCTGCTCAAGTAAAAATTTAGTGACTTTATTGTTAAAATTAAAAGTTACTATAAAGTTATTAAATTTTAACTAGAGCAGGGTGCGGTAGTTGACGAGAATTATGACAAAAATGGCGAGTAGGGATTTTGCCAAATGGGGACAATGGAAACCAACCACTCATCGCAACTATAATGGTACTTTTACAATAAATCTCCAATATTACATAATTTATTTACTTTTCAATATTATTTTCTTCTTTTTACAATTTTTCCATCAACTTTTGTTAATTCATAACTATTTTGAATAAATAATAAAAAAAAATTAATAATTTTATAGTAAATTTTTATTTTAACAATAAAATCACTAAATTTTTTACTAGAACTAATCCTTTGATTGGTTAAAATCTATTCTGCTAATTTGCTGCATATGACATAGACCTTAGTAACTTTATAGTAACTTTTAATTTTTACTATAAAGTTACTAAATTTTTACTAAAACAGGGTGCGGTATTTCTAAATCTTCAAAAAAAAAAAAAAAATTTTAATGACAATAGAAAATAAAAATTGAACACGACGTGGTAAGATAAAAGTCAGGATGAATAGATGCGGTCCTGGCATTCGGATGAAGAAGGAACGGTGTGATTCTATGTTGGAAAAAAAGAGAGAGAAAAAAAAGAGAGATAGTTATAGAGGGGGTTGTTGATGGAAGAGAACGACTTGTAGAAGAAGATGGGAAGCGAGACGCCGTGGGAGGGATGGGGGGGGGGGAAAGGTTGGAAAAGGAAGCATAGAAGCTGGGAAAGAATGGGACCCAACCGAGAGAGAGAAAGAGAGAGAGAGAGAGAGGTTAGTGCTCGCTTCCAAGGCTCTGCTTTGCGCCGCGTATACTATGCAGGATATCCAATGGGATGCTGCATTGTTGGTCCAGCGTGAATGTTGATCACCCTACACACTGGCCATGGTGGATGATGCCGCCACGAATCTCGAATCTATTTCGCTCTTTTGCCTTTGTACTCGCATGTCCGAACCGAACCGCATCTACCTCCCCCTTTTTTCTACCTTACCCCCCCCTCTCTCTCTCTCTCTCTCTCTCTACGTATCTCCTTCTTTCCTTCTTCCTCGCGCAACCAGAAAAAGAAAGAAAAACGCACTGATTCAACGTTCCAGAAAAAATATTCTTTTATTTTTTTCTTCCCCCCCCCTCCCCACGTTTCTTCTCTTTAAATAAAAGCTTGTGTCCCGCGCTCCTTATTATGGAGCTTTGTTTACAAACATGAGAAGCAATGTTTACTTTAAAGACTGTCTCCTGTCTTTTTCTCGTCGGCTTGCTTTAATCCCCGCGTGCGCGCAGTAAATTCCAATGTAAAGAATGTTTTTTTTTTTTTAAATTTTATTTATCATTTTTTATTTTTAATCTCGTAATTTAGTGTATTTAAAAAAATTGAAGGAAATTGATTTTCTAAAATATTCAGGGGCGTACGTAGATTAAATTCTCCTCCCCCCCCCTCGTCTACGTACGGTCCTGTTAAATATCGATTAATTTTTTGTCGATAGGTTTTTGCTTTTCTTTCATGTTGCCTACGCAGAATAAAATCTCTAAACGTAAATCTTAAGCTTTTACATGAGAGAGTAAAGGATAGTAATATCTTTTGTCCTTTTCTCTCTCATGTAAAAGCTTAAGATTTACGATTAGAGAGATTTTATTCTGCTTAGGCATATTCTGTTCTAACGGTTGCAACCAATGAGGTGAATTGCAATGGGAAATTAGAGGACGATAGCAACCAGGGGCGGCTCTAGGGTTGATTAGTCACCCCCCGAGCAAGAACATAACCTAAAAAAAAACTTTTTCCCTAACCTTTTCATATTACCTAATTTAATGATTGTTAAAATTTTGTAAAATGAAGGAAATTAAATAGGTTGCAAAATAATTTTTTTTGCATCGCATAATTTATAAATTTCATAAAAATATTATTATTATTTGTTAATTATTCGTGACACGCTATTCATTATCCTTGAAAAAAATTTAAAAAAAAAAAATTTTAATCTCGAAAGATCGCATAATTGACCCGGGCGCCTTTTTTTCAAAAGCCGTCCCTGATTGCAACCAATCAGAAAGCGATTACGACCAATCAGAAAACGTTAGTTGCTAATTATAGAACAATAGACGCGAATAAAACAAAACGATGCGATGGAACAAATCAAGAAACAATATACAATAGCAGATCAGTGAACTGTATTTAAATATCAGTCAATTAGAGGATTTGCATCATTTTTTTTTTCTTACAATTTTTATAAATTATTCAAAACTGAGAAAAGGAAAAAAAATTATTTTTTTGATATTCTTTTATTAATAATTATTATGAGGCTTCAAACAAATATATTTATATGAGAATAAAATATTTTTGTGATTTTTATTATTTTTATTCTCTTTAATATTTGCGACAATATTTTAAACTTTCTGGGTCAGCAATGATATATATATATATATATATGTATATTTTTTTTTTATTTTTTTAATATGGATTCCGGTCATCTGCTTGAATAAAAAATAGACGAGGCGAACTTTTTTTTTTTTTTTTATCTATATACCTGCGACCTGCTCTGGCTACTCACCCAATGTGAATGCTGACTTGGTTTTCATCTGAATAATTCTCAGTATCTCGTTGACCCATCTTGAAAATATTTAAAAGAACTCAGTGCTGTATATATATTTCTGTAATCGTTGCCAAGTGCAAAAAAGAAAATTATTAAGGAAAAAAAAAATGAAGGGCAAACTATAAAATTTTGCAGTTATTTTTAATTTTTCTATTTATTGTTCACAATTTACCAGAAACAGAAGTTGAAAAATTTTTTTATTAATAAAAAAAATTATTTTTTTAATATTTTTTTTTTTTTTAATTTTTATTTTTTAAAGAGAAAAATTTTCCTGAAAATTTAAATCTTTTGATACCTATAAAATGTGTTTAATATTTTCTTTTTCTCTGTGTTTATAAAATATGTTTTGCATTCTTGGCTGAATGCCAATTTTTTTCAAAAAATTTATTTTATATTGTATCAAATTTTATTGGTTTTCTTTTTTATTTTAAAATTATTTTGTGTGTATATCAATAATCGTAATATTTTTTTATGATTGCATAATCGTAAAAAAAAAAATTATTTTTTGATACAATTTTTTTTTATTACAGATATAGAGTATATTTGAAATGAGATAATATTAAATTAATAATAAAATTGTCCTTCACGATTAATTTAGAAAAGTTTGACCTTTGCGAATAAGAGGAATGCATATATAAAATAGTTCTATTTTATAAATAGAGGAATTTTTGAATTTTCCAAGTGCATTCTATATGTAATATATTTTTTCCACTCATTGATCAGTAACGGCATTAGCAAAAATAACGCCTGTGTCGAATTTGTAATAGCGCCCTTTTTAACGATTCTTAATTTTTTTTTTAATTTTAACAAATATTGTACAATTTACGAAGGGAAAATTGGATTTTTTTTACATCAACAATTACGGCGTTATTACTGTTTTATTCGACTTTAAAAAAAAAAATAAGAAGAAGAAGACACAAATGTATTAATATTCGTTTTCGGTTTAGTTACAATTCAAAAAGTTGGAGTATTTCTATTATAAGTTTCCTAGTTTATGGCATACATGAACTATAGTAAAATTATATGTAAATTTTCCAAGTTTTCTAACTATAGGTATATGTATGTATAAACTGGAAAGTTAACATTAATGCACTTGGGTGTAAGTATCTTGAAAGTTGTAACAAATAGTTCCAAGGGGATCTAACAGATGTCGTGTCTATGTCGGTAAAGTCGTTTACGGTTTTCCTGGGAATTCAACAAACATTAGAAAATTGAAAGAAAAAATCCTTTGGTTTTGAAAGAAAAAATATGAAAGACTATATTCACAAATTAGAATAATTATAATTGAGAAAATTAATTAAAAAAAAAAAATTTTCAATATTCCTCCAGTATACACTTTTTTTTTAATAATAGACAATAAAAACGTGTGTGGCTTCTTGGATATTAATAAAAAAAAAAAAAAAAAAAATTTCCTCCACCCCCCAAGGCAATATAAGCTGTGAAGTAATGAATTTGTTTACATTTGCCACGTGCACTTAACCAAGGAACGTGTGTTCATATGCGTAAAATATATGGAGGACGTTGCGGGATGCGCTTCTAGATACCGCGCAACACATATATCCCATGCCCCAATGACCCCGTTTTCCGATTCTATCGTTACCCTATTTATGAACCACATTTCCTAAGTCAAGGTAAACGCAGATACATATATACAAGGGAAGGGTGAAAATGAGAGAAACAGGGAAAATAACAATTGTTCACTTTAAAGTTATGTTATTGTAATTTGCTTTTTGGAAAAATTTTTTTTTTTAAAGTGAATTCTTTAGAATTAATGCTTTTTGTCCGATTTTACAAGTTAGTTCAAATTCAGATACAATAGGCGCTAGTTTAGCAATTTATATTGACAAAATAGAGACACAAATATATAACTGTCCTTTTCTATCTCATGTTTCGTTGAGATAACAATTCTACTATGAATTGGGGCTTAAGGTTTACGACATAACCCAAAAATGGCGCGTCATTCACCAACCCTGAGGCTTTGTTCACAATGGGCTTTTTTTTGTTAACGTAACATAAGGATAAAGTCACAGGAAGCCATAAAGGCCAACGTACAATAGCTTTACGAACGAGATGTATGAGATAGAAAAGGACATAAACATATCTCTGTCTTTTTCTATCTCATGCAACTTGTTTGCAAATCCATTGTGTATTGACCTTAAAGTAGCAAATTTTGTAACTATGAGTGCGAGAAGGACAGATCTCTATCTCTTTCATACTTATCTAGTTACAAAATTTGATGCTTTTTGACTCCTTGTGATTTGACCCGAAGGATAAAATGAATGAAATCTGTTAAAAATTAAATTACTTTCTAGTAAATTTATATTACTTATGTAACTTTATTATAAGGTATAAAGTTACTAGATGTAACTAAATTTTCACTGGGTTTGATTATTTACTAGAACGTTCGAAATGTGACACATCTCTATTTTTAGGCTGTCATGTGAACACACCCTAAACATTTGTTTCACATTTCGGACGTTCTACTTCATGTCATCCGTTTCAATAGAGACAATACCGAGAAACCTTCCATATGTGACTGTTTTCTGAGAGTCACTTCATATCTGTCACATATGGGAGTTTACCTTCAATTAAGGTACATCCACACGCTCTTTTTTCCTTTCTTTAAAGATAGTAATTAATAATAATTAAATAATATTAATAAATTATCAATAAATTATAAATAAATAATAATAATAATAACCTGAAAATATAATTCTAATTGATTAGTTTATTTGATTAAAATTAGACTTTTGTTTTAAATGACAAGGGGGAAAAAATTATTGGTGCATAAAAAATTTGCCTTTGATGTGAAAATGTTTATTGACTGTGGCGGGAGAAAATCAAAAGACAGTTTGAGAAATTCTTTATATTAGGGAGAGGGCATCTTCTCGATGCCTTTATTTCTCACATTGACTTGATTATTATTTAGGATTCTATTTTCGCCTCATACTCGAGGCGAACTGCACCGCACGTAACACTGATTCAAGAACAAATGTTGCCTTTCTAATTTATTCTAATCTAATTGTATTTCATCATAATATCACTCGTTAGATAATATTTATTAATTTTTGTTTAATATGCGATAACCATAAATGAAATATATATATCTTTATTATTTTCCAATTCAACGAATGTTCATTTAATTAATGAATAATTAAAAATTAAGAATTCTAAATAGTATATAAATGAATAATAATAAATTAAATATAAAAAAAATATATAAAACCAAAATTATCATAATCAGCTCAGAGGGTGAATGTTTTTTTTTTTTTTTTTTTTTTTTCAAAATAACATTTCATCTTACGTACGTTCTCCATTTCTCTTCATTCGATTGCCCAAGAGAAAATTCATTTCGAACGTGATTCGAGTTACAATAGATTTAAAAAAAAAAAAAAATTTCTGGCCTATCAAAGGCCTATTAAATTCGCGTACAAGTGGCCAGAAAAGACTTGAACAAAAAAAAAAATTATGCTCAGTTAGGTATAACTAAAATGAGAAACTAAAAGATAAAAGGCAGCCCTTTTACCGATTGGACGGAATTGCGTCATTAAAACTCTTCCGCGAGCAATTAGAGTTCCGCTGTGCAATCGTAATTGGAAGAAAAATCCTCAAACTTGAAAAAAAGCCTTCCGGAAGTTAAAAAGGGAAGGGAAGGGGGATTTATTCATTGCTCGTAATTATTTTCTTTAAACTAAATATATAATAATATTGATACTACTAATAATAATAAAAATAATAATAATTTGTTTAATAAATAAATAAAAAACAACAATAATAATAATAATAACAATAATACATGAAAAAGCTATTTTTCTACATTTAGTTTTATTCGTAATTTTAAAAATTAAAATAAAAAAAATTTTTCTGACGATTTTAAAGTGACTAATTTTAAAATTTAGTGAATTGAGAAAAAAAAACACGTTTCATGGAATGATAGACGTTAACAATGATGCAATGCCTCCACTCTCTTTGACAATATGAGCAAGTATTTGGCAATTGAATCGTTAATTGTCACGGAAACGAATGCAAAATTGAAATACGTCAAATTGTTCGAAAAGCACAGGTTTCCTAATTATACAGTTGCATTTTTTTCGTTATAGTGACGCGATTAAATTTTTTAACTTTTAATTCCAAAAAAAAAATTACATTTAATTACCAGATTGTATTATTGCGAATAATTTCCCTTTTATATTTTGCCTCTTTAATCAATAATAATTGAATTTTTAAATAATTTATTGTAATTATAAAAAAAGACAAATATTTTTTTTCAATATACATATATAGGAATTTTTTTTTTTTTTACTTTGCTCAAAAATATTTTATTAAATTTTTATTTTTATATATTATTAAAAGATTATTATTTTTTTTAATTAATTTTATTTTATTAGACAAAATTATTATTTTTATGTACTTCCAAGACAGATATCTGAAGCCCGTATTCCTAGGTTTTGTATTCAATAAACAAATTGGTATAAACGATGAGACTTTATCTAGAGGTTTATCTCCTTTTCTAAGGAGGGCCAACTTTGTATAATATTTGTTTTTACAATAATATACAGATGATTAAGATGAATGAGACAAAATATTGCCACAAGATATATAAACACAAATGCACACATAGCATATCAGCTGATGTTGCGCGTCAATGATGCGCAGTTGAATCATTTTGTCACTATCATTCTCATTGGTCAGTCCTCTATACCTGTGGGTAAAACAGAATTGATTCGAGGCGCGAAATTTGAAATTGTATTTCGCACTTTTTTTAAAAATGCATTATTAATAATAAATAACCAATAATAATAATAAATAAGTAATGATAATGAATATATAATAATAATATTATGATAAAGTATTATAATAATTAATAAATTTATTAAATTTAAAAAAAATATAATTTCGTGTTCTTAAAAAATTTCAAAAATATCCAATTTTAAGGAGGAAAAAAAAATCGAGTGTCACTCGTCGTGGAATACAATACTGACTGCAAGGTTGGACGTAATTAAAAACATAAAAAGTCAAAAGAAGTAAAGGGAAATGAAGAATTCCAATCCTTCTCTTCCTGCTTAAAGGGAATGCGTCTCTCTCTCTTCTGCTTTGCACTCGTTCTCCTACCATGTCTTCTCCTGCATGTTCTCAAATGGAAATAACAAAAAGAAAGAAATCCCCACGTCTGCAGGATCTTCCCTTCTTCGCGTCGTTGCGGCGCTTCTCTTTCCACTTCCGCCTTCTTCATTACGCTCATTCAACTCCAAGTCCCTTGTGCATTAAAACCTCATTGCAACGAAAGCGTCGTTTGTTATTCTTCCACTAAAAAAAAAAGAAAAAAAAATCCCGAAAGAGAGAGAGGGATAGAATGTAAAAAAATAAAATCTGACTCCTTACCTTTTTTTTTGTGGCGTCGCAAATTAGATTCCTTTCATCTTTTAATGAATGCATAAGTAATTAAAATTTTTCTTAATTCTTCATTTAATTAATTATATTCTCCTAATTAAGAAATCCACTCAAAACATTCTTGTTTCATGTTTTATCTGACGATTAATTGAATCTCCCTCTTGTCGAAAGGGAAAGTCATTCATCTAAGAAACATTTTAATTCATGAAAAAAAAATTACAAAAGTAAAAAATGGATTTAGGAAAAATTAAAAATTTTCTTTTGATTATAAAATTTCTAATAACAATAAAGTATATATGTGATCTGGACAGTTAAAAGGGACCTTTTGTCCGAAAAAATCGATTTTTTATTGATTGGTGTTTCTGATAAAGAAAACTTTTTTCTATCAGAATCACCAATCAATAAAAAATTAATTTTTTCGGACAAAAGGTCCCTTTTAACTGTCCAGGTCACATATATATTGAGAATAAAATTTTAAAATAAAAATTAATTTGACAATTCTGTAAAATATTGTTAAACTTTTTTTTTGTTTCTCATGCTTTGAGGGACTTTTTCATATATTTAATTATTTATATTTTTGAAATCTATTTGTATAGGAACTCAGCAGGTGAAAAAAAGAAAGAAAATTACGATAATTAAGCTTTAATGAAATTCTGAGACGATTCGCGCGACAGAATGATTTACAAAGTTCTGGCTGTTATGCGAGAATATCGCGCACAAGCCACAAGAAGTATATATGTTCCGGCTGCATCGCGACAGAGTAATTATTCATTATGCTCAAGACCCGCCTCGTTTTACAGAGAAAATTGAATCTGCGTTTTGAAATGTCCTCTTTCCTCTCCCAAATACCCCCCCCTTACCCCCTCCACCACCCTCGATTAACGTTCGTTTAATTGCTTTCTCCAACACGCCATCAAAGTTTAAGAAACGACTTTTGCCTTTCCACAATGAATCAAAAAAAATTGTGATTTATACTAAAAAAAAATTATTTAAAATATTTTTTAATATTAAAAAAGTAAGATAAGTTTTTTTTTTTGAATTTGTGGAGTTTTTAAATCTGAATTTTTTGACCTATTCAGAAATATTCTAAAGTAGATTGATTCAGAATTATTTTAAAGAAATATAAAAAAAATATAAAAATACCGACACAGAAATCTATCTTATCGACTGATGATAAAGATTTTTTTTTGAAATTTTATCAGCTTTTTTAATACTGTTTTACTATCAGTCGGTAATGTACATTTCTGTATCTGTAATTTTTTATGTTTTCATTTCTCAAAAAAAACTGTTTTACCATCAGTGGATAAGGTAGATTTCTATGTCGGTAATATTTTATATTATCATTTTTAAAAAATTTTCTTTACCGCATAAGTGGGTAAGGTAGATTTCTAGGTCGGTAATTATTTATATTTTTCAAAAATTCTTACTATTTTGTTAATTTTTTAATTATTTACATACATATAAAAATGCATCGATTGACCTATTTGCAAATCTTTTGTGATAAAAACTTATCGAGTTATTAACGTTTCAAAAATCAAAAATTTTTTTAAATGTATTTGTAACTTTTAAAATATGCTTAGCTTAAATTAACATATTTTTGTACCTTTTACAACCAAATATTACCGAGTTATTGGCGTTTTTAAAAAAAAAAAACTTTAAAAAACATGACTTTTTATTTATTTTTTAACTAATCAAGAATCTAAAAATAATTCAAATAATTTCCGTTTCTCCTTCTCTCTGTGCGTAATATTTTGTTCATGAAGCAAAAACAGCTCGAGAGGATTTTTTGTACATAATATTAATATTTTTTTTAAATTTTTTAATCCTAATACTGTGAAGGGATATTGATTTCTGTTCAATATATTTGTGATCCGGAAATAAAAGTTTTGAGATTTAAGAAAGTTTTAAGTACTTTGCACTTTTCTCGGTTCGCTATTGCATTTTAGTTTTTTTGTTTTTGTTTTTTTTTTTTGTTCCTAGAGTATTTCAACTCAAAAAGTTGAAGAGAAGATTGGAATTACTAATTACTTTCAGTTCAGCGATTTAATTCTTTGCTAGATTGAACACAATTAACGTTTGCTTTTTCCTTAATAATAAGGTGCGCAGGGACTTCAATTAATTTTTCTTTCTTATTTTTTCTGAATTCTCCTTTTTTTTGATAAAAATTTTCCAACTTTATACATCAAATTGTCAATTAGAATTTATTTTTCTTTTTCTTTAATTTTACAAATATTTTGAAATTTGTGTTTTTGCAAAAATAAGTGCCCGAAGTAACTAAATTGATATATATAATGTTTTGAACGAATGGTAAAAACATTGCTGGAAGAAAAATATGTGATAATTTTGGGTTTAAAAAAGAAGGAGAAGAAGAAAAAGAAAAACGAGAAGTGGTTTCAAGTAAATTGCTTGCCCTCCCTTTGAAATATCCAAAAACTGAATAAATTATAAGGTCTTTTCAACGAATTTCCAAGAAACTACGTGAGAAACTCCTCCTACACTTGTATAGTTTCGTTTTTAATGATAAAATTGGTTCTAAAAATTATCGTCAATCATCCTTTTATTTAGAATCCGAAAGTTAAAAGCGAAAGGCATATTAAAATTTTTTTTTTTTTAAATTTTTTTAGAATTTAAAAAAAATTTTAATCGCAAAAAAATACAATTCTATTTTTAAAAAATACATTTTTGTATTAGGTTTAAAGAAATTTTTTGATTAGGAAAGAAAATATTTTATTTTTATATTAATAAATTAAATATCTAGAATAATAAATTATTTTTTGAAATAAATTTTTTGATGGTATTGTTTTTTTTATTTTGTTTCAGCTGAATCTACGCCTCATTCTTGTCAGCGGGAAAACAAAAGAGTTCCTATTTAGTCCAAGCGATTCTGCAGGGGACATAGCGCAACATGTGTTTGAAAACTGGCCGGAAGGTAAATTTAAGACAAAACTATTCTTCAAACAACTGTATTCCCATAAAACTCATTTACATTTTTTAAACATTGTCTCCAACAGTTGTTTGATATAAACTAAATAATAGAATTTATGTGTCACATTTTTAGTAATTTAAATAACACTTCTAGTTTCTATATATTTAGGAATTATTTTTTTGAATTATATAATATTTAAAAAAAATTACTTTTTCAGGAATTTACTTTCTTTTTTCCTTTATTTTCATGTTAAGTTTTATTTAAAAACTCTTTTTTTTCTTCTGATAATAAATAATAATTTGCTAATTAATATAATTTAATATTTTATATTCAATTAATTGTTTACTAATTAATTTGTAAAGTGTAAAGCAAGTACAAAACAACAGGTTATTGTAGAAGTACCTTTACTTTGTTATTCAGTATAGGTTATCTCTTTTGCTCTCATAGAATGCGTTTGGTCGTTCGATATTGAATCGAACTCTTGCACTGTGGACATACCTTAAGTCGCTTGCAACTATACATACGTCAACTTACGTTGAGAAACTATTAAGACACGCATCCTAGCCAACCCTGGTTTTATTTCAGTGATTGTCATTTGTGACAAATTATCACTGTTCATTTTAAAAAATGAGCAAAAACGAAGCATTTTCTGATGAATTATTATGACAATTCATTAAGTTATATAACAAATATTGCAAATTTTCAAAAAATAAATATTTACAAAATTGAAAAAGAAAAATTTGTTATTGTTTTTAAATCATTTAGATTATTTTATTTATTTTTTTTTGAGAGTATTTTCTTTTTTTTCTTTTCCCTTTCACACTAGTCAATAGAGTAAATAATAATATTGAATTAAAAATTGCTAGTAAATTAATTAATATACAATATTTAGAAACCGATAGAGTTGACAGAAAATTTTATTTGTTTATATTTTCCTCAATATTTTACTTTCTAGAAAACTAACCTCAAAAAATTTGCTTTTTTTACAAATTTTTTTAAATATGAAGAAATTGTTAAATAATTATATTTTAAAAGCAACTTTTTTTGTACATTAAATCTGAATAATTAAATTTGTGATAATATTAATAAATTTCATGTTACTTAAATAGTAGTTATATTTTTTATTTTATTAAAGGGTGTCGTTCACTGTTTTCATATCATACATTTTTAAATTAATATAAACTCTTATCAAAGTGTTTTTTAGGTTATGTTTAGAGATAGTTTTTCTTTGATTAAACATTTTTTTGTAATTCTGTAAAATAAAAAATTAGTTTTTATTGAATATTTTGGATCTAATGAAAATATTTGAGTAAATTCTGTCTGATCCTAATAGTAAAGCCTTCTTAGCAGAATAGAAAAAATTTTAATTGCAGAACAATCATTTTGTTATAATAAAATCAACAAGGCAGTTTTTTTGAACAAGTTAAAATATATATTTTTTAAATTTACAAAATTGAATTTCAGTTTTTAGAAAAAATTTTTTTTTTTTGGAAACTTGTGCTAATAATGAAAAAATGATTTTAGATTGGGCGGAAGAGGCGGTTGCCAAAGCAGAAATTTTGCGGCTAATATACCAGGGGCGTTTTTTGCACAGTAATGTCACGCTTGGTGCACTTGGGCTTCCTTTTGGAAAAACATCAGTGATGCATCTTGTACCACGAGAAAATTTACCCGAACCTAATTCTCAAGGTGACTTTCTTCTTATGAAATAATTATTCAGCTTTTTTTTTTTGCAAAATAACTAAAAATACAAAAAATAAATTTAGATTTAGATAAATAAAAATAAATAAAATACGCTTTAAAAAAAATTTATTTTTGTTAAAAATTAATAATTAAAATACAGAAAAAAAAATTCAATCTCGAGATTAATTTATTGCAAAATAAAAGAAGTGTTCAATGAAAAATAAATTAAAAATGAATTATCACGATAAAATAGCAATTTAATTGATGGATGAAATTAGAAAAATTAAGTATTAATTAATACCGTCTATTTTATCAAGACTTTTTTAATCTATAAAGTTCAATTCAAAGGTGAAGAAGTCAATTATGTGTCAAAAATTAATTTATCACTATCCGGATATTTATAAAGTGCAAATTGCACACGGAGATATTGAATATAAAGTCAAAACATCTGAATTTTTAAATTTATTTTCTTCTCTCTTTTTTTAAAAAAAAATAAAGCAATATTATAATTTTATAATTAATTGCTTATTAAACTTGTATCAATCTATTTATAATTTTTTTTTTTTTTAATGAATATTA
Organism: Leptopilina boulardi; assembly: GCF_019393585.1. NCBI lineage: Eukaryota > Metazoa > Arthropoda > Insecta > Hymenoptera > Figitidae > Leptopilina > Leptopilina boulardi. The sequence goes on along the minus strand of NW_026137932.1, from coordinate 725,310 downwards.
ATAATGTTATTGGTTCTATTTTTATTAATTTGAGAGACGACCTGGAATCGAACTATTAACTATTTTCTTTAAAATAAATTTCAAAAAAAAAAAAAAAATTGCCTACTTTTTACATATTGCAGGAATTTTACCAAATGGCGAATATATGCACATAATTCCAGACGAAATTGAAGAATAATCTTAAAAAACAAAAAAAAAAAGCAAAAAAGATCCAAATTTCTAAGTGAGTTTCCATTTAACGATCCCGTCCTTTTTCCTTAAAAAGAATGTTAAAAAAAAATGCGTTACTGAAAATGTTACAATTTATAGGATAATAGTATCAATAAAGGTAACGGATTAAATTTTTCCAGTAACGGTATAGCAAAAACTTGCATATTTCTATCCGTTATTTTTTAAAACATTTTAAAATTTTTCATCAGTAAAGTAATAGTTTATTAATTATTTTTTTACATTTTTATTATTATTCTATGTATTTTTTTATATATATATTTTTCCTTTATGCTTTTAATTATCTTCGAATAACGATTTTTAATTATTATTTTCATTTGAGAAAAATAAAATTTTGCCTATTAAATTTTTACAAAAATGAAGTAAAACGATAACGATTCAAGGTTCTTACTAATTTGGGAAAACCTTAAAAACCTGGAAAAGACAAATTAAAAAAAAAAATTGGAAAACCTGAAAAGACTTTCAATATAATGACTTAAACTTTTATCTTATCCATTTTTTTTTTTTTATTGATAATAATTTGTGTGATTATTTTTTATTATATTTGTTTCAATAATTATTTAAATTATTTATTTATGCATTATTATTATTTTATTTTTAATATTTTATTAAAATTATTCTATTATATCTCATATTAAATATTTCAATATTTTTATTTTTTAATTTTAAAATAATTATTTTTCAAGTTTTATAAATTTACCAAATTTTAATAATTGTTCAGGAAATTACGAGGCAAATTTGTAATAATTTAAAATTTATTTAAAGTAAAATTAATTTGGAAATTAAAAAAAATTGTTTTAATTATTTAGTTTTTAATAAAAAAAATTTTCGGGAAACCTGAAAAGACAATGAATAATACAGAATTTTGTAGGAACCTTGAATGTCAAATAATAACAATAACAACAAATTAATATAAAATTACATAAAAATAGTAATTTAAAAAAAAATTTTTTTGTATACAAAAATTTTTTCTTGGATCTTAAAAATATTTTCTTTTTAAAAAAGGAAAAAAAAAATTGTGAATCATAGGCATTGTAATGAAATCAAAAAATCAAAAATTAACCTTTTTTCTATTTTGTTTACAGATCAGAGACAAAAAAGTAAAGGTGGAGGAAGTAGTTGCTGCTCAGCTTCCTGTTGCATACTTTAAACGTTGGCTGCCCTTTTTTTTCTTTTATTTTTTATCTCACTCTCTCTCTATCTTTCTTGTCTCTCATTTGTCCGAGGCGCATTTCTCCGCAAATCGGCTCTCTGCACAACAAAAGGATCTGAGCCAATCACATTTATAGAAAAAAAAAAAAAAAAAAAAAAAATGATTTTCTGCTGGAAGAGAAATCGCAAGTGGCTTTTGAGCACCGCGGACAGGACATATTATTATTATAATTATAATTGTCAACTTGTGACGAGCGATCCCACAGTCCAAAGATCAAAAAAGTGGGACGCCAAATTTTTAGAATCAAAAAGAAGAAGAAAAAAAGAATAACAAGAGAACTCGCCGCAACATCACCCATTTGCAATCGTCAAAAAAAAAAAAAAATTAAAAAAAAAAAATTTTTTTAAAATGTGTATTAATCTGTTATTCTTGGTTTTCAACTTAAATCCTCGACTTTCAGGAAATACTCAAAAATCCTCATCCACAGGATTTGCGCATCGAAAAAAAAGAAACATGGAAAATTCGCTCTCTGTTTGTTAATTAGTGATGGAATATCGATTATGCTCTCTGAAAAAAAACTATCGAAATTTCAATTGTCGATTTTCATGTTGAAATATCGATTTTAAATAAAATATCGATATGTCAATTTGAAAACAAAAAAAAAAAAAACAACAAAAATTGGCGGTAAAAACCGTTATAATATTAAATTCCAATAAATCGATATTATTTGATAATATTGATTTTAAAACAAACATTTTTTAAATATCGATACAAATGCTTATATCGAAGCATATAAAATATAAAACGATATTTTAATTATATCGATTCAAAATTATCGATATATCGATTTGATTTAGGAATATTAGAATATTTCGAATTAAAATTATCAATATATCGATTCGAAAATATCGATATATTGAATTAAAATATTTCGATTTGAAAATATCGATTTTAATAATAGTGAATATTTCGATTCAATAATATCGACTCGTAATTATCGATAAATATGTCAATTCATAATTATCGATATATCGATTTAGAATATATCGATTTAAAACTATCGATATATTGATTCAGAATATTTCGATTCAATAATATCGTTTCGAAATTATCGAGATCAATGATTCAGAATATTTCGATTTAACTATATCGATTTGAAATTATCGATATGTTGATTTAGATTATATCGATGCGTAATTATCGATGACTATGTCGATTCGAAATTATCGATATATTATTTTAGAATATATCGTTATTTCGATTGCAGATTATTTCGATTCGTAATTATCGATGTATTGATTCAGAATATATCGAATCGAAAATGTCGATTCGAAATTATCGATATATTATTTTAGAATATATCGATATATCGATTGGAGAATATTGCGATTCGTAATTATCGATATATCGATTTAAAATATATTGATTCGAAATTATCGATATATTGTTGTAGATTGAAAAAATATTTTTAAAAAATGAATTTTTTTTTTTGAGGACATTCTGTCACTAATTAAGACAAAAAAAAAAATGTTACGCAAAACCGATTATTGTAAACAATTGCGACAGCAGCGTTATTATTATGATTATAATTATTATTATAATTATTATTATAATTATTATTATTATTATTATTATATAATTATGTAGGTGGAAAATACGCGAGAGTGCCTGTGTGCGAGTGTTGTATGTCAAGAGTATAAATGTTTGCGCGTGCGCCCGAATTTAAGAGTCTGAAACTATAAGTTTATGTTGTGATATGCAGGTAGCGAGTATATAAATATAAATATATATAAATATATATATTATATACATACTATTATTAAAATTATATAAATTTTTAATATATATATATTTATATATAAATATTGATATATAAAACATATTATATAAAATATAGAAATATTTATATATAAATATATATATATTTGAAAAAAAAAAAAAATGAAAATTGTATGAGATACGTTGACGTGCAGTTAAGCTCTTATAACGCGAATGAAAAAATAGACTTTTATTATATATATATTAAATATATATATATATCGATTTGTGAAATGACGCCAATTTTTGAGAGTTGTTTAGATTTTTCTCGGTCAATGATAATGATAATGATGATGATAATGATGATAATGATGATAATGATGAAAAGCGTATAAACATTCAAGAGTCTGATCGTATAGATAGAAAAGAAAACAAAGATGACCGATATATTTCACGTTATTCCCTATTTCCTTAAGAAAAAAAGAAAATTCCTTTTCATTCTCCTTTTTTCAAAATTGGACCTAAGAAAAGAAAAAAAAAAATTCTCAACTCTCAAATTAGTGCGAAATTTGTAATTTTAAATATTTTTTTTTAAAAAAAGGTAAATTTTTAAATTAACAAAATTTGCAAATAGAAAAAAAATAAAATTTAATCTGAATATAAATATTTATTATCTTGTTATATGTATCGATTAAAAAAAAAAATAAATAAATAAGTTGATATAAATAATGTAGAAAATATATTGATATTAAATTTACTTTAATATTAATATATTTTTAATATTATTTTTTTGTAACAAGATGATTTTTTTGTTTACAAAAAATTAATAGAAATAATATTTTTACTTTAATAATTATGGTAATTTTTTTTTTTCGTAATTTTGAAACACTTGGCCGATTCTTTTTAATTTTTGTTTTTCAATTCAGATAAATAATTTTATCACGATTTTTTAATTTTTAATCTGACTATTCGATATTATTGTATCGATTTGAAATAATAAATTTTTGTATAAATCAATATGTCGATTATATAAGATCGATAAAAATTTTTTTTTTTATCATTCGATATTAATTTTTTTTTTCTTTTTGAAATAAAATTAATTTTTTTTTCCACGAAAATTGAAAAATTTTTAGAGAAATTTTTTTAAAAAACAAATTGTTTTCACAAATTTTAGTATATTATTATTATTATTATTTTTATTATAAATAATAATTTAAATTGATTTATTTTATAATAAATAATCGTCAATTATTTTTAATAATTAATTAATTAATTTCTCTAATTTTTTTAGAGAATACATTAAAAAAAAAAAAATTTTTTTTTTCAAATTTCGCACAATTGAGCGCCTTGGCTTTAAAAATTAGGTCCAAAAAAAAAAGAAAGAAAAATCATTACAATGCGTTGTAGCTTAAAATACTATACTCTCCTACGCTAATTGTATTACAAATCTTACCAGTGATTAAGAAATGTGTATATATATATATATCTCGTACTTGTGTAGTCGTATTTGATCGAAAAATTAAAAAAAAAAAAAAAAATACTGTTTTTAAAAAAAGCAAACAATTTTTTTACATTTGACAAAATATTATTTTAAAAATTCTCAAAATATTGACTCTTCTTTAGTTTCGTCGTCAAGTTTGATACACAATTTTTTTTTTCGTAAAAAATTAAAAAAATTATTTCAACAAATCAAACGACTCAAAAATTATAAATTTTTTTTATTAATATTAAATTATTCCGATATCAGAAAAATATTAACGAAAATTTCTGAATTTTTTTTTTATCGAATTTTTGTAAATCAATTATTATCAATCATTATCGATAACATCGAATATTATCAAAGTATGTTAATATCGATTATTATCCATATTATTGATTTATATATCGATAATATCGATTTTTACGCGATAAAATTTGATTTTGAAACGATAATAAAAAAAAATATATATATATATATATATATCGATTGTTGTATTATAATATTATAGAGGCAAAAATTAATTTGGAAATTAAACAAAATTTCTCCTTTTTAAATTAAAGAAAACTTTTTTTTTCTCAATGAAATTAAATTTTTATTTTCTTTCATCGATCTCTAGAAAAATTAGATTTACAATAATATTTTTCAAAAATAGAAGAAAAATTTCATTGTTTATGAAAGGAAAAAAAAAATTTATAGTCGATATATTAAATTACAAAATTCATTTCAATTCTTGAAATACAGTCTTTTATTCTTACACCTAAAATAAAGACTATTTAAAAAAATGGAAATTAAACGTTTTATAATAGTAAATTAAATATATAAATATTAAAAAAAAAGAATCAATAAATAAAGAACATAAAGTGTCGTTAAGCGCTCTTGTTAATGGATTTAAAGATAATTACAACAGTTTTATCGAGGCTTTATTCGATTTTCACGATAAATTAAAAACAAAAAGAGACAAACCTCGTCAAAACGAGTTTAGCGATATTTCAAAAGGAAAAAAAAACCTTCCCCTCCGAATAAAAATGATTCCAATTTTTTATGAAAATGAAAAAATACAAATTTTCAAAAGCTGTAAATAGCCGAGTTTTTACGTTCTTCAAAAAAAAAAAAGAGAATTAAATGAAATAAAAATAAATTTTCCTTTCTTGTTCAATAAATCGTTTTTATTCGGATTTATTATTTCGGGATAGGTTTTTTTTTTTTTTTGAAATTCACAAAACTTTATAACACAGTTATAAAAAAAAGTCCAACGACCGTAGAAGAAACGCTTGTAATTTTAAATACAAAAAAAAATAAATTAGAAATCGAGTTAAGTTTTACTCTCAAAGACTTTTTATCGTCGAAAGGCGCAAAAAAAAAAATTATTGTAAAAAGTACTTGCGTTTCAATAGCTGAACGTCTTATTCGAAAAAAAAAAATTATTAAAAGAGAGAGAAAAGTTACATATTTAAAAAAAAAATGAGACTTTTATAAAAATTAATCGATTGTTTTTGCGATTTTTTGAAGGAAAAAATAATTAAAAACCAATTTAATTATAAAAATTATATTATGAATAAATAAATGGTTTTTAATTCTTCAAAATTGCTTTACAATCGAAAATAAAGTTTCTTTTTTTTGAGCGCTTTGTGACCAAAATTCGCTTGTACATGATGTTAATATTGTCTTCTGTAAATTCAATTTTTTTATTTTTTAAATTTTTTCTTTTACTGCAAATAGTCGAGGGATCGACTTAAAAAAAAAATAAATAAATAAAAAATAAAATAAAATAAGAAGGAAATGAATGTAGATTGACCGTCCTTATAAATACGAGACAAGTTTGTTAAAAGAAATTGAGAAAGAATATTTGAAAGAGCATAAAAAACAAAAATTGTACGAAATTGCTTGCCTTAGAAAATCGATTGTGAAATTTTAATTTTAAAAAAAGTGAAAATTTCCAATTTTTTAGAAATGGAAAAAAATTTATCATTTCTTTTTTAATAACTTTTTTTGAATAATTTAGAAAAAAAAATTTTAATTTTTTTGAAATTAGAACTGCAAATGCTCTCTTTCTTTTTCTCTCTCTCTCTCTCTCATTTACATTTTTCGACGAATCCCTCGAAATTTAATCGCTGGAGGATCATTCTATTTTTTTATTTAGAAAAAAAAAGAAAAATTGCATCGACAAGTATATAAACGAAAAATTCCTCAGTTTTGTTTCTTCATTTTTTTTTTTTTTTTTTTTTTTTTTTTGGGGGGGCCTCTGTGTGTTTTTTCATCAAAGGAAAGTGGGCCCATAGCAAATATCCTAATATCGCAATATGTGTAGCGAAATAATCCTAAATGTATCATGGAATTAAAGCTAATTAACTGTTCGAAGCGTAAGGGTAACAAAAAAGAAAAAAAAATAATAATAAACTTGTCCATGACGATGACTAGAGTATTAAAAAAAAAAAAAAAAAAAAGAGTTACACGGTTTATCCGTGATTTCAAGACTTCCAATAAAAAATTTTCAACCTCTTTTTTTCTCTCTATTCAATTTTTTTTTAACAAAAAATATTTAAATTGTCCACGAGAAAAAAAAAATTTTTTTTTCTTAAGAGGTGTCGTGATTTTTAATTGGAAGTCAAAAAAAAAATGGAATTATTCCTTTTAGACAATTGTGTATAGGTAAACGAATTATGAATTATATCTGAGGTATTTTGACAAAAAAAAAAAAAAAAATTTCTTTCCCATGGGAAGCGAATCTTAAATAGAAAAAAAAATCACTCTCGCGGCTCATCAACATTTTTTTCATTTGTAATTTCTTTTTTTCTTTGAAATCTCAAAGACCCCTCAGGATCAGGAGGCGTCGTTCTCTATTTTATCGCTACTAGATCCTAGGCACTATTATATAATTCATCTGTAAATAGAAACAGTATTGATATATATTTCAGACTAGTAAATGTTCTAGATTTATCGGAGAAAGCCGTTAATTGAATGATTAAAAAAAAAAAAATAAAAATAAAAATGTTTAATTAAAACAACAGGCAAAAAAAAAAAAAAGAATGAAGTTTGTTATTTTTCAAGATAAGTGAGAAAGGTCAAACTCCAAAGCAAGAGGAAACGAAACGAACGAGAAAAAGAAATTCCCTCATACCCCCAATCTCTCCTTTCCCTTTAAACAATCGAGCAAATCTGGAGAACATATTTTTTTGCAGGACAAATTTTGTACGTTCTCTCGTTAGACTCACAAACAGTATATAAATAATTGTAATTTTAAAGAAAGTTAAAAAAAAAAAAATAACTTTAATGTGAATATTGAAAAAAAATCCTCTCTCTCTTTCTCTCTCTTTCTGGTAGATAGTATCCGACTACTACATTCCTTAATATTATCTTGCTCGTACGCTTCCTCGTGCAGATTTTTGAGTGGTCTATACTCAGTTTTGCAAATTTATTATAATAATTATTAAGCTTACGTTACGCACCTCATTTGTAAATATTAGATCGTATTTTTGTCTTCGATGTAAAATCAACGAGGATCTTAACTGCAACTAATGGCTTAGTTTTTAGTGTAAGAATACAAAAAAAAAATAATAATAATAATAAAGTTACAAAGCGTAAAGGGAAGAAATTTATTTGTCTTTTTTATTTATAGCAAAAAAAAAACCCCCCTATTAAAAATTATTGACTTATTTTTTGTAAATGCCTTTCATATTGGATTCATAAATTTTTAATTTTTTTTTAAATACCAAAAATCTCCTAAAATAATTACAACACATGCATATGTTCGAAAAATCATTAGTTAGAATTTTTATTTTCTGGAATTTCATTTGTCATAATTATTTTTGAGCCGTATTTTTATTTATTCGAATTAGTATTTTGCAAGAATTTTCATCAATACGATTTTCTATAATATAGAATTTTTATATAACCAAAAATTCACTTCACAGAATTTTTATTTGCTCGAATTTTTATTTGTCAGAATTTTTATTTTCTCTAATTTTTATTTGTCAAAATTTTTATTTGCTCGAATTTTCATTTAAAATAACAGGGCATTTTAAAGAATTTTTATTGATTAGAATTTCATTGCATAGAATTTTCATTTTATTCTTTCAGATGAATTTTCATTTGTTAGAATTTATTTATTTTTATATTTATTTTATTTTATTATTTATATATTTATTTTCTACTTTTATCGATTGTTTGTTCGGACATTTGCAATTTCGGATAAATGAAAATTTTATCAATTAGAAATTCTGTTAAATGATTTTTCTGTTAAGTAAAAATTCTGTAGTTTTAAAAATCGATTATATAGAAATTCAATCAAATAATAATTCGAACAATTAAAAATTCATCTGAAAGAATAAAATGAAAATTCTATGCAATGAAATTTTACCCAATAAAAATTCTTTAAAATGCCTATTATTGTTTAATGAAAATTTGAGCAAATAAAAATTATGACAAATAAAAATTCGAACAAATAAAAATTCTGTGAAGTGAATTTTCGATTATATAAAAATTCTGTAATATAGAAATATCGTTTTGATGAAAATTCTTGAAAAATTCTAATTCGAACAAAGAAAAATTCGCCTCAAAAATAATTATTGAAAATTCCATAAAATGAAAATTCTAACTAATAATTTTTATAACATAATTATGCGTTCCTTTTTAATAACAGAGGTATCGTTCTCTGTCGCAAAGATGTCGATTTAGAAAGCGTTTTTTGATTTGATAAAGGACATTTATTTAATCATTTTACAAAGTAATATATATAAGTAAGGTGTTATTTTTTTTCAGTATTACACAAAGAAGTTTATAGAATTTTTTTAATAAAATATATTTATTACATATTTATATATAAATATTTATATATTTTTTTGTTGCTCATTATTTTAAAAAATCAATTATAGATAAAAAGATTAATTTTTTCAAAACGTACTAATTCAAAAAAGATATTTTTTATTAAAAAAAATTTAATAATTTTTTACCACTTCTGGTTGCATTTCATTTGAATTTTGCTGTTCATATTTTTGTAAAATTGAATTGCAGAAGATTTTATTTTTACAAATTACAGACAATAATTGAATATTACAAAATTTATAATTAAATAATAAAAAAATATTTAAAATAATTAAAATATAGAAAATCTTAGTTAAAATTATAAAAAATAAACTATAATTTGTCGAACATTTTGAAATAGAAATTTAAAAAATAATTAAATTTCAAAAGATTTAAAATAGAGAATTTTAGAAATTTCAGGAGAATTTGAAAGAAAAAACTATTTTTTACTTGAAATTATTTTTAATCTAAAGTTTCGAAGCAGTAAATTTAATCACAATGTTTATAAAAAAATGTTTATACTTTTAAATGTGGTAGAGATTTTATACTATCTTTATTATTTGAATAAGAATAATAATATTACTATTCGTACATATTATATACATAATATTATCTACATATTATTTTACATTATTTTCAATCTATATTTATATTGGTTTAAAAAAATAAACTTTTATTTTTTTCCTAAACTTTTTTATTAACTGATTTTATTATTTTACGCATAAAATGAATAATACAGTAAATAATAACGGTTGGGACATAAAAATAAAAAAATTTTTTAACAAACATTTTAAAGCAGTAAAAACCGTACAAAATGGAATTTTATTAAATTGAAAAAATCTTTCATACTAATTTTTAATGAAAGAATAATTTCTAATATCATATAATTTTTTCTTTATTATTTTATCCCGTTTATTATAAAATAATTAAATGAAGATATTTTTTTTAAAGAATTGCATATTTTAATTTAAAATATAGTTTTTTAAACTGCGAGTAATAAAAAAGAATTTATTATTTTTGTTTACAACAATCATCCATTAGTTCCGTTTTCTTTTTATTTTTTTTTATTTATAAAAAATCTCATCTTTCAAATAAAAATAGCGATAAAATAAATAAATAAGAAAATATTGACCAAATTTGTCAAAAAAATTAATTTTAACAATTTTTATTTTAGAAATTTGTAACCATAAATGTGTTTTTAAATTTTTGTTTATTATAATTTATTAAAATAAAAATTCCATTTAAATAAGAGTTTTCTTTAAAAATAGAATTTGTGAATCTCATTTTTGAAAGTTTAACATATTTAACTTCGTTTAAAAAAAATTCCCATTTAACAGATAAGTCACTATATTATTCTATTAAAAATGAGGTAATTTTTAATAATAATTAATTATTTTTTATTAATTGATGGTCAAGGCAAGATTTATTTTTAATTAATACATATTTTGATAATTCGAATAATTCAAATTATAAGTAATATTAGTAATATTTATTATATTAAAATTATATTAAGTAGATTATATATATATATAAATTTAACAAAAAAAAAGTGATTTGGTAAAGAAAATTAAATTTTTCAATTTTAGGTGATCCGTTTGAGAAATTCTGACCGAACATAAAAAAAAAAACAAAAGCAGACGAAACCGAGAAAAGGTAAACTCTGGAAAGACACAATAACAGTAGATAACAATACCAATATAACCCAAGAGACTATTTGATGTGAGTTTCAATATATGCTACAAATCCATCAGGTCATAATCTTACAAACCCTCATTTTCATTCAAAGAAAAGAGTCATAAAACTGAGAAGTAATTTTCTCATTTCACAATATGCAGTGAGAAATATTATTTTCTCTATACTGATGCAGCTGCCTCATTATTTTCATATTATTTATTTTTCGGTTTTATTAGATAGGTTAAGAAATAAATATGATATATATTCTGAATATTTCAAAATTTGTATTTTATAATTTGATGGACATATTTTTACGAAACAAAAAAATATCGTCATTTTTGACAAGTAATTTTTTTTCAACCTTATTGATATAGTTTATAAAAAATATATTATATATAAATATTAAATTTTTGTTTCCTTTTTGAATATAAAATCATTGTTATTTTGAGGTTATTGTTTCAAATTTCTTGTATATTGACATAAAATTTACCGGATATTAATTTTTCTATATTTTAGTACTTTTTATGTACTATTGCTGCAGAAAAATGTTGTTTAACAAATAAATATGTATATAACCTCACTTTTTTCTCAAAATAATTATTTTTCTCCAGTTTTAACGCAATAGCAAAGTTTTATATTTTCTTTAATTCTAGACCAAAAAGCTGAGATTCATTCCAATGAGAATAAGTCAAATAAAATATATGTATTTAAGAAAATTATTTATTTTACATTTTTTTTATATGTAAAAAAAGTTGTCACTTTTTTTGAATTTGTACAAATTATATGGAAGTTTATACTACTTTTTGTACATGAACAAAATTTTAAACATGAATACATGGGGCATTGCTGGGGGTATGTACATAGGGCGTATACCTGAGTATCGAAAGTACTTTGAGTGGTTGATGAAAGACAATGAAAGGGAGGGCTCAATGGATTTTGAGGGTTGTGTTAAAATTTGCCAAATCCTGAATATCTTATATCTGTTCGGAAAACCCAGTCAACTCAGTAATTAGTTTGCTTTTAGTCGCAGTCACGTTTGCAGTAAAATCGCATGTGTAGTTCTTGTTCGTAAAACAAATTGCTTGTGAGTAGTTCTGTGTGTGAAAGTGCATTAAATTTGATTATAAGTGGAAATTCTCCAAATATTTCTACAAATTTATTTATTGTGTAGCATTTTGAATCCAAAATCAACATATTATGTAAGTACTTATTTTATTATAAAAATATTTTTATTTATTGATTTCAATTTTGTTATATATTTTATCTATGTTAGATAATTTGTTACGTGTATTTTGATTATTTTTTTAAATTGTCTTTGTGCATGATTAAAAAAAAATATATTATATATAATTTTCTTGTCAATTTTTAAAAATATCTAGTTCATTTTATTTATGACGCTATGTTTACGTGAATGTGATTTGCATGGAACGATGAGTGTTACAAGGATAACAATATATATGTCTGTCTTTCTTTCCCTCTCTCTTTCATAAACCAGTGTTTAACTTATGACCTAGAGTGACGTCACTTTTCAATATATCGTATTACTTGTTGCCAAACAATGCATTCAAAACATTGGATCGGATCACTTTTTTTAATAATAACTTTTAAAAAACTAATTTTTAAACATAAGTGTATTAGTAAATTTTTTTTAATTTATTAAGAGCTATTTTTAAAAATATTGAAATCAATAAATCAGTTTTTATTGTTTTAAAAAATATTGATAAATGACAAATAATTTATTATACACTTATTTGAAAATAAGTTTTTAAAAAGTTATTATTTAAAAAACTGATTTGATCCATTGTTTTGAGTATATTGTTTAGCCTCAAGTCATTGGAGCGAATTAGTTTTTTAAAAATAACTTTTGAAAAAATAATTTTGGTGGTATTGGTGATAGTGGTAGTTGACGAGTATTATGACAAATGGCGAATGTTGAAAATGGAAACAACCTTTACATGGCTGCGTTGAAAACTGCGACTATAAATTGATGGAGCATTTACACCTTTGGTAAAAAAAAATTTTACTTTGATTTTCCGAAATGCAAAAATCTGATTGGTTGTCCATTATCAATCAGATTGTAAACAACCAATCAGATTTGTGTATTTTGGAAAATGGAAAATAAATTTTTTTTTTACCAAAGGTGTAAATGCTACATGACTACAAAAATATGAACATGCTCCCGCCATCGGAAAGCCGTTTAACTTGTGACATAGCGTAACGTCAATGAATCGAATAACTTTTTTTTACAAATAACTTTTGAAAAAATAATTTTAAATCCAAGTGTAATGGTAATAAAATATTTTTTATTAATCAAGATCAATTTTTTAAAACACTAAAATTAAAAAATTAATTTTTATTATTTTAAAAATAGATCTCGATAAATAAAAAATATTTTACCAAAATACACTTGGGGTCAATAATTAATTTTTCAAAAGTTTTTTTTTAAAAACTGATTCGCTCCATTGACTTCAACGCATTGCATGTCTTCCGACGAGCCGCCATTTTGAAAAGTGACGTCACGCAACGTCACAAGTTGAACTGCCTTATTGTGTGATAGAGTATTTACATCTTTGGTAAAAAAATTTTTTTTTTTGCATTTTCCGCAACCTGATTGGTTGTTCACATTCTGATTTATAATGGACAGCCAATCATATTTTTGTATTTCAGAAAATCAAAGTAGAAAATTTTTTTATTAAAGGTGAAATGGAGCTGTCACACCTCGGCTGCAGGAGCAGTTGCCTATGGCAACCGTGTAAGAGTAAGAGAGATAGAAGATTTTCCATCTCTCTTACTCTTACACGGTTGCCATTGGCAACTGCTCCTGCAGGCGAGGTGTGACCGCTCCATAAATGCTCCATTAGTTCATTGCGATATTTCGAATTCGAGTATGGCGTCTGATAAATGGAAGGAAAACAAACATACGACACAATGTTATTCTTATATGGGAAAAAAAATATTCGTTTCCACTTATATATCAATTTTATTCATATTTTCAACATCGAGAACGCTTGTTGATATATAATAAAATTAAAATGTGTTGTGTAAAATGTATTTACTTTTACTTCATGTCAACAAGCGGCTTATATGTTCATAATATGAGTATAATTGATAAAACTAGAAACATTTTTTTTCATAAGAATAACATTGTGTAGTCTGTTTGTTTTCCCTCCAGCCATTTGACGTCACAAGTGACAGAGCCTAATTATTGTTTTGATTGGTTTTATGCATTAAAAAAAAAAATTTCTGACCATCAAAATGAAACTCAAAAGTAAATTTGACTTTTTCGGGGTGAAAGGTACGATTTTTTGATTAATCGAAAGTTGATGAGGTTTTTCCAAAAAAAATATGTAGAAAAAGTGGAACAAGAATGTTTATAAATATTGATAATTAACATTTTTTGCTTTTTTACCATTTTTTATAATTTTTCACTATTTTGTAATATTTAAACATTCTCGTTTCATTTTTTCAACAATATATTTTTATAGGAAAAAACCTCATCTTTCGATTAAAAAAGAAAAACCGTATTTTTCACCTCGAAAAAGTCAAATCTATTTTTGAGTTTCATTTTTTTCAAAAATGAATATTACCAACTGAAAGAGCATCAAAAAAGCTTTCGAAACTGATATTAATATAAAATTTTTATTTTAATACTTAAGAGAAAAAAAATAATTACAAGAAAAAAGCTATTTTTATTCCCTTTTACGACTTCACATGAAATCCCCCATATTTGGGCGATTCAAAGTAAAATGTACCTATATGACATTTAAATTCAATAAATATATTTTTTTTCTTCTTTATAGAAATAAAAAGTTTATTTATAATTTTTTTTATTGATAAGTGCTCAAATCTTCAAGTTATAATTTTTATATATCTTGTTTTTTTGAGTTGTTTAAAAATAGACCTTATTTCAATGACATCTAACTATAAAAAAGAATTTGAATTTAGGAATTATGGTTATGATAAAAAAAAGGTTTCAATTTTTCATCGACTTTCGAAATATGTTTAAAAAAATTTGAATTTGTTTATAAAATTTTTTTAAAAAATTGTTTACTATTTTTCAATATTTAAATATTCTTGTCCCATTTTTTCAACAATGTATTTTTGGGACGCATGATTATGTTCTAAAAATCATTAGTAAGAATTTTCATTTTATGTAATTTCATTTGTCCTAATTACTTTTGAGCTGAATTTTAATTTGTTCGAATTAGTATTTTGCAGAATATTCATCAAAACGATATTTCTATATTACAGGATTTTTACACTGAAAAAAAAAATTATTTGATTCAAATACCGGTGTATTTGGTTATTATCAAATAAATATTTACTTGAATCAAATATTTCTTATTTAAATAAAATAAATGTTATTTGCTTCAAATACTGAAATATTTGATTCAAATACTATATATTTGCTTCAAATAAAAAATATTTGATTCAAGTAAATATTTATTTGATAATAACCAAATACACCGGTATTTGAATCAAATAAATTTTTTTTTCAGTGTATATATAACCGAAAATTCACTTTTACAAAATTTTTATTTTTTCGAATTTTCATTTAACACACCTAATATACATTTTAAATAATTTTTATTGAGTAGAATATTTCATTGCATAGAATTTTCTTTCTGATGAAGTTTCATTTCTTCGAATTGTTATTTGATATAATTTCTATATATAACTGATTTTTCATACTACAGAATTTTTACTTAACCGAAAAATTATTTAATAGAATTTCTAATTAATAGAATTTTTACTTGTCCGAAATTGTAAATGACCGAAAAAACAATCAACAGAAAGATTCGGCGCGATTTTTAAAATCAATCAATTAAAAATTATCCATAAAATTGTTTTGATTTTAAAAATCGCGCCGAATCTTTCTGTCGATTGTTTGTTCGGTCATTCGCAATTTCGGACAAATGAAAATTCTGTTAAATGATTTTTCGGTTAAGTAAAAATTCTATAGTATGAAAAATCGGTTAATATATAAATTATATCAAATAATAATTCGAACAAATGAAAATTCATCTGAAAGAAAATTCTATGCAATGAAATTATGCCCAATAAAAATTCTTTAAAATGCCTATTATGTTTAATGATAATTCGAGCCAATAAAAATTCTGTCAAATAAAATTTCGATCAAACAAAAATTCTGTGAAGTGAATTCTCGGTTATATAAAAATTCTTTAATATAGAAAATCGTTTTAATGCATATTCTGCAAAATACTAATTCGGCTCAAAAATAATTATGACAAATGAAATTCCATAAAATTAAAATTCTAACTAATAATTTTTAGAACATAATCATGTGTTTCGTATGTTTATACGAAAGAACCTCAGCTTTCGATTTAAAAAAATCGTACCTTTCACCTAGAAAAAGTCAAGTTTATATTAGAGTTTAATTTTTTTTTTAAATGCATATTACCAAGCCAAAGAGCAACAAAGAAGTTTTAGAAACTGATATTGATAAAAAAAATTTATTTCGATATTTAAGAGAAAAAAAATTAATTATCTAATTAGTGATCAAATGGAAAAAATTGCTTATTTGTAATTATTTTTTTCATTTAAATATCGAAATAAAATTTTTTATCAACATCAGTTTCGAAAGTTTTTTATGATACTCATTCCATTGGTAATATGCATTTTTGAAAGAAAATGAAACTTAAATATTAATTTGATTTTTTCTAGGTAAAAGGTTCAATTTTTTTATTGATCGAAAGCTGAGATTTTTTCCTACAAAAATATATAATTGAAAAAATGGGACAAGAATGATATTGAAAAATAGTAAAAAAAAATTATTATAAAAGGTCAAAAAAAAGCAAAAAAATTTTAATTATCAATATTTAATCATTTTTGACCAATTTTTTTAACTATATATTTTTGTAGGAAAATACCTCAGCTTTCGTTTTAAAAAAATCGTACTTTCAACATCTATGAGTACTACAAATACCCCGAGTTTAAGCGTGATCGGAGAAAAATTTTTTTGAACCTTGATCACTTCACGTGTGATCCCCCATATATATAAATTAACCTCAAAAGTTATATTTAATCACGCATTCAGAGAATCTACCAATGCAATTGAATCAAATATACATAGGGTAACTGTGATTAATTCTGCTGATTTTCAGTGTAGGTTAACTTTGCAAAGCTTGTCTGAGCTCATTTTTAAACCAAATGTCGTTATTTCAATTACAAATGAAAGTTTTATTATTACATGCTGCTAATAAATTAAAGTTAGGTTTATTGGGCACTTCCTGCATTTAAAAATATCAATTAAAAAATAATTGTAAATGAGGGTATTGTTGTTGAGATGTCGGTATTCCTGTGAGGCATTTACTAACCAAACACCAATTCCTGTGCGGGTATAACTGTAGAAAATCAGGCTGCGCATGACACAATGATCTGAGTGACCGGTAACGTCAACAAAGAAGTTAGGTTATGTCTTTATTGCGAAGAGTTGCGCAGTGAACGTATTTAAAAATCGCAGGAATACCCACAAGCAATGAAAATATTGCTGGTAATACAGTTTTAAGAAATATTAATTATAAACAAATAAAAAATGAGTAACTAAATATTTATTTAAAATAATAAAGCCTACTTTATTGAATAGTAACACTAAATTGTGTATATTATTGAAAATGTTGAAAATATAAACGTTTTCTGATAAGTGTTCATGGCTGCCATATTCCATAATTTCATGGAAATTCAGTTATAGTCTTTCAAATAAGATGTAGAATAATTTTTGCAGTTATTTTGAACAAATCATATATTCATAAATGATAAATAATAATAACTTTATAAAAACTGCAGCAATTGGTACACCCGCAGGAATACCCTCAGTTACCCTATAACAACGTTTTTTCCCATAATGGCGCACTCACACCTTTTTGGCTGCCTGCCTGCAGGTTACCATGGCAACGCACGAGTGTAAGTGAGACAGAAAATTTGAATATTCAAATTTTTCAATTTTCTGTCGCACTCACTCTCTTGCATTGCCATGGTAACCTGCAGGCAGCCAAAAAGGTGTGAGAGCGCCTTAAGATTAACATTGTGTCGTCTGTTTTTTTCCCTCCAGCTATCTGACGTCATACTCGAACTCGAAATATCTCGATGAACTGACACAGCCTAATTGCAGGTTATGGTGACTCATAGGCCGTTTCCGAATTGGGATTTTTGTATACACGTATTATACATGAATTTTCTACGTGTGTATTATACATAAGCCTAATTTTGAGAAACATAACCCTCAATCTGCTTGTTTCGAATTTCCAGTTTTCAAAAGTTCTGATATTGTAAAAAATTAATTATCGATGCTTTGATAAAATTTAAATTATATTAGTATTTCTCTTCTAAAGTGAGAACGGAAGCACATTTAAAATGTTAAAAAATTTTACGAAATTATTGCAAATAGAATAATATTATTTAACTCAACTGAAAGTTCTCAATTGACCAATATTTAACTATTTTATTTATTAATTAATACTTATTTATCAACAATAAACCAGAAAGTAAATAACAAAAGAGGTTATGTTGCCATTGATGCGGCTACAATGTCGAAAACCTGGTTTTCTACAGTATTATACGTATAATACGTCATTTATGTATTATACGTTGAAAACTTCCAGAAAAGCACTTTTACCCATCTCTGCACAACGGCAATTCAACTTGTGACATAGCGTGCCGTCACTTTTCAAAATGACGGCTCGTCGGAAGACATGCAATGCATTGAAATCAATGAAGCGAATCAGTTTTTTAAAAATAACGTGTGAAAAAATTATTTTTAAACACAAGTGTAATTGTAAAATATTTTTTATTTATCGACATCTATTTTTTAAAATAATAAAAATTAATTTTTTAATTTTAGTGTTTTAAAAAATAGATCTTGATAAATAAAAAATATTTTACCATTACACTTGGATTCAAAAATTATTTTTTGAAAAGTTATTTTCAAAAAACTGATTCGCTTCAATGACTTCAATGCAGTGTATGTCTTCCGATAAGCCGCTATTTTGAAAAATGCTGTCACGTTATCTCACAAGTTGAACTGCCTTATGTGTGACGACAGCACGTTAGGGATCTGAAATACTGCAACACGCTATCTGGTGGCAGATTCTGAAACTAATTTAACGTGGTCAAATTCAAAATTTCACGTTTGTTTACACGTGCTAACGTTGAGTTTCACAATTTCTAATCTAAAAGTTTTGTTCAAATTAAAGTAATTATAAAAATAATTGATTCTAAAAAAGAGGAAAACATTCAGTGAATGAAATTTAGCCCAAAAGAAACAAAAATCAAGCAATATTGTTCTGTTTTTGATTATACAAAGCTTGT
This sequence comes from Leptopilina boulardi, assembly GCF_019393585.1. Classification (NCBI taxonomy): domain Eukaryota; kingdom Metazoa; phylum Arthropoda; class Insecta; order Hymenoptera; family Figitidae; genus Leptopilina; species Leptopilina boulardi. The sequence continues at coordinate 705,889 of NW_026137932.1, read as the reverse complement.
GTCAACATAGAACTTAGATTTTCTGCTTCCAATTCTATATCAAATTGAAAAATTATTCTCATATAAATATTCAGAAAATGGACCTTTTCAAATGACATTTTCTTTTTCTGATATCAAATAATTTTTTTAATTTTCTGTGAATTCACATGTATTTGCCACAAACTGACCCCGCTGTCGACGGCCATATTATTTTGTGACGTCATGATTTTATATCCCTAATGTAGAGTCAGCTTTCAACGCAGCCATGTAAAGGTTGGTTTCCATTGTCCCCACTCGCCATTTATCATAATGCTCGTCAACTACCACCACACTTTGCTCATCTAGTAAAAATTTAATGATTTTATTGTTAAAATTAAAATATTGAAAAAAATTCAATGAATATTCCAGTGATATTAAGGGAATATTCCACAGTTATATTGATTTTTTAAAGTAATAAAATCATGGAAATGTGTTATAAATTGTTATTTGAATATTCCCTTAATGGCACTTGAGTTGGGTTCTTAAAAATATGTTTCAAAAAATTAAAATTTAATAAAACTATTATAACCAGCTTAAGGTCATGTGATCGTTGAAATTCCATATGAAATTGTTTTCCATATAGAATTTCTCGTAAAATATTCGATAGATTGAGTTGACAAAATATTAATATAATTTAGCGCATTACAAATAATCTTTATTCTATTTTTAATCTCACTACAAAATTTTACCTTAATCCATCGAGTATTTTGTGAGAGAGTTGCTGAGTATAATGACAAATGAAGTCAGAACAATCACATGGCCTTAAGGCTGTGTCCATATAATGGGCTTCTTATGTAAACATTAGAGAAGAAAACAAAATGAATACAATAGATTTTTTATGAATTTTCTTGTATTCGTTATATATTCTATGCTATTTAAAAAATTCTTTTTAATAATTTTATATTTTATTTATTTATATTCTTTTACAATATATTATATATATATATATATATGAGGAAGCAAATTGATTTTTTCCTAATTCTACCTATAAAAAGAAATATTTTTTCTAAACAACAACTGTTCTCGAATTATTTTATTAATTAAAGAAAGGGCTATTTTTTAAACAATTGACCATATATATCTTTGCTAAAAATTATTGTATCTAATTTTTAAAAAAATCTTTTTTTTAGACTTTTATAAAAAAAATGTTACGTAAATTTTTTCTTTTGACAAATATATGATAATTTAAAAAACTTCAATAACCAATTTTATTTGTACCAACAGATAAAATGGAATCCATCTTTAATTTTGGAACAATCATGACCTCCTTTGTGACTCCAACAGCTGATGATGTAACCCCTCATCGGCAGCTTGAAGATTTTGGTTCTGGATCGGTGACGTCCAACAATTTTGGGACCGCTGAAGCGATTGTTCAGGAGGAGAATCTGTTTTTGGAGCAAGCCGAAATATTAGAGAAGGCAATTTCTAAAATTGGTAAGTGTTAATATTGAATCCCTTCATAAATGTATTTTGTTTAAATACCAGTGCAGAAATTTTCTCACTTTGCCCTATTTAAAATTAGGCTTCGACTAACGATTTCTCTCTCAGCGAATTGAATTTTTTGGCATATTAAAAATTAAATTTAACGCTCTATAATTTATATTCTTTGAAAATTATATCTCTTTTTCTTGTTTTCTTTCTCAGTCGATTACACTGGGTTTTTTTGTATTTGATCTTTAAAACTTATTTATTAATTTCAGAAATGAAAAATGAACTTGCGGCATTCGACGTTACAACAACTTCGACGCAGTTCTGCAATTCAAAGTCAAGGAAGCGGCAAAGTAGTTATGATGATGATAAACTATTTCTACTTTTAGCTGCTGAATTGGCAAAATTGAAGGATGAATTAATATTTCATCCGGAAATTGAAATGCAGAACAAAGCTGCAACTCCAAATCGGCTTAATTCAATGAAGATTCAAGCGAAATCTGAAGTCCAATTCAAGAAGGAGCATCAGAAAAGGAAAACGCCTTGCCAACATAAGAATTGCCAAAAACGGCACGTGCGAAATCCTCAACAAGATCGCTTCTGGGCGGCTAAAATGATAAGACCTGATGTATCGATGCCTTCTCTGTATAGCAATTCTGCTGTGCAAATGGCTGAACCCCAGAATGCTATACATATTTTCCATTCCTTCTCTACCTCTGAACAATTTCAACAGCAATTTCCCTTCTTTCCTACCTTTGATCAAATTGATCCACAATCTTCTTCCTTGCAATCCCAAATAAAAATTCTTCAACAATATTTCCAGTCCCCACATTTTCCTCAGCAAATTGATCCAGTAGATAACTTCCACGTACCTCCAGTAAAAGAAATTTACTCTATTCCACAAGGCTTCCATGTAATTCATTAACATAAAGTAAAATACTTAAAAAATTTTAACTTTGTAAATATGTAATTTTTTAAGCAAATTATATTAGTATTTGTATAAATTAATGTATTTTTTTCTTTTTTTAACTGTATGCTATTATATTTATTTTATTATTAAGTATTTACATCTATATTATTATTTAATTTATTTTGTAATATTATTACGTATCTTATTTTCATTTTGTATACAAATATTATTTTGTATTCAAATATTATTTTGTATTGTAAGGACATTTTTGTATTTTTTAAGTAATTTTATATTGTACAACTATTTATTATGTAATTTGTACAAATGTTAAATACAATGTTTTGCTTATAATGTCCTCGCTATATTTATTTTGAAATTGAAATGGTCGTACAACTCGGACTATAATACATATTCGTTTTAATGTTAAAGATAAATAAATGTTATATGTATTTTTATTGATTAGTTTAAGTATTATTTTTATTTTAATTTCTATTCTAAACTTTAATATAAACATTAAATTTTATAATTTTGCTAAGAATTGTTTGTTTTGTGTATCAAGGTAAGTGATATTTTCAATAAACAATTAATAAGTGTTTGTGGTTATTTCTAAAAATTGACTACATGTCAGGCCATTTGGAGCATTTATATGCTTCACAATTGACTGCATCAGGTTGTTCAGAAGAATATGTATAATTTAGAGTATGAATTTTGGCCAAGTCAATTAAGAAGAATAGATCTATGACCCATATAAAGGTCGCTTAACAATATTATTATTATATATTTATATAATAAATTGTGCTGCGGACAAGCTTCTTGAAGAAGTTTCTCGACCATTGATATATTGATATATAGAAATAATATATATATATATAAATAATCTTTAATCGATTAATAGAGTAATATTGTAAGCCTCAAAGAAAAATGGAGATATTAACTTTCTTTCTGGATAACCTCTCTGACAAGGATTCCAATCAAATCTTTTAACTCGAGAGCACATAGTGCCTACATATTGTGTACCGCTAGAATTTATGTCGCCTGTAAATTTTACTTGATATAAATCTGAAGTTACTGGAATATGATTGTCAGTATCATATTCTAATTTTTTATCTGTAATAAATATATAATTAACCTTCTGAAGTCGTTCTTGACCAGGTTTATTATTAGGTACAGCAACCCATGAATATGTGTCATGATTTCTGCCTTTATTGTATAACATACCACCAAAAATAGTGATTGTATATTTTATATATTCTAAAAATTTTAAATCACTTATTGTAATATTTTCAAGTTGCGAATCTATACTATCTTTTATGCTTTTGCATTTATCTGGTAAATTAAAACAATCAGCAGCTCCTTTATGTGCTTTCATTAGTATACGTATATTATTATTTGCTTTAGAAAGTACTGAATTTGCGTTATTAACAAAGGCAGCTTCTAACTCTATCGGATATCCCATATTAAAAAAAGGATAAAGTTTTTGTTGATAGTAATCATTTTCCTTGAGTTTACTAGTTAGTTCATCGCGATATTTTATGACTTCTGTAGTGACTAAAGAGGCAGGAGAAATAAGACCAATATACTCAATTGGATAGTACTGACTAAAAGCAATACCAAGTGGTGTTAATCCTGTATTATTTTTAAAAGAAAATTGTTTTGAAAATTCATCTTTTCCATAATCCAATAAACCACTGGCTGCTTTTATACAGTTAGCCATTGTTAACAGACTACATGTCAGAGCATAGTACTGACCAGTGCTATCTTTATTTAATATTTTAGAAATTTGACTAGGTTCTCCTCCAATTTGAAAGGCTTGTATTACAACAGAACCACTAATTTTGTACATAGTAGAAATACTTTGTATTTTCTCTGCAGCGCTAACAATATTGCCAAACGCAGTACCAACTTTTGCTTCAAATTCTTTTTTTTCCTGAGAATTGCTAAATTTAATATTCAGCCCCATGATCAATAATGCGCCCTGTTGATAAGAAGTAATATAATGATCACCACACAACAGCCCGAAATATGGATTTTTACCATCGTTATAAAAACCTTTCCCAGATTCAGTCAATGCTTTATCACCATACCCAGCAAGTTGTACTGCGACATTATTTGTAGCGTACTCATAATAATTTAATGATGTTGCATAATCCCTATCTTGAACAGATCTTATGTAACTTGCTTTTGCTTCTGCAGAGAACATTTCATACTTTCCACTAATACTTACAGATATTCCCAATTTACTTTCTAATTCTAAATAAGATATTGAAGTATCTAATTGAATGTACGCTTGTTGTTCAGAAGTGGATGACACAGTTGCGTTGTAACATACTTGTGGAACTATTTGTTGCGTATCTCCTGAATAACCAGCACCAGCGATAATGTTTCCATTTTTATACTGCCTCATTTGTGGTGTCACTTCTTTCATTTCTATAAGCAATATATTATTTTTGTGTATACTTTAAATTAAAACTTCACCTTCAAAGGTGATTAATGTCACGGAAAAAGAGAAAGAATATTTGTTAATGTTTTTTAATATCGAGATTCTACTCGAATTGAAAGAAAATCATCTAAACGGAACATGCAATTTCAGGCAAATAAAAATTCAGCGTTTTAAGACTTCTACGAAATAGAAATTTGGTACCTGAAAATTCCGTTAATTAAAAATTCTTTCAAAAAGAAATTCTGACAAATGTTAATTGGAAAAATTAAAAATCGTCTGAAAAATAATTATACCTAATAAAATTGTTGAAAATGAAAATTCTAGATAATAATTCTTATTCGATACTCATGCGCCCTAATTTCTTTGTGGTCAAAACATATATTATGTATACTATTTCCATTTTTTTAATTTGATAAAAATACAAACATTGATAATATTCAATTTGATATTACCATTTCCTGACTGATATCCAGCAAAGACTTTGTAAACAAGAGAGTCTGACGGGATAGAATTGTTCCCAGAGTACGTAGGATCATTTTTGTCTAATAAGTGAATTTGGTATCCTATTTCCATGTTATCCTGCTCAGATTTCCTTGATTGTAGGTTAGCTGCTTTATCCGTGACATCGGCATCGTGTGCTTTTAATAAAAAGTAAAATAAACTCTTTTAAATATTTTTTAGACTCATTTGTTTTAATAGTTTAAATGTAAGATCTTTTTAGTTTAATCAAACTAGCTCAAAAAACTTTACTTTTAGAAAATTGTTCATAACAAATAATCTATTTACAAAACTATTATATAATTAAAATTTAATACCGTTGCTGCTGAGAGACTTATATATAATTATAGAAAAGAAAAAAAGTAATATTTTCGTTTTAAAGTGAAAACAGTAGTTCATCTACTTTGAAGTGAAACTTGTTTGCAAAATAAATACATTAGTCGACAAAAGTTTATATACGGTTTATATGCTGAAAATATAATCTGTTTGTGGGTCACGTAAAAGATTTAAAAAATATTTTACTGCTGTCCATGTACTTTGAATCATATATTCCAAAACTGATTAATTGCAACTAATCGGAAAATCGAAAAAATAAAAAATTTAACTAAACTACAGAAAGTCTAAATGATAAAATAATCAGCAATAATTGCTTATAATTTTAAAAAATTTAAAGTTTAATTTTGTTATGATATCATTTATATTTGAGATTAAATTAATTTTTATTAATAAAATTATATAATTAGTTAAATAAACTAGTTGATAATTTAGTTAAATAAAAGAAATAAATAATTACCATCTGTGCTAATAGATATTATTGAAAATGTTACAGCAAAAATGAGAAATAACATAAACCTCATTTTAATAATGTGAACTGATGGAATATATTTAAAGATAAGAAATTAAGAAATGAGTCTAAATTACTCTTTTATATATGTTGAATCAAGGTCAACTATCTTATGCCGACAGGGGCGGAGGTAGAACACATAATACATATTTAATTAAAAGTAAATAATTTTTTAAACAAACAATAAAACATAAGATAGTAATTTAAACATTATTATTTTACATATGTTTTTATTAAAAGAAATGACCAGGAATAGTTTTCAATGTCAAAATTTATTGTAAGAGAAAAATAAAAATAAACTAGTTAGAAATTTGTTATCAGCGTAACTTCATCATGTAGTTTCTTTTCTTTTAATGCTAAAAAATTAAATATGAAAAACTACAAAGGTGAATACCATAATCGATAAAATTATACAGTCTATATATATCGATAATGTCACATTGTAAACTTAACCTCCAGTGCTTCGTCTCACAGAATGTCTCAAGACTTCAATTCACTACATTTAACCTACTATTTGTTTATTATAAATAATTAAATTTGATTAAAATTCTCGAGTATTTTCAAGTATGACTAATTTTAAAATAAATTTATCATCCGTAATATAATTTATTTAATAATAACTTTTGTTGATATAATATTTAAAAAATTTTGAAACTAAAAAACTAACTATTTCAGAAATTGATTTCAAATTCAAGAAAATGTGAATTTTATCAATATTATTTGGAAATGGGAACTAAAAAAGGATAAAATTTGTTATCAAGATCAATTTATAATGTCATTCTTTAAAGCAACGCAGTTTTTGTGTACAAATATTAGATTACGAATTTCAACTCTACCTGTAAAGAATCAAATTCGATTTTATTCAATGCACAATAGACAAGCAAGAAAGCCATCTAAATATCCAGGTTTTCTACTTTGTACCTTCATTTTCAGTACAGCTCTTGGCTACACTTTTTTTAAATCAAAAGAATATGATTTTCCATCTGCACATGATGTTTTTAATTTTTTTCTATCAGGCATCAGTTCCGTACAATTTAACCTTTATGACATTAGCCAAAATAGAAGTAAATATAATTTTATTGCTGACGTCGTCGAAATTTGTGCACCATCAGTTGTATTGGTACAAGTAAAAGATTCCAAAAAATCTGGTATTTCAGCAAAAAATCCTTCAGTTTTTGCTAATGGATCTGGATTCATAGTTAGGCAAGATGGTTTAATACTTACAAATGCTCATGTTGTTATGATTGTCATGAAGAAATCAAATCTTTCTGTCACGGTACGACTTTTGGATGGATTTACTTACGATGCAGTTGTTGAAGACATTGATTTGGAATCAGATCTTGCGACATTGAGAATAAATAAGAAAAATTTGCCTGTTATAAAATTAGGAAATTCAAAAAATTTAAGACCAGGAGAATTTGTTGTAGCAATTGGATCTCCACTTTCCTTAAGTAACTCCATTACAAGCGGTGTTGTCAGTAGTCCAAATAGACGAAGTGAAGAATTAGGAATTTCTCACAATCAAATGAGTTATATTCAAACTGATGCAGCAATTACTTTTGGAAATTCTGGAGGACCTCTAGTGAATCTTGAGGGTGAAGTTATTGGAATAAATGCAATGAAAGTGACTCCAGGAATTTCGTTTGCTATTCCAGTAGACTATGCCAAAGAATTTTTGCGAAAGTCTGAGGCAAAGAGAAAAGGGAAAATTTTTTCAATTCAACAGTTTAAGAATGAAGAACTAGAAAGGAAGAGATATTTGGGAATTACAATGTTCACTCTTATTCCAGAAATTATTTTTGATATGCAACACATCATCGGAAGTGGTTTTCAGCTCATTAAACATGGAGTTCTAATTTGGAAAATAATGGAAGGTTCACCAGCTGACTTAGGTGGTTTAGAGAATGGTGATATTATCACCCATGCCAATAGTACACCTGTTAATTCAACTAGAAATATTTATGAAGCACTTGATGGAACAGGACCTTTGCTATTAACAATAATAAGGAGAGGTCAAATTTTGGAATTTAATATTGAGCCTGAAAATTTAAAATAAAAATTTCACGTAATTCAGTATTTCTATTTGTCTAAGAAAATGGAATCAAAAAATCTAGTTCAGATATAAAAAAATACATATTCTTTATTTAATGACAACTTAAACATTATAATCAATATAAAGGTTGAAAAGGAATCGATTGACAAATCTGACCTTTAGCGTGAGACTTAAAATTCGCAGTTCCACCAGTCTTGTTCAGTAAGTAGAAGAAGTGTACTAAAATAATTCACGCAATTAGAAATTCTTCATTATTAAATTTGTAATCTTAAGTGTTTAAAAAACTGTCATTGCTAACAAAAATTTTCAACTACATATTTTTTTGATATATATACAATATGAAATTTATTATAAACATTTTAATTGCAACTTTTTGCGGACTCGGTTACATCTATGGAAAAACATTTATCACACGTTATGATTGGTGTGATTATTTAGTAACAATCCTTGAACAAGATACTAAAATTGATCAACTGCTGTTATTGTATGAAGCCGATTTCAACAACAGTGGAATTTATCAAATTGCGAAAAATGTTTCCCGAATTAAACCAACACAAATTGCTGATTTTAGGAATATTACAAATTTTAACAATCAACGGATGCTCATATTCCCTCTACTTAAGACAACGTTGATTCTTATTGTTTCCAGCAGAAATTCCAATCAAAATTTATCAAATATTTACAATGTTATGAGATCTATTGTTGAGTTATCAACACCACATCCACGTCCCAAGGTACTGATTATAACAAAAGTTAAAAAACGCGCAACATATCAAAATTTCTTTCATCAATTGTGGTCTAAACAATTTTTGGATCTCTCAATCTTAGAGGTTAAAGAAATTTTTCCAGGAAACTCGAATCGCGAAATTGCTAAACTACACCATTACAATCCATTCACTGGAATATCTGTTATAAAAAAATTCTCAAAAAAGAGCATTTTGTTTCCTAACAAACTTCGTGATTTAAACGGTTATCAAATAAAAGCAGGAATATTTCACTATCCACCTTACGTCTACGTTAAACGCAATTCAACAGGACATGTTCTAAACGTTGAAGGGCCAGACATTAATTGGATGGTCGTGATGTCAAAGTATTTAAATTTTACCTTGGAGATAGTGATTTCAAATACTTCAAACTGGGATATAATAAATTGTAATAAAGTTAAAAATGTCGGCATTATGAATAAAACAATTCACAATGAAATTCAATTTATTGCTATTCAATCTGCATTCTACGATACATGCTTAAACAATTTTGTCGCTATTTCAAAAGGTACAAGATTATTTAGATTCGTTGCTCCAGCACCAATTTTGCCAAGTGATGTTGCAATTTTCACAAACGAATTACAACTATTTAATCTAAGCATTATTTTATCTCTCTTTTTGATACCAGTATTAATAGCCAGGTACTTTAATTTTGATCGTCAAAATTGGACAATGATGTATACTATTCAAATGGTACTAGGATCCTCTATTCCAAAAATGCCAGAAAAAATAATGGAAAGAATAATTTTCTCGTCACTGTTATTCTTCTACTTTCTGCAGTCAACGTTCATATTTAGTAGTCTATCAGAAATGCAATTAAAGGAAAAAACTTTTCGAACAATGGATACATTTCAAGATTTAGTTGACGCTCATTTGACACTTATTACAAATCAAAATCTTAATGAAGATACAATATTTGATGAGAAGGATCCTTATCAAAAGTTAAGGATGAACGCAATCGTTTCGAAAGATTCTCTTGATAAATGGTTAGAATATTTGATTGTCAATCGAAATATTACCTATTTATGTAGGGAACATTTAGCACTTTTGTATTTTCGAACGAGGCGTAATACCAACGAAGAGCAGAAAGTAAAAATTATAAAAGAAGTAGCAGGATTATGGACAAGTGGAATATTTCTTGAAGATGGTTCTCCTTACAGGAATCGATTTGATCGTATTATGTCGGTCTTTATGGAAAGTGGTATCAGTATCAAGTGGGATAATAAATACATTCCTAAGTTAATTAATCAACAAAATCATGTTGATTTATTTAAGCAAGAACTCTCCGTGACGTCTAAAGTTACAAAATTGTTGATTATTCTTCTTCTTTTTGGATATTCTTCTACAGTTTTAATTTTTGGTTTTGAAATTGTAACCGATAAATATTTTAAATTTTAAACTGAATTTCAAATGGTAAAGTGCAGGTTAACAATAAAGATTAGACTGATTACATAAACATATTCTTTATTTGATGAAAACTTAAACATTATAATCAACATAAAGTTTGAACAGGAATCGATCGACAGTTATGACCTTTATCGTTAAACTTAAAATACGCAGTTCCTCCAGTCTTATTCAGTTAGTAGATAAAGTGTACTAAAATATTTCACTCAATTAAAAATTCTTAATTATTTTTGTAATCTAGAAATCTAAAAACTCTCATTTGCTAAAAAAAATTTTCAACTATATATATACAATATGAAATTTATTATAAAAATTTTAATTGCAATCCTTTGCGGACTCGGTTACATCTATGGAAAAACATTTATCACACGTTATGATTGGTGTGATTATTTAGTAACAATCCTTAAACAAGATACTAAAATTGATCAACTGCTGTTATTGTATGAAGCCGATTTCAATAACAGTGGAATTTATCAAATTGCAAAAAATGTTTCCAGAATTAAACCAACACAAATTGCTGATTTTAGGAGTATTACAAATATTAACAATCAACGGATGCTGATATTCCCTCTACTTCATACAACGTTGATTGTTATTGTTTCCAGCAGAAATTCCAATCAAAATTTATCAAATATTTACAATGTTATGAGATCTATTGTTGAGTTATCAACACCACATCCACGTCCAAAGGTACTGATTATAACAAAAGTTAAAAAACGCGCAACATATCAAAATTTCTTTCATCAATTGTGGTCTAAACAATTTTTGGATCTCTCAATCTTAGAGGTTAAAGAAATTTTTCCAGGAAACTCGAATCGCGAAATTGCTAAACTACACCACTACAATCCATTCACTGGAATATCTGTTATAAAAAAATTCTCAAAAAAGAGCATTTTGTTTCCTAACAAACTTCGTGATTTAAACGGTTATCAAATAAAAGCAGGAATATTTCACTATCCACCTTACGTCTACGTTAAACGCAATTCAACAGGACATGTTCTAAACGTTGAAGGGCCTGACATTAATTGGATGGTCGTGATGTCAAAGTATTTAAATTTCACCTTGGAGATATTGATTTCAAATACTTCAAACTGGGATATAATAAATTGTAACAAAGCTAAAAATGTCGGCATTATGAATAAAACAATTCACAATGAAATTCAATTAATTGCTATTCAATCTGCATTCTACGATACATGTTTAAACAATTTTGTCGCTATTTCAAAGGGTACAAGATTATTTAGATTCGTTGCTCCAGCACCAATTTTACCAAGTGATGTTGCAATTTTCACAAACGAATTACATATATTTAATCTAATCATTATTTTTTCTCTGTTTTTGATACCAGTATTAATAGCTAGGTATTTTAATTTTAATCGTCAAAATTGGACAATGATGTATACTATTCAAATGGTACTAGGATTTTCTATTCCAAAAATTCCAGAAAAAATAATGGAAAGAATAATTTTTTCGTCACTGTTATTCTTCTATTTGCTGCAGTCAACGTTCATGTTTAGTAGTCTATCAGAAATGCAATTGAAGAAAAAAACTTTTCGAACAATGGATACATTTCAAGATTTAGTTGACGCTCATTTGACACTTATTACAAATCAAAATCTTAATGAAGATGGAATATTTGATGAGAAGGATCCTTATCAAAAGTTAAGGATGAATGCAATCGTTTCGAATGATCCCCTTGATAAATGGTTAGAATATTTGATTGTCAATCGAAATATTACCTATTCATGTAGGGAACATTTAGCACTTTTATATTTTCGAACGAGGCGTAATACCAACGGAGAGCAGAATGTAAAAATTATAAAAGAAGTAGAAGGATTATGGCCAAGTGGAATATATCTTGAAGATGGTTCTCCTTACAGGAATCGATTTGATCGTATTATGTCGGTCTTTATGGAAAGTGGTATGAGTATCAAGTGGGATAATAAATATATTCCTAAGTTGATTAATCAACAAAATCATGTTGATCTATTTAAGCAAGAACTCTCCGTGACGTCTAAAGTTACAAAATTGTTGATTATTTTTCTTCTTTTTGGATATTCTTGTTCAGTTTTAATTTTTGGTGTTGAAATTGTAACCGATAAATATTTTAAATCCTAAACTGAATTTCAAATGGTAAAGTGCAGGTTAACAATAAAGATCAGACTGATTACATAAACATATTCTTTATTTGATGAAAACTTAAACATTGTAATCAACATAAAGTTTGAACAGGAATCGATCGACAGTTATGACCTTTATCGTTAAAGTTAAAATACGCAGTTCCTCCAGTCTTATTCAGTAAGTAGATGAAGTGTACTTATATAATTCACGCAATTAGAAATTCTTCATTATTAAATTTGTAATCTTAAGTGTTTAAAAAACTGTCATTGCTAACAAAAATTTTCAACTACATATTTTTTTGATATATATACAATATGAAATTTATTATAAACATTTTAATTGCAACTTTTTGCGGACTCGGTTACATCTATGGAAAAACATTTATCACACGTTATGATTGGTGTGATTATTTAGTAACAATCCTTAAACAAGATACTAAAATTGATCAACTGCTGTTATTGTATGAAGCCGATTTCAACAACAGTGGAATTTATCAAATTGCGAAAAATGTTTCCCGAATTAAACCAACACAAATTGCTGATTTTAGGAATATTACAAATTTTAACAATCAACGGATGCTGATATTTCCTCTACTTCAGACAACGTTGATTCTTATTGTTTCCAGCAGAAATTCCAATCAAAATTTATCAAATATTTACAATGTTATGAGATCTATTGTTGAGTTATCAACACCACATCCACGTCCCAAGGTACTGATTATAACAAAAGTTAAAAAACGCGCAACATATCAAAATTTCTTTCATCAATTGTGGTCTAAACAATTTTTGGATCTCTCAATCTTAGAGGTTAAAGAAATTTTTCCAGGAAACTCGAATCGCGAAATTGCTAAACTACACCATTACAATCCATTCACTGGAATATCTGTTATAAAAAAATTCTCAAAAAAGAGCATTTTGTTTCCTAACAAACTTCGTGATTTAAACGGTTATCAAATAAAAGCAGGAATATTTCACTATCCACCTTACGTCTACGTTAAACGCAATTCAACAGGACATGTTCTAAACGTTGAAGGGCCAGACATTAATTGGATGGTCGTGATGTCAAAGTATTTAAATTTTACCTTGGAGATAGTGATTTCAAATACTTCAAACTGGGATATAATAAATTGTAATAAAGTTAAAAATGTCGGCATTATGAATAAAACAATTCACAATGAAATTCAATTTATTGCTATTCAATCTGCATTCTACGATACATGCTTAAACAATTTTGTAGCTATTTCAAAAGGTACAAGATTATTTAGATTCGTTGCTCCAGCACCAATTTTGCCAAGTGATGTTGCAATTTTCACAAACGAATTACAACTATTTAATCTAAGCATTATTTTATCTCTCTTTTTGATACCAGTATTAATAGCCAGGTACTTTAATTTTGATCGTCAAAATTGGACAATGATGTATACTATTCAAATGGTACTAGGATCCTCTATTCCAAAAATGCCAGAAAAAATAATGGAAAGAATAATTTTCTCGTCACTGTTATTCTTCTACTTTCTGCAGTCAACGTTCATATTTAGTAGTCTATCAGAAATGCAATTGAAGAAAAAAACTTTTCGAACAATGGATACATTTCAAGATTTAGTTGACGCTCATTTGACACTTATTCTAAATCAAAATCTTACTGAAGATGGAATATTTGATGAGAAGGATCCTTTTCAAAAGTTAACAATGAATGCAATCGTTTCGAAAGATCCCCTTGATAAATGGTTAGAATATTTGATTGTCAATCGAAATATTACCTATTCATGTAGGGAACATTTAGCACTTTTGTATTTTCGAACGAGGCGTAATACCAACGGAGAGCAAAAAGTAAAAATTATAAAAGAAGTTTCAGGATTATGGCCAAGTGGAATATATCTTGAAGATGGTTCTCCTTACAGGAATCGATTTGATCGTATTATGTCGGTCTTTATGGAAAGTGGTATCAGTATCAAGTGGGATAATAAATATATTCCTAAGTTGATTAATCAAGAAAATCATGTTGATCTATTTAAGCAAGAACTCTCCGTGACGTCTAAAGTTTCAAAATTGTTGATTATTCTTCTTCTTTTTGGATATTCTTGTTCAGTTTTAATTTTTGGTGTTGAAATTGTAATCGATAAATATTTTAAATCCTAAACTGAATTTCAAATGGTAAAGTGCAGGTTGATATTAAAGATCAGACTGATTTTGATAAGAAGCAAAAAATTTTAAAACCTTCCAATGGTTATATGATAAGTAGTGATGATTATTTTAAAATCCAAAATGACCTCTCTAAAATGATGACAAGGACATCAGTTAATTTAAAACCCTACAAATTACTGAAAGATTTTAATAAACTTTTATTCAACATAACATTATTTAATGTTAACGAAATATCAGTGGTCGTATTAACAAAATTTTTTTTAAATGTTTAAACAAATTATAATTTCTTTAATTTTTAAAATATAGTGTTTATAAAAGGCCTCTGCGTTTAAGATCACATAAATTTTATGTTGAAAGTTATAAATATATTCTAAAACAACTGTCACTATTATTAATAAATTTTTTATAAATAAATTAAATTAATTAATTGTTGAAATTACACGACTTTTGTGAATTTTTATGAAACGTGTTATATAGGGATTTTTGTGGTTGCTGAAAACGAATTCAAATTCAATTTTTTAAAATACAACATGTCGGATCCAATATGGCGACTATATTTACAAAAAACGCTTGGACTCGTTTGAAAATTGTTACATAAGAGTTTTTGGCGTCGCTGATTACGAATCCGCTGTCAGTTTTTAAAAATTCAAAATGGCGGATCCAATATGGCGGATCCAATATGGCGTCCGAATTTACAAAAATCGCTTGAATTTGCTTGAAACATGTCACTTGGGTGTTTTTGGGGTCACTGATTACGAATCCGATGTCAGTTTTTTAAAATTCAAAATGGCAGGTCCAATATGGTGGACTGCTTATATAGTTTGTAGAATTTTCTTAATTTGTCGAATATTATTTTTAAAAAAATTTAAATTAGTTTGTTATTCATAATGTTAGGACATTAATTTCAAATTAAAAGAGTGTATTGTCATTTTATGTAATGTTATATTTAAATATATTATGACATTAATTTTACAATTTTGTGAAATTTTTTGCTATTGTGTGTAAAAATAATTATGTAAATTGAATATTTAAAAAAAATTGAAATAAAAAAAATATTCAAGAAAATTAAAATTTATTATTTTGAGAATTATTTTTTCTCATTTCCTATAAAAATTCAAAAATTGTTTAAAACTTAGAATTTTTAACCTATATTTATTTATATACTTTTATATAGTTGATAAGTGTAACATTAAATTAACATATAAAAAAAATTTAATGTTGCTCTATTAAAATTAAATTAATTTCTACTTCAAAATTCTATACAATGTAATTATATATATTAATAGTTTATTTCGATGAAGATCATGAACAGTTTTTTTTAATCTTTTTACTGTCATATTTTATTTGAGTGTCATTTAAGTTAAATCATTTAATTTTTCTTATGTAGAATACTTTCCTAAAGTTTGTTTTTTTAATAATAAATTTAAATTTAATCCTAATTTTTTATACCTAGTAAATTATTTATGTGTTCGAATACTTTAAAATTATTTGTCAAAACAAAAATTTATTTGTTTCATTGTTTGTTCAAAATTTTTTCTGTTTTTAATTAATTTTTTTTATGAAATTTTTTTTTTTTTTTTTTTTTGATAATAAAATGTGCAACGGATTTTTTTTGATTTTGCGCCTTATAAATTAAATATAGTACGGAGGTAAGTGCACTTAATTTTTACTAAAATTATATTATCGAGGCAATGTATTTGCGATTTTGTATAAAAAATTAGAAAAATTAGAATTTTTCTAAAAATTGAAAAATTAAAATTATAAAAATTAAATATTGGTAGATTTATTAACGTTCTATTGCTATGGATTTGTTTACACCAAATCAACATGATGATTACGTTCAGCGACGATTTGACAAAATTACTAAATCACAAAATGATAAAAGGGATTATAGGGGTCTTATATTAAGAAATCAAATGAAGATACTTTTAATAAGTGATCCAACAACAGATAAAAGTGCAGCATCTTTGAATGTTCAAATTGGTATGTAAAGTAGTTGAGAATTAAAATTTTTTGTTTGCTTTTTTTTGGTAAATTTCTTGATTCTAATTTTTATCTTAGATGACAAGAAAATTTTCCATCTTCTTGTATCAACTTTGCGCAACTATATCTAGACATTACATAAACTTAACGTTAATGACTTAAAATTCTATATTCTAGGTTATCTTATAATAAAATTTTAAAGTCATTAGCGTGTAAAGTAATTAAATCATTAAATAATAAAGAACTCCTTGTAGTAGATGATAATTTCCATCTTATTAATATTACTTAACGACTAATTAATAAATAATAATTATAACTCAAAAAATTTTTTTTTCTATTTATATAAAAAAAAGGCTCCATGAGTGATCCACTAGATTTACAAGGTTTAGCACATTTATGTGAACACATAATGCTCCCATTAAATAAACAATATTGTGATGGAAATTATTTTGATACATACATTTTACAAAATGATGGTTCAACAAATGCTTCAACTGGACTCGATTATACAAATTTTTATTTCGACATAAATGCTGAAATTTTAGAGGAAGCTTTAGATAAATTCGTTCATTGTTTTTTAAAACCAAAATTTATTGATTCAATAATCGAACAAGAAATTGAAGCAATTCATTGTGAATTTGAGGATAATTTACTAAATGATGATTGGCGTTTAGAACAATTTGATAAATCCTCAGCAAATACAAAACATCCATATTCATTTTTTAATATTGGCAATAGAGAGAGTTTGGAAACAATTCCAAGGATAAAAAAAATTGATGTTCGTCAAGAATTGATAAATTTTTATAATAAATGGTATTCTGCGAATATTATGTCACTATGCGTTCTTGGAAAAGGTATTTTAAAAATTTAAGGAAGAAAATTATTATCATTAGCAACAATAACAATAACAATAACAATAACAATAACAATAACAATAACAATAACAATAACAATAACAATAACAATAACAATAACAATAACAATAACAATAACAATAACAATAACAATAACAATAACAATAACAATAACAATAACAATAACAATAACAATAACAATAACAATAACAATAACAATAACAATAACAATAACAATAACAATAACAATAACAATAACAATAACAATAACAATAACAATAACAATAACAATAACAATAACAATAACAATAACAATAACAATAACAATAACAATAACAATAACAAGAACAAGAACAAGAACAAGAACAAGAACAAGAACAATAACAATAACAATAACAATAACAATAACAATAACAATAACAAGAACAATAACAAGAACAAGAACAAGAACAATAACATTGTTACTGTTAACATTGTTACTGTTAACATTGTTACTGTTAACATTGTTACTGTTACTGTTACTGTTACTGTTACTGTTACTGTTACTGTTACTGTTACTGTTACTAGATGAGATGATATTTTTTTCAGAGAACATTGACAAACTTGAGAAAATAATTTCAAAATTATTTATAAAAGTTAAAAATAAAAATATAGAGGCACCCAAGTGGATTGAACATCCATTTAATGAGGAACATTTTCAATATAAATGGTATATTGTTCCAATATATAATACAAGACAATTAAGTGTCACATTTCCAATTCCGGATATAGATGAATATTATCGATCATGCGTAAGTTTATTTCAGTTGTTATCATTAATTTTATAAAAAAAAATTAAAAAGAAAAAAGTAGAAATATATTTAAATCTAAAAAAAAAAATATTTATAAAATTAAGAAAATTTTTTTCAATTCTAATTTCGTTTAAATTTTTCTATAAAGAATTTCTTGTAAATAATTTAAAAATAAATTAATTTTTCTACAGCCAACAATTTATTTGTCATATTTATTTGGACATGAAGGTAAAGGATCGTTGATTTCAGTTTTAAGGGAAAAAAATTTATGTACATCATTGAATTGTGGGAAATCACAACCAGGAAAAGGTTTTGCTTTTTTTAGTTTTGAAATTTTACTCACTGAAAAAGGCATTGATTATATTGATGAAATTATAGAATTAATTTTTCAATACATCAATATGCTCAAAAAAGTTGGACCCACACAATGGATATTTAATGTAATTATTCATTTTTATTTTTTTAGAATGTTTTTTTATAAATGAAGAATTTGTGTCATTTTTCTAAATACTTCATGAAACTTTTTTTTAGAAACTTCTAGAAACTTTGTAAAACATTTCACATTTTTATTTTTATTTTCATTTCCATAGGGTTAATTATTAGTGAAAGTGAAAATTAGAGTAAAATTTAGAATTAGTGAAAGTAAAATGAAAAGTGAATTTACGTAATCGACTCCCAGTTATAAAAATAAGTTAAAATTTTTCTTTTTCTATCATTTTTTTTTAAAAAAAATTTCAGGAATATGTGTCTATGCAAACAATGAATTTTAATAATCCAAATTTTTTTTTACCAATTTCTCATGTGCGAGAAGTGGCACACGACATGCAAGAATATCCCATTGAAGAAATATTGAGTGCTCCATATTTTTTAACAAAATGGGAACCAAATCTAATTAATTTAATAATTCATTATTTAAAACCACAAAATATTCGTGTAAAAATAATGGCACAAGATTTTGAAAATATCACCACAGAAGTTGAGCCTTGGTATAAGATAAAATTTGAAAAACTCAAAATACCAGAAAATATTATTGAACAGTGGAATAATGCAGGTGATAATTGTAATTTTAAATTACCTGATAAAAATGAATTAATTCCTTTTGAAATTGCTTTAAAATTGGACACAACATCTGTTGTAAGTAGATTATTACTAAGAATAATTAATTACTAATTATCAGTGTTATTAATTTAGTAATTAATTTAATTAATTTTTAATTAATGTAAAATAAAAAATTCCTCAAATTTAAAGTTCCTCAATTTTTAGGTAGAAAAATTTCCTAAAATAATTCAAGATACTCAAATGATGAGAGTTTGGTATAAGCAGGATGATGAATTTCTCCTACCAAGAGGGATTTTAACCTTCTATTTTGATGGGTATTATACGTCCATGAAAAAAAAAATATTTTTTTTTGCAATTAAAATTATTTTTTACGACTGAAATATTTTTAATAATTTACAAAAAACCAAATTCATCATTATTATTTTTTTTCCAGTCTACTATCAAATATCAATCCAGAAAATTTTAACTATTGCATCATGTTTGTTCATTTGGTACAAAATTCAATGTCTGATTATTCTTATTCAGCTAAATTATCTGGTTTAGAGTGGGAACTTATAAATAATAAAAATGGTATAACAGTAAGTAGAACATTTATAAATGTCACTTAAAAAAAAAAAAAAAAAAAATTGTAACCCTTTGAGATTTAGGGTCCAAGTACTGAAAATGGTCTCAAAATATCCAAAAGTTTTAAAACGACCAAAGTTTATGTAAATTAATATACTAATTATGAATTCAATGTCTGTTTTTAAAAATTCAAAATGGCGAATCCAATATGGCGTCCAAATTTGCAAAAATTGCTTGGATTCGTTTGAAACTTATCACTCGGGGGTTTTTGGGGTCGCTGATTACGAATCCGATGTCAGTTTTTTAAAATTCAAAATGGCAGATCCAATATGGCTGCCGAATTGGAAACAATCACTTGCATTTGCTTGAAACTTGTTATCTGGGTGTTTTTACGCTTGCTAATTACGAATTTAGCATTAAATTATTAAATCCTAATTAAATCAGGAATCAAAAAACAAATTTAATCAATTTAAAAAATAAATTCCTTCATATTTGATCCGCCATTTTGAATGTTTAAAATCTAACTTCGACTCGAGAGGGGTTAATCAATTATTATTTCTTTAATTATCCTTTAATATATTTTTTTTTAGTTATATATCGAAGGATATGATCATAAACAACTTGTATTATTGGAGAAAATAATAGACAAAATGATAAATTTTCAAATAGATAAAACTATGTTTGAAAAATTGAAAAAAATGGTTAGTCAATATTTTATTTAAAAACTATGTTTATAGTCTTAAAAATTTTGTTTTCTTGTAAAATATTTAAATAGAACTCTGTTTACAGTTTATCAAAGAATTAAAAAATATGTCTGAAGAATCTAATTTTGAAGCACATTCTTATCTTGAAATTCTATTAAATGAAAATATGTGGAATAAAGACGATTTATTAAAAGCATGTGATAGTAAGTTTTGTTGATTTCAATTTTTGTTTTAATTCTTTAATTTTTTTAAAAGGTTTAATTAATGTATTTTTTTTTCTTTTACCTCTAGAATTAACAATTAAAAATTTACGAAAATTTGTATCACAAGTATTTAAAAAAAGTCACATTGAATGTTTAATTTATGGGAATTTCACAAAAATTGAAGCATTAAAAATTGCATCAATTGTTGAATTAAATTTTAAAAAAATTAGTAAATTAAAAAAAGGAAAAAATTTATCACTATTAAATTTGGATAGAGTTGTAAATTTAGATCCAGGTAAGATAGTATATCAAATAATGGAAAAAAATTTTTGTTTAAATAATTAATTGTAAATTATATATTTTTTCTTCTTAATAAAATTTATATGTATATAGGCTTACATTTAGTTTACGAAATCATGGACAAAATGAATGTAACTATTGGTACTTTAATTTATTATCCTCGAGAGGGACAATCGATGATAGAATTAAACAGTCTTCTTGAATTATTTGCACAAATTATTGCGGAACCAATTGTCCAAATTTTAAGGAATAATAATAAACAATTGTCTTACATCAGGCAAACTAAATCAATAACATTAAATAAATCCGATCGCTTGACTATTTATATGCAAAGTGATAAATATTTGCAATATAATGAATTAAAAGTAGACGAATATTTGGAATCAATAAAGGTTTGAATGCGAGAGAATAACAATTTTTATTTTTTTTGAATTAAATATAAATTAACTTATTGAGACTTGAGACTGTTGTGACTATTGAGACCGTTAAAACTTTTGAGACTGAGGACTGTTAAGACTTTAGATCGTTGAGACTATTTGAGACTCAGGACTATTAAAACGTGAGACCGTTGATACTCAGGACTATTTGCGACTCAGGACTGTTAAGACTTGAGACCGCTGAGATTATTTGTGACTTAGGACTATTAAAACTTGAGACCGTTGAGACTTAGAACAATTGAGACTTAGGACTTATGACTTGAGACCATTGAGACTTAGGGCTATTGAGACTGGAGATTGTTGAAACTATTTACGACTTAGGACTATTAGGACTTAAGACAGTTGAGACTTAGAACTATTGAGACTTAGGATTGTTGAGACTATTGAGACTTAGGACTTTTAAAACTTGAGACCGTTGAGACTATTTGCGACTTAGGACTATTAAGACTTGAGACCGTTGAGACTTAGAACAATTGAGACTTAGGATTGTTATGATTTGAGACCATTGAGACTTAGAACTTTTAAGACTTGTGATTGTTGAAACTATTGAGACTTAGGACTGTTAAGACTTGAGATCGTTGAGACAACTATTTGCAACTTAGGACTATAAAGACTTGATACCGTTGAGACTTTTGAGACTGAGTACTGTTGAAGCTTGAGATCGTTGCGACTATTGAGACTAATGAGAGTATTGAGACTTAAGATTGTTGAGACTATTGCGACTTAGAGCTATTGAGACTTAAGACCGTTGAGACTTTCTAAACTTAAAATTATTTGAGAATTTGGACTAGTGATACTATTGAGAATTTGACTGAATTTTTTTTCTTAATAATTATAGACACATATTAATAATGTAACTCTAGAGGAATTTGCAAAGCACAAGGAATCGCTAATTATAAATAAAATATCCAAAAAGCCAAAGTCAATGGTAGAAATGTCAGCTGCCTTTTGGAATGAAATTTTTTCAAAAACGTACTCTTTCGATAGGACGAATATGGAAATTGAATGTTTAAAGAATATTACAAAAGAACAAATTCTTCAATTTTACGAGGTGACTATTTCTTTTACATCTAGGTAAAAATAAAAAAAAAATCTTACAATTAGTATATAAAATTTTTGTTCAACTATTCTGATTTATAATTTATAAATATAATAAAGAATATCAAAATGCATTTAAACTATAATCATTCAAATGCTTAACATTTTTTTCAGGATTATACGCAATAAACGTGAACGAATTATCTCATAAGTTTATTAGTCGATTGTGGATAATTTTAAAATTAAAAGAAAAAAGAAATAAAAAGGTCATCAAATATTACTGTTATTATGTTACAATTGTTTCGTGATAATATAAATTTTTGTGTCAATTCTTTTTATTAGATTTTTACGGCAAAATCAGTGATTAAATCATTTATTATTATTATTATTATTATTATTATTATTATTATTATTATTATTATTATTATTATTTATTACTTTGTTCATATATAATTGTAAATATTATAAATAAATAATAATATCAAATAAAATTTACAAACTTTAAAAAATATATTTTTTAATTTTACCTTACTTTGAAAGAGGATACAAATCCATATTGCGGACCCGCCATTTTGATTTTTAAAAATCTAACATCGGATTCGTCATCAGCGAC
Organism: Leptopilina boulardi; assembly: GCF_019393585.1. Lineage (NCBI taxonomy): Eukaryota > Metazoa > Arthropoda > Insecta > Hymenoptera > Figitidae > Leptopilina > Leptopilina boulardi. The sequence continues at coordinate 682,719 of NW_026137932.1, read as the reverse complement.
CCTGAAAATCCCCGAGAGACAATTTTGAAGCGATTTTCGCTATATTAGATCCGCCATTTTGAATTTTGAAAATCAGACATTATATTCGTAATCAGCGACCCTAAAAACCCCTAGATAACACGTTTCAAGCAAATCCAAGCTATTTTCCCAAATATTTCCGCCATATTGGATCAGCCATTTTGAAATTTTTAAACCTAACTTCGTATTCATTTTCAGCGACCCTGAAAACCCCTAAAGTAACAAATTTCAAGCGAATCGAAGCATTTTTTGTAAATGTGGTCGCCATATTGTATCCGCCATTTTGAATTTTTTTAAATTTGACTTCAGATTCCTAATCAGCGACCCTGAAAACCCCTGAGAAACAATTTTCGAGCGAATCGAAGCGATTTTCGCAAATGTTTCCGCCATATTGAATTCGCCATTTTAAATTTTAAAAATCAGACATTAGATTCGTAATCAGCGACCCTAAAAACCCCTAGATAACACGCTTTAAGCAAATCCAAACTATTTTCCCAAATATTTCCGCCATATTGGATCCGCCATTTTGAATTTTTAAAAACTAACTTCGAATTCATTTTCAGCGACCCTGAAAACCCCTAAAGTAACAAATTTCAAGCGAATCGAAGCATTTTTTGTAAATGTGGTCGCCATATTGTATCCGCCATTTTGAATTTTTTTTAAAATTTGACTTCAGATTCCCAATCAGCGACCTTGAAAACCCCTGAGAAACAATTTTCGAGCGAATCGAAGCGATTTTCGCAAATGTTTCCGCCATATTGAATTCGCCATTTTAAATTTTAAAAATCAGACATTAGATTCGTAATTAGCGACTCTGAAAACCCCTAGATAACACGTTTCAAGCAAATCCAAACTATTTTCCCAAATATTTCCGCCATATTGGATCCGCCATTTTGAAATTTTAAAAACTAACTTCGAATTCATTTTCAGTGACCCTAAAAACCCCCCAACTTACAAGTTTCGAGTGAATCTAAGCAATTTTCGCAAATGTTTTCGCCATATTGAATTCGCCATTTTGAATTCTTAAAAACTGACATCAAATTCGTAATCACCGTTTCCAAAAACTGCTGTGTAACAAATTTCATTGAAATTCATGAACAATTATTGTCTAACATGACAATTTTTTATCATAATTTCTACCTGTTGAGGAAGAAAAAAAACATTTATATTTATACGATAGATAAGCTCCAGTGGCGCAATTGGTTAGCGCACGGTACTTATAAGACAGTTTACGTGAGCAATGCCGGGGTTGTGAGTTCGAGCCTCACCTGGAGGATTTTTTTACAATTTTTTTTTTTAATTTTTGCAATAAACAATAATGTTAAAAATAAATAATTTTTTCAATTATTGTTTATAACAATATAAATATTTATGAAAATTATAAATAAAAAATTAAACCTCCCCGTGTGGAAAAGTGATGTGGGCCCCCAGCGGGGGCCCTTATGGATCGCCCTCATGCCATGAGGGGCGCATATGGATGATCCATAGGGGCCCCTCATGGAAACGACATGCTCATCGATGAGGGCGCCCGCATGGGCGATCCATGAGGGTGCCCCTACGGGCGCCCTTATGGGCCCTCACGTTTGCCCTCATCTTGCCCTCAAGTTTGCCATAATGTTTTTTAATCAATAATATTAATAATAAAAGTTAATTGATAATAAATAAGCTTAAGTTATGAATAAATAACATATTTATTTAATAATTATTCAATTTTAAATTAAATTCTTACTCAAATTGAATTTATTAATTAACGTTCTAATTAATTAACTGTCGGATATAATTAAAAGTAATAATAAATTAATTAATTAAAAAATTAAAAAATATGTAATTTATGCATACTATTAACCGATATTTTCATTTTTCAATTAATTCATACATAGAATTAATGATTAAACGCAAACCTGAGAAATAAATAAATCTAACGCATGGGGGGAATCGAACCTACGACCTACGGACTATGAGTCTAACGCTTTACCAACTACGCTACGCACGCTACTTCAAAACGAATGCTAACTTCTTGATGCTATTTAAACTTGAAAAATACCTAACAAAGAAAAGTGCTTAACATCATTTAGTTAAAGTTAAGATATTAAATTATATTTTCCAATCAAATGCAATTTATAAAATATAATTAATTATATGCTTTATGATTATTATCATGAATCATCTCAGGCGAATTTTCAAAAAAGTGTAAATATATTTTTATTAAAAACGCGTTTTTCGTTGTTTTGAATCATTGGAAACATTCATTTTTTGTTGATAAAAAAATATTTGATTTTTGGACTTAGAAAATTTTGCTAATCGATCATGAGGGCGATCCATGCGGGCCCCTACGGTGGCCCTCATCTATTTTGCCATAAGTGTGAGTGTTATTTTCAAAAAAGTGTAAATATATTTTTATTAAAAACGCGTTTTTCGTGGTTCTGAATCATTATAAACATTAATTTTTTGGTGATAAAAAAATATTTGAATTTTGGACTTAGAAAATTTTGCTAATCGATCATGAGGGCGATCCATGCGGGGCCCCTACGGTGCCCCTCATGGATTCGCCATAAGTGTGAGTGTTATTTTCAAAAAAAGTGAAAATATATTTTAATTAAAAACGCGTTTTTCATTGTTGTGAATCATTATAAACATTAATTTTTTGGTGATAAAAAAATATTTGATTTTTGGACTTGGAAAATTTTGCTAATCGATCATGAGGGCGATCCATGCGGGGCCCCTACGGTGCCCCTCATGGATTCGCCATATGGATCAGCCCTCATGGGCCCCCGCCGGGGGCCCCGAACTCTTGAGGGCAAGATCGTGGCTTTTTCCACACGGGTCATGATAAATTTATTATTATTATTATTATTAATTATCATTAATTAACGAATCTCATGTGTCAAAAGAACACGCATTGTAAAACTAAATTATTTAATATTGTTAATTAACAATTGTTTAAATAAAAAAAAATTGTAAAAAAGTAAATTATGAAATTAAATTTTTTATAAATGTTTAAATTTAATTTTTAAATTAACTGTTTGTTTTAATTTTTTCTAATTTCCAATAAAAATTTTAATAAACACTATACAAATAATTATGAAATTAACTATATAATTGTTATTAACATTTAATAATTTGTAAATTATAAAAAAAAATATCAAAAGATATCCGAAACAATTATCTTGTGATGGAAAATTGTTCTTTAAACTGTTTTGTCGATAAAAACATACACATATGTATATTTAATTTTGGAAAATATCTACCAGTGGGAGCTGCAATTTAGTTAAAATTTAAGACCATGAAAATGTACTTACAATTGTGTCTATTTAAATAGTGAATATAATGGGCCCCACATACCACCACCTCCAATGAATATCAAAAAAAGTCTCAACAAAAGTCTAAAGAATGATGAGTCAGCTTTTAAAAAAGTCAACGAAAATGTAATAGAACAGTCGCAGCTATTCATTAAAATAATGTCAATTATTTAATTATTACAAGTTTTAAAAATTTTATCTAATTTTTAATTAAATTAAATTTCTATAGGGAAATAATGTTTTATATGAATTCAAAAAACATTTAAAGAATAATTAATTTTTATTAATAAATAATTAAATAATAATAATAATAATAATATGTACAGCAAATATAAATAATAAAAGATATGTATTCATATTTTTTATTTTCTTAACTTTACAACTAAATAACGACGTTCATTCAAATTGCATAATCGATCGAGAATTTAGCGCCGCCCTAGTTTCTTAAAATCAATAATTTTTATTTTTTTTTCGCATGATAAATATTTTTTAGCCACTGCAGAATTACACTTTTTGTGTGTAAGTAAATATTAAGAAAAAGGTCACCTATAGACTAAATGTTGGTTTCAAAACATCAATTTTTACCTCGAAAATCTTTTAGATGCTTCTAATTTAATGCTTCAAAAATCTAGCATACAATATTTCGATGGCAAAAATAAGACACGAAAACATATATCCAGATAAAGCTACAAAAATAAGTACTCCTCCTAAATTAGAAACAGAATCTAAATCACCCATTTTTAATACCACTCTATCATTATATCTATTAACACCAAACAAATTGTACATAAATATATCATTTGAAATATTAAGTTCCCATTTTTTTCGCAATCCAGATTCAACAAAAATCGGTAATAATTCATCTAATCTCTCTCTATATGGTGAACTTTTTTCTAAAATAATTACTCTTCTTGTATTAAAAATAATTGGCTTAAGAATTTTCGTTATTGGCTCTCCTGATGATTCTTTAAAAATTTCAACTAATCGTCTTGCATATGAACTATAAATTAAACAACTAACATTTCTATATTTTACAAGCATCTCAATGCATTCAATGTCAACAAATGGAATGGGAACAATTTTCTTTTTCAAAAGTTGTAAATCTTCAGAATCATCATTAATATATCTTTCAATATTGGCAGCAATGAATGGTACAAAATTTGATTCAGCTAAATCACGAAATGTTTCGATTTTCACTACATCTGAATTCTTTACTTTACTGGCTGTTAAATCACTTAGAAAACTAGTTGATAAGTAGAAGCCAATTGCAATCAAGTAGAGAAAAATAATTCGATGACATAGAGAATGTGGTTGTTTGGGTATTGCTACTCCTAATAAAATAGCTGCAATATATTCGATTTTCAAAGAATTTTTTTCATTTTTACTATTACCAATTATTGACCACATTATAAGGACAAAACCAATAAATACTATCATCTGTATATACAAAATTCGTATATTAAAATACTGTTCCTGAATACTTCTATGCGTGATTGGTAATAATGCAACAATTGATTCGACGCCAATACTAGTTGAAAATCCATATAATCCACCATCAGTAGTTGGACGAAAATTAATTCCACTTGTAATGAGAATATTGATTTTATTTGTTGTCAATAGTCCCAACATTCCTGTCGCTTTATTTCCATTAATAATTCCAATTGTTGAATTAACATCAGATTCAATTTACATGGAAAAATTCATTCTTTCCGCTAAAGTATTGAACATATCCAAATCCGCACCACTGCAACTTTGTAATTTGCCAACATTATTATAATTTGCCAAACTGAATGGTGGTATTAAAAATAATCCACCCTTTATTAGATAACCATGAAGATTTAATAGCTTATTGGGAAACCAAATTTTTGTTGCTGTACACTTTTTTCTAAAATAACTGTTTGTAAAAGGATTGTAGTAATGAACAAATTCCTGAGAATAATTATTATTTATTTCCAAAACTGTATAATCGAGAAATTGACTTAGCCACATATTGTGAAGAAATGATTCAAAAGAAGATTTCCCATTGGTTTGGGAAATTAGCAGCACTGTTGGTCGATCTTTTCCCGGTGATAGATTTTTTAAATAGTTCACAGCTAATGAAATATTGGAATTCGTATCAGAATTTAAAAGCAGAAATAAGGATGTCTTTCTCAAAATTCCGAAGGATGGTAACTTTGTTGATTTTTTTAAATCCTCTATTGAGATTTTTTCAACGTCTATATGAATGTAAGGCAAGTTTCGCAATACCGATACAATTATTTTATCTGGTGGATAGAAATCGAGGTTGGTTAATAACACCACTTGATACGGTTTTAAATTCTTCTGTATATAATTATTTAACTTCATCGTACATTTATCAGTTTTTATTTTTTCAGCAAATATAAATTTAACAAGTAAAAGTAAACAAAAAATTCTACAGCTTTGAATAATCATTTTTTCCCCTAATTTTACAAACGAGGTTCTCATGACGTAGAGAAAACGATAATGTAAAAATTGGAAGCTTAAATGTTTTTCCGTAGTACGCTAAATATTAAATTGGCTATTGTTTTTCTCTTTTGAAATATAAAGTCAACTTTGAAAGAGGTAATATTACAAAACCGAGCAAATACGAAGAAAATTATTGCCTGGAAGTAAAAAAATAATATGAAACAGAATTTGGAATACATAAAAATTTATCTGAAATGAATTAGAAAATAATGGAATTATCATTTGTTAAATTACTGCAAACATAGTTCAAGGTAAAGACCTTCAATTCTGCAATATTTTTTCTCTGTAAAATAAAAATGAACACTACAAAATCGATATTCAAGTATCGACCTTAAAAAATAAATAAATTTCATATTAACTTTTACAAAAAGTAATGTTTTAATAATATTTATTTTTTTACTACAGAGTATTGAAATATAAATTATTTTAACTAAAAACTTAAATTCTAAATTGTATATAATACATATTCCAAAACAGAATTATTATTTTAGTATAACATTGTCAACAGAAAAATTTGAAAACGAAAAAATAAATAGATAACTGATGTATTGTAAAATCAAAATTTTTCAAAGTCAATTAGACAACATGAAAAAGAAAAATTATACAAAAATTTAACTGTTTTCAAATTTTTCAATAAATCTATAATACAATATTTCGGCAGCAAAAACAAAAAACGAAAGCAAATATCCAATGAGAGCTACAAAAATAAATACTCTTCCTAAATTAGAAACAGAACCTAAATCATTTATCTGTACTACCATTCTATGATTATATTTTTCAACACCAAACAAATTAAATATAAACATATCATTTGAAATTTTATTTTCCCATTTTCTTCGCAGTCCCGATTCAACAAAAATAGTAATTAATTCATCCAATCTCTCTTTATACGGTGAATTTCTTTCTAAAACAAGAACTCTTCTTGCGTTGAAAATTTTTTCCTTCGGAAGAATTCTTGTAATTGGCAGTCCAGACGAATCTTTAAATATTTTAACTAATCGTGTTGCATATGAATTGTACGTCAAACAACTAACATTTCTGTATTTGATAAGCATTGTAATGCATTTAGTGTCCACGTAAGGACTGGGAATAAGTTTTTTCTTGAAAAGCTTTATGTCATCTGAATCATCATTAAGATACCTTTCAAAATTTGCAAGAATGAATGGTACCAAATTTGATTCAGCCAGATTACGAAATGTTTCAATTTTCACTTCATTTGAATTCTTTACTTTACTGGCTGTTAAGCCACCTAAAAAACCACTAGAGCAGTAGAAACCAATTGCTATTAAGTAGAGAAAAATAAATCGATGTCTTACACTAAATGGTTGATTGTGAATTACGATTCCTAATACAATAGCTGCAGTGTATTCTGGTCTCCAAAAATTTTCTCTATCCTCAATACAATATATCATTGCCCACGTTACGATGACAAGACCAACGAACAATAATATGCTAAATGTCATGACTTTTAAATTTAGAAAATGTTCATCATTATTCTGGTTTGTAATAGGTAATAATGCAACAATTGAATCAACATCGATGCTAGTTGAAAATTCGTACAATCCACCTTCATTAGTAGGACGAAAATTTGGTACACTAGTAATAAGAATATTAATTTTATTAGTTACAAGTCGTGCCAACATTCCCGATGCTTTATTTCCACTAAAACTTCCAATGGTTGCATTGACATTGGATTCGAAGTATGTGGAAAAATTCATTGCTTCTGATAGAGTTATGAACAAATCTGGATCTGCACCACTAAAACTTTGTAACTGACCAGATTTATCGTATTTCGATAAACTGTACGGTGGTTTTAAATACAATCCACTTTTAATCTGATAACCATGAAGATTTAATAGTTTCTTTGGAAACCAAACGGTTGTTCCTGAACATTTTTTTCTGAAATACCTATTTATAAAAGGATTGTAATAATGAACAATTGGTTCCAATTTTTTAAAATATGGCCTCCGTTCTTGAGTTCTTATTTCTAAAATTGTAAAATCGAGAAATTTATTATTCAACCACATTTCATTGAGGAATGAATTAAAAGAAGATTTTTCATTGGTTTGGAAAATAAGCAATATTTTCGGATGAGTTTTTCCAGGTGAAAGTATTTTTAAATACTTCAAAGACATTGAACTATTAGGGGAATTATCCAAAGAATTGACAAGTAGAAACAAGGATGTCTTTCTTAGAATTCCAAAGGATGGTAATTTCATTGTTTTCCTTAAATCCTCTGATGACATTTTCTGAACGTCTATTTGAATGTAAGGCAAATTTCGTAGTACTGATGCAATTATTTTATCTGAAATTGGATAGAAATCCAAATTGGTCATTAACACCACTTGATACGGTTTTAAATTCTTCTCTATGTAATTGTTTAACATATTTGTACATTCCTTACTTTTAATTTTTTCACAAATGATAAATTTAATGAGTAATAAGCAAAAAATACTAGAGCTTTGAATAATCATTCTTTAATTTTACGAAATACAAACAAAAAAGTTAAGTGTTTCTCACGGCGCAGAAGGTGAAACAATTGTGGCAAACTAAAACATTTTTATTGTTAATAGTAGAACTTGTATAACAAAGGTAAATATAAAATTGTTCTGCACATCGGCAATACAATAAGCTTACTGTGTGTACCTTCTTTTAAAAATACATTTCCAAGTTCAAGGTAAAGGCAAAATTTATACTAATTTTACAGTAAACAGTAAAATTATATACTTATTCTGGATATTAATTTCTATTTAATATAAATTAATTTAAAAAATTTAATTTTGCTTATCACATCACTTCCTTCGAAACCTTAAGGTGTTGCAGACTAATTTTTTACATGAATGTTTCAAAAAATCTACAATGCAATAATTCGACAACAAAAACGAAAAGCGATAATAAATATCCAGATACAGCGACAAAGATAAGTATTCTTCCTAAATTAGAAACCTGACCTAAATCACTGATATGTACTACCATATTGTTATGATACCTGCTGAAACCAAACAAATCAAGTAGAAACATGTCATTTGAAACATTGTATTCCCATTTCTTTCGCAGTCCAGCTTCAACGAAAATAATAATTAATTGATCAAATCTCTCCTTATACGGTGAACTTTTTTCCAAAACAAATACTCTTCTTGTGTTAAAAATTTTTTCTTTAAGAATTTTAGTAATTGGCTGATTCGATGAATCTTTGAACATTTCAACTAAACCTTCTGCATATAAATTAAAAATAAAACAGCTAGCATTTTTAAACTCAACAAGCATCGCAATACATTTAGTATTCACGTCAGGTGTGGGAATAACTTTTTTCTTTAGAATCTGTAAGTCTTTTGAATCATCATTAAGATATCTGTCAGTGTTATCATAAATGAATGGTGTCAAATTTGATTCAGCTAGATCATGAAATGTTTCTAATTTCACCTCATTCGAATTCTTCACTTTATTGACAGTTAGACCTCCGAGGAAATTACTTGAATAGAAGAAAGCAATCACTATCAAATATAAAAAGATAACTCGATGACTTAGAGGAATAGGATGTCTTGGAATTGCTACTCCTAGTAAAATAGCTGCAATGTACTCTGGTTTCCAAGAATTTTCTTCATTCTCAAAATTACCAATCAGTGTCCACATTATAAAGACAAACCCAATAAATAACAGTATACTAAAATACAGTACTTTTAAATTTAAATACTGCTCTTCAATATTTTTGTGCACTATAGGTACAAATGCAACAAGTGAATCCTCATAAATGGTAGTTGAAAATCCATACAATCCGCCTTCTGTAGTTGGACGAAAATTGGGAACACTTGTAATAAGAAAATTGATTTTATTAGTTATAAGTCGTTCCAGCATTCCAGTTGCTTTACTTCCGTGAAAAATACCAACAGTAGAATTAACATGACCTTCTATAGACATGGAAAAATTCATTGCTTGTGATAAAGCATTGAACATGTCCATATCAGCACCAAAACTACTTTGTAAATTACCATCTTTATCATATTTCCCTAAACTGAACGGTGGTATAAAAAGAAATCCAGCCTTAATTTGATAACCATAAAGATTAATTAATTTGTTCGGAAACAAAACTGTTGGACACTGCTTTCTAAAATATCTATCGGCAAACGGATTGTAATAATGAATAAATGTTTTAAATGATTCATCATTTTTAAAATGATGCTCCTCTTTTTTACTTCTTTTTTCAAATACCGTGAAATCAAGAAATTTATTTAACCACATTTTATTAAGAAATGTCTTAAAATAAGATTTCTGATTGGTAAAGGCAATGAGCAGAACTTTTGGACGCACTTTTGCTGGCGACAATTCTGTCACATAGTTTAAAGCTGATGAAATTTTTGAGAAAGATGTATCACTATGAGAATTATCGACGAGTATGAACAATGACATTTCATTTGGAATTGCGAAACCAGGTGTCTTCATTGATTTCAACAAATCTTTCGGTGACATTTTCTCAACATCCATTTGAATACGAGGAATGTTTTGTAAAATTAGCGCAATGTCATCTTCGACAATTAAATCAGATTTAGGGTTTCCAAACAACACTACTTGATAGGACTTCAAATGTTCCTTTATGTACCAATTTAAATGTTTCACACAACGTTCAGTACTTGATTTTTCTCCAAGAATACGTGTAACTATTAAATATATGCCAAAAATACTGAATATATTTATAGTCATTTTTATTCTCAATTATATAACGATTCAGAAAAAATTCAAAAAACGTAATGCTTGTATGTCTTAGAGATTAGATTAAATATATTTATTAAAACAGTTAAAACATTTATAACCGAACAGATATCAGAAAAGTTTCTTTAAATATTTTTTAAACTAAATTATATCAGCAGTGAAACTTATAACTTCAGGTACAAGTGTACAAATAATCTTTTAAACAAATACTGAAACCAGTAGTTTGAAAAAAAAATTTTTTTTTTAATAAATAAATGTTATGAAAATCAATATTTTTAATGTTTCAGATTTACAAGGTTTCACAATTATATTTATCAGCAACAAAATCACCATAGATGCTTTAGGAAATTACATTACTTTAGAACGAAAAGTAACGTTGATTGTCATCGATGTTATTTATTCTTTGTAAAATATATAATATGTGAATTAAAAATACCTACGTGTTTTTTATGTTTTTATTATTTTTTAATCATTAATTTAGAGATTTATTTGATATTTGGAATTTTTTTATTATTATAATTGAAGCAATTTATTATTTAATCAAAACACTTTGTTATCTACACTTTCAATAAGTTAATGAGAAGCGAAGTAAGGAGAAACTGAAAAAATGTTTTCTAGTTCCTGAAATATGTTGATAGGGCTTCAAATGTTCCTTTATGTAGCAATTTAAATTGTTCACACAAAGTTCAGTAGTTTCTTTTCCTTCCAAAATTGACACAATTTTCAAATAGATGGTAAAAATACTGAATATTGTATATATTGAATTGAAAATTTACATTTGAAAAATCAATAGTATAACTTGTCCTAGTTTTTATATTGAAAAAAAGATTTAATTTTGGAAAATATTTTATAAATTACAATTTCTTGTAGAAATGATATGAATTCACCAAAATTTAGTTTGTTATTAATTAACTAAATAATTGTTTTATAGATCTAAAAGTCTATGAAATTGGTTATGGTTTAAGAAATAATATTGCTAATTAGATTACAGTTATAAGGATATAAGTGTTCAAAAGATAATCCATGATTGTAGTTGCAAAATTACATTTTATTTATTAATTTATTTCAGGTAGTTAAAATTTAATTTTTTTGTTTAGTAACTATCGTCTGTTGCCTCTCACTCTCGGCTCTTTCAAATACATTATATTGAATATTTAATTTCTAACTCAATTTTCAGATATAATTTAATTTCAACAATGTTACATTACAATACAACATTAAAGGATTTTATACAAAAATATAATTCGTATAACATGAAATTGATAATTTATCAAGAGGACATGATATCTCCCCGCATTTTTAAATCCAATAAAAATAGAATCAAAATTTACAATTTTCCAATTTCTTCATTATTACAATTTTATAAATTAATAAAAAATATATTCATTATTAAATCCTAACTATATGAATTTAAAATTGTGCGGGAAATATCACGTATTTTAAATAAATATACTTTAATGAATTTTAATACTGATATAATTTCAATTTTAATATCAAATTATTTTTGAATTTAAAATATTAATTACAATAAATAGTTCAAAATTAAATAAACATACCATGATCGTACTATATTTTATAATAATTACAATGTTTTATTAAAATTTGTTAATTATAAATATTAAACATTATTTAATAATTTGCATTAATTACCAATGCAAAGTGAATATTTTGAATTTAACAACTTTTTATTCCTTCAAACATTATAAAATTTTTTCATACACTTATTAAAGAGTTAAGTCACTATAAGCATTGCAGAAAAATTAAAAAAAAAAAAATTTTAATGAAAAGGCAAACATTTTTCACATGTAAAACAAATTTTGTACTTCAAAACATAATTTATAAAAATATAAATAATTTATTTTATTGGTTTAAATTTTCTTGACCTATAGTGGCTTTACCCCTTAATACTTAAAATTATCAAACTGTGCACTTTTAAATTATAAATATTTCTATATTACAACATCATGTACATTAAAATTTCGATATGAGACTTTTAAATTGCCAATTTCAAATTATTTATATATGAAAATATTTAATTAATATTAAATATCAATTATGTTAATAATAATAATTGTCATAAAATTTTTTAGAAAATAAATATAATTATGTCGCTGGTAAGTAAATCAAAGTCTATTGACTTTGATATGAAATTCATTAATTTAATTATTAATTAATAAATAAATTATTTATTTATTAATGCCAATTTCTAAAATTCCTGAATATAGGGGTAACACAGCCTTGCATATTGCTGTCATGAACAAAGACCTTGATATGATCGACATATTAATTACAAAGGGGCATAGCATAAAAATGAAAAATTCCTTGCAACACACACCCTTAATGTCGGCTGTGTGGATGGAAAAACAGCCATCGTTAAAAGTAATCGAAAAACTCATGGAGCCGACCTCCATGCTGTGAGCTTTGAAGGCTGGACAGTTTTACAAATGTCGGCCTGTTTTAATAAACCAAAAAAAGTTCTAAGCTTATTAGAATTAGGTTCCGATAATTAATGGAAACAGCCTTGATGTTTTGAATTTCGTCTAGTATAAAATTCTTGGTCAACATTAGGAAGGAGGATTATAGGTACTCATTGCGAGTATTGCTCTAAAATTTAATGATCTAGATGACTATGTTAATTATTTCATAAAATCGAATAACAACGATAAAGATTTAACTTGAAATTATAAAATTAATTAACCATGTTTTATGAAGGTAAACATTTAACATTATTATTTTAGCATGTTTTCAATAAGACATTAATTTTTTGCCATGAAAAACCGTTTGAAACCCTTATGACAATTTCAAATGATGTGAAATAACAATGAATTGACTAGAATATTTTCAATTAGATTTCAATGAGTTTTTGTTATTTGGAAATTCAGCTTTAAAATCTCCTTTTATTTCAATAAAAGAGAGATAATTTTAAACATAATTTTTATTTTACATCTTTACCTCTTAAGAGTTGTTTCATTTTCCAATAATGGAACAGTGAAGAAATGAACATTAATAATTTTATTGCAAAATTTCCGGCTCGATTTTAAATTCCCACTGTTGACCATTTCGTACTACCCTTAAAATCAAAGGTCCCTTTTGATCTAGTGCTTCATAAATATCTGCAGCAGACATTAGTGCTTTACCATTAACCTCAGTGATAATATCTCCATTCTTCAAACCGCTTAAATCCGCCGGTGAACCTCGTACAATTCTCCATATTAAAACTCCATTTTTAACATATTCTAAAGCATTTCCAATAACATGTTGCATATCGGAAATTATTTCCGGTGTTAGAGTTATCATTGTAATTCCCAAATATCGTTTTCTTCCTAATTCGTCATTCTTAAAATGTCCTTTTTTCTTTTCGGCAAACTTTTCTAGAAATTCTTTTGCATAATCCACAGGAATTGCAAATGAAATACCTTGACTCACTTTCATTGCATTTATTCCAATAACTTCACCGGCAAGATTCACTAATGGTCCACCAGAATTTCCAAATGTAATTGCAGCATCAGTTTGAATATAACTCATCTGATTGTGAGATATTCCCAATTCTTCACTACGTCTATTTGGACTACTAACAATACCACTAGTGATAGAATTACTTAATGATAATGGTGCACCAATTGCAACAACAAATTCACCAGGTCTTAAATCTTTTGAATTCCCTAATTTTATTACTGGTAAATTTTTCTTTTGAATTCTTATTATTGCAAGATCAGCTTCCATATTAACATCTTCGACAATTGCATCGTACATTGATCCATCCATTAGTTGTACTGTAACTTTTAAATTGGATCTTCTTCTCGCATTCATGACAACGTGAGCATTTGTTAAAATTAAACCATCTTCAGCGACTATAAATCCAGATCCATTATTACGAATTAAAGGTTTCATTGGATAGCGACTACTTATTATTGATTCCTTAACTTGTATTAAGACAACAGCTGGTGCACAAATTTCAACAACATCAGCAATAAAATTATATTTACTTCGATTATTATTATTATTATTATTATTATTATTATTATTATTTTCATCTAATGTTAATGCATTGACGCTTGGTATGAAAATATTAAAAACATCATTTAATGATGGAAATTTAAATTTTTCGGATTTTATAAATTTGTAGCCAATAGCTGAACTGAAAACTATGGTACAAAATAAAAAACCCGGATATTTAAATGACTTTCTCGTTTGTTTGTTCTGTGTGAAATAAAATCGAATTTCATTCTTTAGAGGAGGGGTTAAAATTTTTGTTCTTATTCTCGTAGAGAGAAATTGTGTTGTCTTGAAAAATAACATTATACATTAATTTAATGTAAAAAAATTTAGAATTTCAATACCAAATATTATTCTTGAAATAATTTTTTTTTAGTAACACCTTCTGAAACAAAAAAAGAAATTTTTTGTATTACTTTAGGAAAATAAAATTATTTCAAACATTAAATTTACAGGAAATAGAATAGAATTTTAAATTAGGAATAGAATTAATAATTCAATTTTTGTCTTGTAAGAAAAAGGAATTTTAAAAAATAATCTGAATTCAAATTTAAAAAATTCAAAATGTCCGACCTAATATGGTGGACGAAATCCATTTTTTTTTTTTTAAACTAATAAAACTCAGCTTTTAGTGATTTTTAAAGTCGCTAATTTTGACAATTTAAAATAATAGAATTAGTATATTTCAATTTGTAATCATCGATCACAAAATAAATATATTGAATTTTATTGAAACAAATTTTTTTTGTTTTTAAATTGAATCTTAAATTTTTTTTTATTTCTAAAAATTTAAATTGTTAATAATTTGAACAAAAAATTTTTTTATCCAATAATTTTAGAAACTTATTTTAATTACACTATGTGTAAAAAAGAATTATTTAACATTTAAAATTAAATTTAAAAATTAATAAAATTTAATTAAAATATTTTAAAATTAATTAATTAAATAAAATTAAATTATTTTTTAAAATAATATCTTTAACAATATTTTAAAAAAAATTATTTGATAAATGATTTTGTTAACATCATTTATTCCGTATACAAAAATACAGTGTATCACAGCGCATGCGTTTGCTGGGGCTATTTGTTAGAAATGGCGGGAATTACATCGTAAAACATAACCTCTAAATTTTTTTAGTTCTTTTGATTATTATTTGTTTTAAAAATAATATTTAATAAAATAAATAAAAGAAATTTTCAGAATAAAAAATAATTTGCAGCTTATAATTATATTAGTGACTCAATTTTTTGCTATTATTAGTTATTTATAACCAAATAAAGTTTGAAAAATAATTTTAATATTTAAAAATATAAGTGAAATTTTTTTAAACTTTCAAAAACACGTGGAGAATATTTTTCTAAAAGTTTTTTTTCTTCCAATTTT
Source organism: Leptopilina boulardi (assembly GCF_019393585.1). Classification (NCBI taxonomy): domain Eukaryota; kingdom Metazoa; phylum Arthropoda; class Insecta; order Hymenoptera; family Figitidae; genus Leptopilina; species Leptopilina boulardi. The sequence continues at coordinate 666,828 of NW_026137932.1, read as the reverse complement.
ACCAACATTTTTGCATATTTTACCCGGTAATATTCTAATTTCAAAATTGTTGAAAAAATTTCATCAATCTGATTTTCTGAAAAGAACCGGCTAAATCTATATATTAATTTCCAAAATTCACCGGTGTTTTCTATTTTAGTTTTTCTTTCAAACAAAATTTCATTTAAAATTGTTTAAATAAAATTAATGAAATATTTATAAAATAATCTAATATATATATATACATAAAATATTAAAATTATAAATAAATAACCAAACCTGTAAAAATTGAATATTGATGAGTTTTATTTGCAAATTTGCAAAATTGTAAAATAATATTAAAATTTATGTTAATTTACAAAACTATTTAGTAATAGTTATTTTATACATTTTTTAAATTCTTGTCAAGCACTTTTAATCACATTTACATTGTAAAACAGATTAGATTCAAATGGATTTTATAATGCGTTGTTTTATAATTTCATCATCATGTGATAATACTGTCACACACAATAAATGTGAAACTAGTAGTAATGTGATGTATGAAAAGGAGTGACTCGCCTCAATTGAATGAATTTAGTTCAGTCAATTCTCTCATATGTTGAGCGCTGTAATCGATTTGTACATTTCGTACTTTTTTTTAATTTTCTAAATTAACAAAGAAATTTTTTTTTAAATTTTTGTATATTTATTTCTAAAATATGAATTGAATAGTTTATTTAGAATGACTAAATTTATTATGTATATTTAACATTAATACAATTATATAAAAGAAAATAAAATAATAGCAATAAAATATATTAATCGGGGGTTATTTTGGTCGCTAATTACGAATATGACATCAGATTTTCAAAATTCAAAATGGCAGATCTAATGTGGCGGATAAATTGTTATTTTTTAATCAATTTACTTATAAATTGTTACTCGGGGGGTTTTTGGGGTCGCTGATTACGAATCCAATGTTAGTTTTACAAAATTAAAAATGGCGGATCCAATATGGCGGATAAATTCTCAAAATTGATTCAATTTTGAATTGAAAATTTTTTTAAAATAAATTTAACTAAAAGATAACACTATTTTTTAGTAAAACATATCTACGACGTGATGCAATAAGTAGCTGTGATATTGTCATTTTACGTCTACTCTACAATGAAAACACAATTCTTTTATTATGTATGCATATGTGAATAAATTAACACAGGAAACTAATTTTAAATTTGAAAAAAAAAATTAATTTAAAAAAAAAACTAAAAATAATATGAAAAAAAATTTATTTGATTCAAATACTTCAAATTATTTGAAAAATATTTAATTGGTTCAAATACTTTTTATTTGGATCAAAAAAATATTTATTTGAAATAAATAAATCGTATTTGGTTCAATTAAATAATTAATTGAATTAAATAAATGAATTTATTTAATACAAATAATGATATTACTTGAAACTCATTCATTCATTTATTTAACTTAAATATTTCGTTTATTTGATACAAATAAAAAGTATTTGACACAATAAATTTATTGATTCAAACCCTGGTGGATTCGATTTGCGTAATGTCTACTTAACTAAGTGGACTTTAGGTAGACATTAGGTAAACATGTAAAAAAACGTATAGAAAAGCTATTAATCGACTTATTATGATAAAAAAAAGTTGATAAAAGGGTAAATGAATGTTTATAGAGTAAATTCGTACAAAATTTGTAATTAATAAAGCATTAAATAATTAATAATGAATGGAAATGTGCGCGAGGTACCTGATCAGTTCAGCTGTACAATTATTTTCGTGCTATTTTCATGAAAAGAATATAAATTAACGGCAAAAACAATTGATATTTATAAAAAAGTGTAAAATTGATTTAATTTGAGTGTTTGCAATACGAATTATTAAATAATAATTAAGTTTTTATCAAATGTTAATAGTGTTGTGAAAACCTGTGAAAACTAATGAGTTACTACATTACCGATCGCATATGATAATAAAAAGTTCTCGATGAGTGTAACAAAAAAACTCCAATTTAACCAAGTACATAATCTCCGAGATTGACAGAGATGGCGCCACCAGTTTTTACAATACAGTGCGAGCATGCTTTCTTCCAAGCTTTTGCTTTGAAAGAAAATAAAAAGTGAATTTTAAAATGCAGAATAAAGTTATACAAATAATTATTGATTTCATAATTGTTTCTCGTCCAAAATTACGGACATGATTGCAGCTTTTTTGTTACACTCATCGAGAACTTTTTATTATCATATGCGATCGGTAATGTAGTAGGGGAGACCGAGGAGGAAAGTAACAGAGGAGGAAAGTAACAAAGCTTATAACTTTTAAACAAATTATCGGATAGACATGGTTCAAACATATTTTTAGTCGGCACTGTTCCCCCTTCCTCCTCCATAGTGTGTCCGAGCCTGACAGGAAAGGTTAGGTCTGATTCCGGTGTGACGTGCAGAAAAAACGTCAAAAGTAAGTTTTCGTTCAAATTTTCAAAGTCTCGTATTTCTTTAATTTTATTGTTTTTCAAAATGTGCCTTTCGTTATTTTGTAGCCTTATTATCTGTCTTTAAGTTGTGCTTAAACAAACAATTTAACATTTGTGTAGTTTTAACTTTTTTGTTGACATACAAGAAAAAAGCGACCGAGGAGGAAAGTAACACGCTACTTTTCTCCTGTTGTCGATATTGTCCATGTTTTAACTAATGATTGAAGCAAATCGTATTTAATTTTACGAATAACAGAGATTTATTTAAGAAAAACCTGTGATCTAGGTAAGCATAAAATATCTTTAAGAAAAAAAATGAGCTAAATTCATAAAATGTTCGAAATATGTGCTAAATATGTCCCAAATATGTGCCAAATAAGTATAAAGTGTACTTAAACTTTTATGTGTTCCTAATAAAAATATTTCTAATTAATAATAGTCATTAGTCTAAAGAATTTTACATAATTTTATACTGTTACTTTCCTCCTAGGAGCTTGTTACTTTCCTCCTCGGGGGTCAGGAGGAAAGTAACAGATGAAGAGCTTGCGTAAAAGTTATACTGTGAACTGTCAATTTATTATAAATGTTTAATTCAAATTTTATTTAAAAGGTGAATGTCCAAGCTTTCATTTAATATATTGGACAAATTTATCCGACAAATATTTTTAATGCTAGCATAAAAAAACTGATTTTTGTTACTTTCCTCCTCGGTCTCCCCTAACTCATTAGTTTTCACAGGTTTTCACAACACTATTAACATTTGATAAAAACTTAATTATTATTTAATAATTCGTATTGCAAACACTCAAATTAAATCAATTTTACACTTTTTTATAAATATCAATTGTTTTTGCCGTTAATTTATATTCTTTTCATGAAAATAGCACGAAAATAATTGTACAGCTGAACTGATCAGGTACCTCGCGCACATTTCCATTCATTATTAATTATTTAATGCTTTATTAATTACAAATTTTGTACGAATTTACTCTATAAACATTCATTTACCCTTTTATCAACTTTTTTTTATCATAATAAGTCGATTAATAGCTTTTCTTTACGTTTTTTTACATGTTTACCTAATGTCTACCTAAAGTCCACTTAGTTAAGTAGACATTACGCAAATCGAATCCGCCAGGGAATAAACTGAATTATTTAATACAAATAATTCATTATTTAATCCTAATACACTATTTCATCAAGACAAATAAAAAAATATTTCAATCGATTATGCAAATAAATTATGTATTTGGATCAAATAAAATAATAATTGCCTCAATTAAAGAGGTTTTAGTTTCAATTAAAACAATTACTTATGACAAATAATCGAATATTTGATTCAAGAAAATTTTTAATTGTTTCAAGTAAACTATTTTATTAATGCAAATAAATATTTATTTGAATCAAAAAACATGCAGTATTGAATGAAATAATTTTCATAATTGATTTAAATAATTATTTATTAGCTTTGAATACTTCATTTATTTGATTTGAATATTTTGTATTTGATTCAAATAACTATTTATTTGATACGATAAAATAAAATACTTGGGTTTAGTAAATGTGTATTTGGTTCAAATACATATTTATTAGATAATAGTCAAGTAAATGATGTATTTGGATAAAATACTTTTTATTTGATCCAAATAAATTAAAATCGTTAAAATCGTGTTTGAACAGACGACTGCATATTATTCGTTGGGACGCCGAAAATACCCAACGAAATAAATAAAACATATTAGATTAAATTAATTTAATTGCTTGTTAAATAGAAATATGTTTTGATCTTACCTTTAATTAAGATTCGACAAATTTTTTTGCACGATAAATTCACAACCATCGCGGCGATCTGCAGACGATATACAGTGAAGCGAGAGTTGCGCAGGCGTGCATTTTTGCACCAAATATACTTATATTTGAATCAAATATTCATTTATTTCTTACAAATAAACATTTTGTATTAAATGCAAATAATTTTATATATTTCTGAGAATAAACCACAAATATTTCGATTAAATATCAGTTTATTTCTTTTAAATAAAAAATTTATTTGTAACAAATAAAAAAATTGTAAATAATTATACATTTTTAGTTAAAATAAATATATCATTTCACTGGGTGTATATTTTGAAACACGAATTTATTAACTCTGTTTTATTATTCAGAAATTTGAATTTGAATCGTTTTGGTCACATTTTAAAAATAAATTCAACGATACAAAAAATTAAGAGTTTTGTTTAGAAAAGTAAATAGATTAGAATATATTTTAGAATTATAAATAGAAAAAATTAAAAAATAAAATATGTAGGTATTTTTAACAATTAATTTCACAGAATATTATTTATTTAAATTTAGCGACATAAATATACCTATATTATCTATATAAAGGACAAGTAAATTTGTTTTCAACATTTTTATAAAAATAGACAAAAATATTGTTTTTTAAATTTTAAGATATCATTTTTGAAAAATTAATTACCCATAAACTAATGTGCAATAAATAATATATAAAAGTCAATTATCAAAAGATAATTTTTTAGACAACAATTAATGTAATGTTTTCATGATATGTTACAATTAATTTATTACTTGACTACAGTAAAGTTATTTTTTTGTAGTTACCCGTGTGGAAAAGTGATGTGGGCCCCCAGCGGGGGCCCTTATGGATCGCCCTCATGCCATGAGGGGCGCATATGGATGATCCATAGGGGCCCCTCATGGAAACGACATGCTCATCGATGAGGGCGCCCGCATGGGCGATCCATGAGGGTGCCCCTACGGGCGCCCTTATGGGCCCTCACGTTTGCCCTCATCTTGCCCTCAAGTTTGCCATAATGTTTTTTAATCAATAATATTAATAATAAAAGTTAATTGATAATAAATAAGCTTAAGTTATGAATAAATAACATATTTATTTAATAATTATTCAATTTTAAATTAAATTCTTACTCAAATTGAATTTATTAATTAACGTTCTAATTAATTAACTGTCGGATATAATTAAAAGTAATAATAAATTAATTAATTAAAAAATTAAAAAATATGTAATTTATGCATACTATTAACCGATATTTTCATTTTTCAATTAATTCATACATAGAATTAATGATTAAACGCAAACCTGAGAAATAAATAAATCTAACGCATGGGGGGAATCGAACCTACGACCTACGGACTATGAGTCTAACGCTTTACCAACTACGCTACGCACGCTACTTCAAAACGAATGCTAACTTCTTGATGCTATTTAAACTTGAAAAATACCTAACAAAGAAAAGTGCTTAACATCATTTAGTTAAAGTTAAGATATTAAATTATATTTTCCAATCAAATGCAATTTATAAAATATAATTAATTATATGCTTTATGATTATTATCATGAATCATCTCAGGCGAATTTTCAAAAAAGTGTAAATATATTTTTATTAAAAACGCGTTTTTCGTTGTTTTGAATCATTGGAAACATTCATTTTTTGTTGATAAAAAAATATTTGATTTTTGGACTTAGAAAATTTTGCTAATCGATCATGAGGGCGATCCATGCGGGCCCCTACGGTGGCCCTCATCTATTTTGCCATAAGTGTGAGTGTTATTTTCAAAAAAGTGTAAATATATTTTTATTAAAAACGCGTTTTTCGTGGTTCTGAATCATTATAAACATTAATTTTTTGGTGATAAAAAAATATTTGAATTTTGGACTTAGAAAATTTTGCTAATCGATCATGAGGGCGATCCATGCGGGGCCCCTACGGTGCCCCTCATGGATTCGCCATAAGTGTGAGTGTTATTTTCAAAAAAAGTGAAAATATATTTTAATTAAAAACGCGTTTTTCATTGTTGTGAATCATTATAAACATTAATTTTTTGGTGATAAAAAAATATTTGATTTTTGGACTTAGAAAATTTTGCTAATCGATCATGAGGGCGATCCATGCGGGGCCCCTACGGTGCCCCTCATGGATTCGCCATATGGATCAGCCCTCATGGGCCCCCGCCGGGGGCCCCGAACTCTTGAGGGCAAGATCGTGGCTTTTTCCACACGGGTATTAATAAACTTTTATATTTTTCATCATTAAATTTATAATCTTATTTTTAAGAACAATATTCTTCATTTTCATCTCTATGTTTTTTTATTCATTAAATAGAACGTGTAAATAAACTCTAAATTTTCATAAACACTTGATAATCAAGGCTGATGTAATTTTTCAGTTATATTATACTGTCTAAACATAAATTAAATTACAATAACCCTTAACAATATATATATATATATATATATATATATATATATATATATATTTGAATATATTATTTCTTTAAAATATTTCGATGCAACTTATCTTCTTTCTTTCTTATTTTTAAAATGAGAATACCTAAATTTAAAAATTTATTTTTATTTTAATAAAATAGGTTTTTTTTTAAATATACTTAAGTTAAGAATAATTTTCATTAAAAGATTCTAAAATATTACCAATAAAGGATAATATTCCAAATTTCTTAAATTTATTAAAAAAAATTTTTAATAGGTATATTAAATTTATTAAAAATTTTAAAAATATAATTTTATATTCAACAGTTACTAAAATTTGCAATTTTTGTAATTTTTACTATATCTAACAATAAAAACTCTATATTATATGGGGACATTCCATGTGAGATTTTTAATTAAAAAAAACTTTTTTTTCTAAATCTTTATGAAAAATAAGAAAATACGTATATATTTTAATTTATTTATTTAAAGTTATAATTTTTTAACTTTAAATTTTTAAATCAATCGATTTTAAGAATAGTCAATTTTTAGAATTTCTCTACTGTTAAATTTAAAAAAAATTATAACCTCCATAATTTTTATTTATTTTATTTTTAAACAAATTTTTTATTTAAAAAACAAAGTATTTTTTATTTTTCATAAAGATTTAAAAAAAAAAAATGTTTGACAAGAAAAAAAAATTTGAATGAAAATTTCCCATCGAATGACCTATACAATAGTCTTTTATTATGTATGCATATATAATGAATCTTATATTTAAATAAAAATTGTCCCCCACCTCTTTCAAATAAGACAACATAGGGATCAGTAAGATCAGTTATAAAAACCGTCTCGATAGGTATATAAGTTCACAACATTGTCAACTGAATTTGAGTTAGTTTACACAATTTTCTATTTTTTGTGTAATATTTAAAAAAAATAACAAGACAGGCAAATGGGGTTAATTAACATGAATTTCAGTAAGTAGGAATAATTTTTTTTCTAATTTTTTAAATATTTGAACTTTTCAATTTTTTAACCAAAAATATTATAATTATAATATTAAATATTACTCTTAAATTTTTATTTTTAATATAATTTTACACTGAAAAAAAAAATTATTTGATTCAAATACTCGATTATTTGACTATTATGAAATAAATATTTACTTGAACCAAATAATTTTTATTTGAATTAAATAAATTGTATTTGAACCAATATTTTCTATATTTGAAACAAATATACCATTTAATTGTCTCAAATAATAGTCAAGTAATCGAGTATTTGAACAAAATAAATTTTTTTTCAGTGTACTTAATTTATTATTTTTTACTTATTTCAATTTATTTATTATTTATAATATATAGTTAACCTTAATTTATTCAAATATTTTTACAATTCCATTTTTAATTATTTATTAATTGTCTTACAATTAATTTATTTTATAAATTATTTACTATATTTATTATTATTTATATTATTATTTATTATATTCAATTAGAAATATTAATAGATGTTCTATACATATGAAAATTTATAAAAACATAACGTTTTTATTTATTTATATTTTTTAAATTTAATTGATTTCATTAAATAAAAATTAAATTAATTAATCTTTAATCTTAAATAATTTCAGCTTTTCTCCTTTGTGTTGTAATACTTTTTACAACATGTCAGTCTTATAGCTTTAACCCACCAGCAGTGATTGGAATGCCTAGTGAAATTGAATGTATTCAACCGTTTTTAAAGGAATTCTCTAATCAATTATATGAGGTAATTAATTATTAAATTTTTTTGATAATAATATATCAAATTATAGCTTTTTTTGATATTAAAAGTTTTTTTTCTTTTCTATTGACGTCGTTGAATTTTTTTTTAATTCAAAAAAAAACAGAAATTATTTTTATAAAATTTAAAACGATTATTTTGAAATAATTTAAATTTTAATTTTAATTCAATGTAGACTTATTAAATAAAAATGTACATTTAATATAATTCATTAAATTTGAAATAAATTAAATAATTACTAATATTATTATTATCAGTTGAGCTATTGGCTACAAATTTATAAAATCCGAAAAGTTTAAATTTCCAAATGATGTTTTCAATTTTTTTCATACCAAATTTCAATGCATTAACTTTAGATGACATTACTTCTGTAAAATATTATTAATTTAAAAAAAAAATGTTTTTTTTGTTTCATGTTTTTAGATTGCATCAGAAAACAAAGCAGAAAATATCGTCACTTCTCCACTGAATATATATTTTGCTTTAAATGCACTTACTTTTGGTGCACGTAAAAATACTGCTAAAGAATTGAGAGATTCTTTAAAATTATCAAATCATACTCATTGCAAGAACTCATATTCACGACTACTGTATTTTCTAGAAGTAAGTGAATGATATATAATAAATATTTTACTTAGATATAGGGTAACTGCACCAGTGGTGGATCAGTTAAGCCCCTTAACTTTCTTATTTTGACTTTGAAGTTCTGTATAGGTTGTTTTTAGACAAATTCGAGGTTATTCTTTATAGTATTATGGATCAGATAGTTCCAATAGACATTTCCTTCAAGGTTAGACTTAATTTTGACACCTACGTTTACTTTAATGCTCCATCAAAGATAATTTGTCAATGATCCTATTCTGGATCACTGTTTGCACCAGTCATGGTTATAATTGCTCCAGTGGTGGATCACTTAAAAAATCATACTAAAAAACATTGCATTTTAAAATTACGAGACTGAGACGCTTTGCAACTTTTATAAGGCTTTACGGACAGATTTTCAAATTCATTTTCCTATCCATATCCCCTCCTCTTTCATTTCTATAGGTATAATGTGACTAAATATTAATTAATCATCTTTTTATTAGAATTTTTGGTAATAAATAAATAGAAACTCTTAAAGCTTCAGTTTCAATGATAAATAACATTTATTAATTCTGGGTATTTTAATTCAACAAAAATTTAACAATTTGAAATCAGGGGGTCGATTACGTAACTTTCCCACTTCCCACATCCCACATTTTACATCCCACTTCTCACTTCCCACATTTTACATCCAACTTCCCACATCTCACTTCCCACATTTTACATCTTACTTCCCACATTTTACATCCCATTTCCCACATCTCACTTCCTATATTTTACATCCCACTTCCCACATCTCACTTTCCACATTTTACATCCCACATCCCACATCTCACTTCCTATATTTTACATCCCACTTCTCAATTCCCACATCCCATTTCCCACATCTCACTTCCCACATCCCATTTCCCACATCTCACTTCCCACATTTTACATCTCACTTTCCACATTTTACATCCCACATCTCACTTCCTATATTTTACATCCCACTTCTCAATTCCCACATTTTACATCCCACTTCTCACTTCCCACATTTTATATCCCACATCTCACTTCCTACATTTTACACCCCACTTCTCAATTCCCACATCCCATTTCCCACATCTCACTTCCCACATTTTACATCCCACTTCTCACTTCCCACATTTTACATCCCACATCTCACTTCCTACATTTTACACCCCACTTCTCAATTCCCACATTCCATTTCCCACATCTCACTTCCCACATTTTACATCCCACTTCTCACTTCCCACATTTTACATACCACTTTCCACATCCAACATCTTGTGGGAAATGGGAGAGATGTGAGAAGTGGGATATAAAAGGTGGGAAGCGTGATAAGAAAAGTGTAATGTACAATGTGAGATGTGAAGTGTTAAAAGTGAAATGTGAGAAGTGGGATGTGAAATGTGGGAAGTGTGATGTGGAATGTGAAATATGGGAAGTGGGATGTGGTATGTAAAATATGGGAAGTGGATATGAAATATGGGAAGTAAGAAGTGAGATGTGAAATATGGGATGTGGGAAGTGGGATGTAAAATGTAGGAAGTGGGATTTGGGAAGTGGGATGTAAAATGTGGGAAGTGAGATGTGGGAAGTGGGAAAGTTATGTAATCGACCCCCAGGTGTTAACAATTAATAAACATTTGAATTAGTGTTAACTAAAATTTAACTCATAAAATTTTCAATAAAACAATGCGTCAACAGGCGAAAAGTAGGACTGATCCACCACTAGATTTTGTTACTTTTTTGGTTCCAGTCGTGGATCACCCGAAAACAATGGACACGCGCTACTTAAAGACGTAAATATTGTTCTCAGGGCTCTATGGGGATGAAACGAAATGCCTCCTATTGTGAAAAGAATTAAAAATTGCCCTAAAATAACTCCAAAGCTTTCTATTCCAAAATATACTCTTAACTTACATGTTAAGGAAAACTCTTGTTTTCTGTCACCATTTTAGTAATTGTTGTCCTGCTTTCTTCGCGATGAATTTAAAAATTTTTTTAAATTGTAATATTGATCTGTATAACTTTCTTAACAATTACCGACACTTGCGGTTCATTTACTTACAAACGTATAAACACAAATGACCATTTTTCTCGCAGTTGATCCACCACTGGTGCATGATCCACCACTGGTGCAGTTACCCTATGTAATATATATTATATAAAAAAAAAATTTCAATTCACAATCAGAAAAGTACAAACAAAATAGTTAATTTTAAATAATATCCCTCGCGAATTCGGAAAAACGAATTTATATCGAATATACTGTTCGAAACTAATTAACTTTAGTAAAATATGATTTAATGGCTTTTTATAGGACAAGTAAAAGATATTAAGAAACATCTTTAACGTTTCGGAATCGGTATACCGATTTCCTCATCAGAATTTATTTCATCAATTAATTCTGAGGAATTAAATTTTAAGAATAGTTGTGAGAATCAAATAAAGGATCATTTCTGTTAGCATTATTAAGAAATTTTTATAATTTGAGAAAATTTGTGTAAAAAATTTAATTATTTCACAACTATTCTTAAAATTTAATTCCTCAGAATTAATTGATGAAATAAATTCTGATGAGGGAATCGGTATACCGATTTCGAAACGTTAAAGATGTTTCTTAATATTTTTTACTTGTCCTATAAAAAGCCATTAAATCAAATTTTACTATATTTATAATTAATTGGGACATAAAGAATTTTAATTACTAATTTAATTTTAATTAAAAGCTAAATTTTTGTTCTAATTCATGAAAAAAAAAATCCGTTCATTACTGATAAATTACGATTAATAAAGGGAATATTAATTTTTTATATATACTTTGTTTGTATACTAAATTTTTTTTTAATTAAATAATATAATTTAATATTCATATATATTTTTTAGTATACCTGGGGAGAAGGGGGCCCACTTACGATTAAATCTTTAAATAAATTATACATCAGTGATAAATATAGTATTAATTCAGAATTTCGAAATTCATTAAATAATGATTATCTCATAAAACCATTAAGGGAAGTAGAGAATGTTAATTTTTCAAATTTAAATAATACTGCCAATTCCATCAACAAATGGTTTGCAAATGAAACCAATGATGCAGTTCAAGAATTCGTGAAAACTGGTTTGTAATTTACTACTATTTTTAAATTTTATCTAAATATTATTCTCTTTAATTAATTAAAATAAAACTTTTCGCCTAAGTATATAGGCCTCTTTAAATGATACATTTGTACTTTAAGAAAAAATATTAAAAATTTTTTTGGTCCTAACCTTCAAACTCACCAAACAGATTTTTTTTGATGAAACGAGGGATTATTCCTATTTGCGGTGAGTTTGAAATTTAGGAACGTTTTTATTGTTAACAAATTTTTAATGTTTTATAATCTATTTTTTTACATTAATGACAAATGTATCATTTAAATATGATTTTTTTAGCTGATTTAAATAATATTATGGGGTAATTAAGCTCTTAATAATTTATCGTGCAAAGTGTAGTGATTTTACCTATCATGATTTATTCTATTTTGTGAATGAAAAAAAAAAGAAAATGACACTTTTTTCCTACGGAATTAAAAGTAATAGTATATTTATTTTTTAATTAATTTATTTTGATTTCGTTATATATGTGTCATTATTGTTTCTTGGTTAACTGCTTACGTTTTCAAATCGTCTTTTATCTTTTATATGCATTTTAATTTCTGAAGCAATATTAAAACATTCATTCAGCGTTTTTGGTTTCTGTGGTAATAATTGGTAATTACCACAAATTGAATATAATATTTAAATATAATAAATATACAAAAAACAGTTGGAGTTACCATGATTCGCGTATATTGCCGGTGTCATACACGGGTTAAGCAATATAGATGCGTTTCACAAATACAAATTTCTCCAATCTAACGCGCCATCTGTCGTTTAAATCTTGGAACAAATTCAAAACAATGAAAGCATTAGTAAGGGCGCACTCACACCTTTTGGCTGCCTGCCTGCAGGAGTTGTCATGGCAACGTGAAGGAGTAACAGAGATAGTAAATTCAAATTTGAATTTTCTCTCTCTGTTACTCCTACACGTTGCCATGACAACTCCTGCAGGCAGGCAGCCAAAAGGTGTGAGTGCGCCCTAACAGTTATTTCAATTCATATGTATTTATTACTCCCAACAACATTGAAAGAACATTATAAAAATATAATTTAATATAATAATATACAAATTTAATAATAATAATAATAATAATCGTCAGTTTTCTGTTTTTTTCAGATGATTTAAATAATGTTGATAGTATGTTGCTGGTTAATTATATCCAATTTAAAGGTGTTTGGGATGGATATTTTGAAAAAGATAGAACAGTTGATTCTACATTTTACACAACTGGAAAAAATTATTCAATGAAAATGATGCGTAGAGTATCAATTTTTTCTTATGGAACACTGAAAAATTTAAATGCTACTTTCATTGAAATTCCTTATACGGTAAAAGAAATATATATGTAAATACCTAAAAAGTCATTTAAAAAAAAAAAAAAATAAAAAAATAAATGTTTTTCTAATGAAATTATCGGCAATTAACGAAATATTTTTTTCTTATTTAAAAAAATGAGTCTTATTTTTTTTTTTTGAAAGGAAATAAAAATATTTTAATCAAAATAATTAGGCTATACCTTTTTTTTATAACATTTTTAGAATGCTGATCATATATTGCTTATAATTCTTCCTAATTCAATTGACGGTCTCGAGGAATTGGAAAGAAAATTAAAATCAACAACTATCGAAGAAATCCGTACCAAAGGAGTATATTATATGGTTGATTTAAATCTACCTAAATTTAAAATTGAAAATACTGTTGAAATAAAGGATGTTTTACAAAAAGTGAGTTTCTTTGCAATATTTTTTTTATTTTTAATGAAAAAAATATATAGAATATAAAAAATGAAAAAATAGCATTTGTAATTAAATTTTTATTAATTGTTTCTCGGCAGATGGGAATGAATGAAATGTTTAATGATTCAGCCAATTTCAATGGAATTTCAAATTCGACTATTTTTATGAATAAAGTTATTGACAAAACTGTTATTGAAGTAGACGAAGGAGCTGACCTCCCCAGTTTTTATAGACCTGGTAAGTGCTTTAAACTTTCATAAATTTTTTTCTGTGCTTCGAATTTTTATATTTATCTTATACTCGCATTTTTTTTTCAAATAATTAATTTAATTTTTGCTTTAACTAAAGGAGGACGACTTCCTAAATCAGATAGAACTTTTACCGCTAATCATCCTTTCCATTTTAAAATAATAAAACCTGGAAGTAGAAGTGGTATCGAACTTTTTGCTGGAAATTGCAAAAAATTCTAGTCTATATAATAGAAGAATAAAAAATAAAAATTTTTCTTAAAATTATTGTATATAAATTATGATTGCCCGCAATAAAAAATTGTTCATCGTCAGCGAATAATAATATTTAATTATAATATAATTGATACATCAATTAATATAATTATTAATTCGATTAGATGATTTATGAATAATCACACACTGAAGAAAAAAATTATGTAATATTTATTTGATCCAAAATTAAATTTACTTGTCAGTTGTCTATATAATTGTATATTTTAATCAAATAAACATTATTATTTACTAGACCTAAAAATCTTTAATCTTTTTTTTTTTTTTTTGTATCAAATAATTAATTTTTGTAAAAAATTTTTTCAAAGGCTAAAGACAAATTTAACTTAACTGGATAGAAAACAATAAAAAAAATTATAAGGATTAAATTTATTGTTTTATATTTAATTATATTTGTTTTGTAAACATTAATTTTTATTAATTATTTTCAGATTCTTAGTAGAAATAATTTTACTTTTTTGTTAAAATGACTTTTTTTCTATAGAAATAAACTTTTAAATTAAAGTATCTACTTCATTAATTTAATATTAAGGGAATTTTTTTAATATAATTAAAAATTTGTTAAATTAAAATTGACAAATAATAATAATAATAATAATAGATTAATTTTTATAAAGAAAACATAATTAAACATGAAAAACAATAAATTTAACAATTCCAATTTTTTTATCGTTCTCTTAATATTTTACAATAAGGCATTTTAAATAAAAGCGCTTTTTTCTACCAATGAGAGAGTTGTAGTAGCGCAAGCGTAGTTAGTGACTTCGTTAGCATCTTTGCCTTCAGTTTCTGACGTCACTTCTCGAGAGAAAAAAGAGATACAATAAAAAAAGTGTAAAACGTACCTTAATTCTTCCACAATTGACAAACCTGTTTTTTTTTAAGACCGTGGTGAAATTAATCGAGCTTTTGACTTTTTGAGTTCGGAAATTTTTCAGGTATGTATATATGTAAAGCCACGATTGTTTATTATTACAAAAAAAGTAATTAAAAAAAATACAATTTTTGACTTTTGTATATGAAAGAGCAATTTAAATACTACTGATTCGCATATAAAACTGAAAATTAATTTTTTGTCACGTTAGGTCCCTATAGTTTCTCGTCACTTTTAGTAGAAAACAACTAATTTAACAGTCAAATTTAACTAATTATTTGTAAAGAAAAAAAATTACTAAAATATTTGATAAACATAAATCTACTAAATTTTTAGTCATGTAACATAACCTAAAAATTAGATTAACTAATGAATTAGTCATTTTTGTCTAAATAAATTAATCATTATACTATTACGAATTTTTTTGTTTTGTTTAATCACTGTGAAACCTATATAATCATTAGAATTTAGAATGTATGATAATTATTTTTTGTGAATGATAATTTTAATTATTTTAATAGAGAAAAATGGAAGAGAAACCACCCTATTGTAGTGGTTTTGTTGTGGCAGCAAAAAAAGGAAATATTAAAAAACTGAAAAATATGTTTAACAATATTTCCAAACTTTCAACAAAAGAGGAACAATGTTTTTATGCCCTTTATTTCGCGGCGTTTAATGGACATGTAAATATAGTTAAATTTTTAATCTCAAAAAATATTAATCCAAATTTTGTAATTGGCTCCTATTTAACACCACTACATGCCGCTGTTTTTTCAAAAAATAACGAAAAAATTGTTCCAATTCTTTTGAATGCCAAAGCAAATGTTAATCCGAAAATTAAAGTTACAAACAGGTTAGTAAAATTTTATTTTATTCAATTTGAATAAAAAAATTTTGAAACCTTTACTATTACAGGCCTCGGATTATATACGACTTTTTCGACTTTTCCCGACTTTTTTCGACTTATTTAAATAAAAAACGACTTTTTCGAATTTTTTTTTACATTCTTTAACAAAATTTTTAAACAAAAGTATTCAATACAGATTTTCTTTATTTCAATTATTTAACAAATTTTTAACTAAAAATCTTCACTAAATTAATTATTTTTAACAATTTTAATAAAATCCTTCACAAATTCAATTAGGTATTATTCTATTATTATTACTATTTTTCAATTAAAATTTTTATGAAATTTAATAATCGTTCATAATTTAAAAAAAATTAGCAAATAAAATTAACAAAAATTTTTATTTCAAAATCACTTAAAATTTAATTATTTTTTTTCCAAAAATTTTAAAGAAAAATTAGAAAATAATTAACATATAAAAAAAAGTTTGAAAAAAAATTCCTAATCTTCATTATCCTACAATTTTTCTTCAATTTTTCAAAACATTCATAATTATATAATTTAAAAACAAATTTTATTTTCTTTTCTCTTTATACAATTATAATATTGATTTTTGAAAACAAAAAAATTTCAATTATCACATTTAACTTGCATTGGTTCTGGTCCATTATGCACAGGAACTAAAACTTTGCAATCTTCAATTTTTTGTCCATCCTTTAACATTCTTCTAAATTGGACTTTGATGCTATGAGAAAATACACTCACTGGCGTGTAACTAAAAATTAAAAAATTAATTAAATCAATTGAAATTTTCGTTTCAAAAATTTGTTTGAAAAAAATTAAAATGAATTTTTAATTAAATTTTTATTTAACCTAAATTTATATTTATCAAATTTATTATTTAGCTGAATTTTTATTTATCTCAGATTAGATAAAAAAAAAATTTTATTTCAATTTGATAAAAAAAATTTAAAAACACCGATTAAAAATTGTTATTAGTCAATTTTTAAAATTCGCGCCAAATTCTTATCTGTCGATTATGTTTCTCCCGACATTTGCAATTTCGGTCAAATAAAAATTCGGACAAATGAATGATTCATTAAAATGGAAATTCTCGTAGTTAAAAAATTAGATTTTAAAATTTTGATAAATGAGAATTTTGCCTAAAATTTCGGTTAAATTAAAATTGTTTTAAACGAAACAAAAAAATTGAAAAATTTGACTAAAAATAAAAAAAAATAATTTTCTTTTTTAAAATTTTAATTGAAATAAATGTATAATTTTAAAATTTTTTCAAAAATAACTTACAAAGCTTCAACAATTTTGACTAAATCAACTTTGTCATCTGGATGTTTTTGAGCATACAATTTTAAACCTTCGTTAACATAATTTACAATATCAGGTTTCGTCACATCTAATCCAACAGGTTTATCAGCAATATATCCCTGTGGTATTTCTTCGACGGATCTTTTCATTTTTTTTGAATCACATTCAACATGAATTTTAACATTTGGACCACTTTCCCTTTCAACATGAACAGTACAAATTTTCATATCATCTTTCTTTTCTTTATTTTCAACTTTTATTTTAATTTCATACATCAATTTTCCAGCTGGTGGGAAAAATGTTGCTTCAACAATTTCATTGAGATGAACTTTTTTTTCAGAATTTTCATTTAATTTATCAACACCCTCTTGTGCATATTTCTTTACTTGTGGATCATCAACTTTCTCTTTTGTTGGCATATCCTCGATTTCATCACAATTAACATTTACTGAAACATCAGGATTACCTTTTTCAACATTGACAGTGCACATTTTTACGATATCCATATTTTTTTCACTCTTGACATTCATTTTAATTTCATACATTAATTTTCCAGCTGGTGGGAAAAATGTTGCATCAATAATTTTATCGAGTTTCACTTTATCTCCTGATTCATTTAATTTTTCAACACCTTGTTGAGCAAATTTCTTTACATTATCATCGTTGACGTCGACTTTTGAGGATGCATCTGCAACAACTGGATCTGATGCTCTCTTTACAATCTTAAAAAATAAGAGAATTTAGTAATTAGGAAATTATTATTATTTAAGAAAAAAAAAATTTCAAAAGTATCAAAGATTCGCTGAAAACTTCTTAACTAAAGAAGGTTTTTAGTGCCGTTAATTACAAATTGAACATTAAATTCGTAATCACCTACTCCAAAAACCCCCGAGTAACGAGTTTCAAGTGAATCTGATCATTTTTTAAAAAAAATTTCCGCCATATTGGATCCACCATTTTGTATTTGAAAAATCTGATATCAAATTCGTAACCAGTAACCTTGAAAACCCCAAAGTAACAAGTTTCAAACGAATCTGATAATTAAAAAAAAAAAATTTCCTCCATATTGGATCCACCATTTTGAATTTAGGAATACTGACGTCAAATTTGTAATCACTGACCTTAAAAACCCCCGAGTAATAAATTTTAAGCAAAACTGATCACTTTTTAAAAAATTTTCCGCAATTTTGGATCCGTCATTTTGTATTTTTAAAATCTGCCATCAAATTCGTAATCAGCGATCCCAAAAAGCCCCCGAGTAACAAGTTTCAATAAAAGTTGATGAATTTTTAAAAAAATTACCGCCATATTGGATCCACCATTTTGAATTTTGCAAATCTGACCTCAAATTCGTAATCAGCGACACCGAAAACCCCCCGAGTAACAAGTTTCAATAAAATTTGATGAATTTTTAAAAAAGTGACAGCCATATCGGGTCCGCCATTTTGAATTTTAGAAAACTAACGTCGAATTTGTAATCAGCGACCCCAAAAACCCTAGAGTAACAAGTTTCAAATAAATTTTATCAATTTTTTAAAAATATGCCTGCCATATTAAATTCTTCATTTTGTATTCTGAAAATCTGACATCAAATTCGTAATAAGCGACCCCAAAAACCTGCGAGTAACAAGTTTCAAGCGAATCTGATCATTTTTAAAAAATTCTTCCGTCATATTGGATCCGCCATTTTGAATTTTGGGAAATTAACACCGAATTTGTAATCAGCAACCCAAAAAAAACCCCATAGTAACAAGTATCGAATAAATTTTATCCATTTTTAAAAAATTTTCCGCCATATTGGAGCCGCGATTTTGTATTTTGAAAATCTACCTTCAAATTCGTAATCAGCGACCTCAAAAACCCACAAGTAATAAGTTTAAAATAAATTTTATCAATTTTTTTAAAAAAATGTACCACATATTGGATCCGCCATTTTGAATTTTGAAAAATTGACGTCGAATTTGTTATCAGCAAACCAAAAAAACTCTGGAGTAATGAATTTCAAGCGATTTTGATGAATTAGAAAAAATTTTCGCTATATTGAAACTTTTAAATTGCAAAATTGTACTATGAATACATTAGTTAATTGTTATAAACAAATTGTGTAAAGAAATTATTAATTTAGATAAAAATTTCAATGATTTTAATTTAAACTTGTTCCACTGGGGGTTTTTAAGGTCGCTGATCACTAATTCGACGTCAATTTTTCAAAATTCAACATGGCGGATCTAATATGGCGTTCATTTTTTAAAGAATTGATCATATTTATTTGAAACTTATTACTAAGGGGTTTTTGGGGTTGCTAATTACGAATTTGATGTCAGTTTTTCAAAATTCAAAATATCGGATACAATATGACGAAAATGTTTTTGAATAATGATCACTTTCGTTTGAAACTCGTTATTCAGGGGTTTTTGAGGTCGCTGAACATCAATTTGACGATAGTTTTTCAAAATCCAAAATGGTGGATCCAATATGAAGGACATTTTTTTTAAATTGATAAAATTTAATTGAACTTTGTTACTTAGGGGGTTTTTGGGGTCGCTGATCACAAATTTGATGTTAGTTTCCCAAAATTCAAAATGGCAAATCCAATATGGCGGAAGAATTTTTTTAAAATGATCAGATTCGTTTGAAACTTGTTACTCGGGGGTTTTCAAGATCACTGATTACAAATCTGACATTAAATTTATGATCAGTAAGTCAAAAAAAAACCCCTATGGTATCAAGTTGTAAGCAAAGAATTGATTTAAAAAATCCACTATATTGTATCAGCCATTATTAATTTTCGGAATTTATTACTAATTTTTTTTTAATTATTATTATTATTTTTATTTATCATTATTATTATTTATTATTACTATTAATTTTTATTAGTTATTAATCGATAAAAAAGTAATTTTGTAAATTCATGCAAAAAATATATTTATAACAATAACTTATATAAATATTCCGTAAATTCGCAAAACTATTCTATACTTTTATTTTTTATTTATTACTTCAAAACAAAAAAAAAACAGAATTGCATAAAAAAATTTGTATCATTAAAAAAAATTTTTTTACTATTTTTGACAAAAAAAAAAGTTAAACAAAATGAAATTAAAAATTTACAATTATGACTAAAATTTATTAATTATTTTTAAAATTTTAACAATTTATTAAATTAAATTTAAAAAAAAAAATAAAATAAATTCGAAAAGAAAAAATTAAAAAAAAATTGTAACTTACTGTCTTTCCATGAATTGGCTCAATGAAAGCATTGACAATTAAAACACTGCAAAAAACAGTGATAAAAAGACAATTATTATTTTGCACGCCCGTCATTGTTACCATCACTGTGAGAAATTGAAAACTGTAATTTTTCCGTAATCCAAAACTCCTTTTAAAGTCCATATACAATTCATGCTATATACAATCTCAAGGATAGAATTATAAAATAATGTATACATATACATATCAAAAAAATCTAGTTTCTTGCATAATTAATTCAATTTATTATTGCACACTCACACATACATATATATATATATATATATATATATATATATATATATATATATATATATATATATATATATATATATATATATTGACAATTAAGTTGTACTTGTAATATAAAAAAAAAAAAATCTCATTAAAAACGATTTTTTATGAATAAATTATTATACATATTTATGTTATAATACATCTTATCGGATTTTTCGTTTAATAATCTACTCTTGTAATTTTTTTTTTCCTACAATCGATTTAATCTTTTTGAAAAAAAGTGACTATATGTAGATAAAGAACAATAATGCAACTATAATGTAAAAAATTTTAATTAATATTAAATTATAATTATTGTCATATATGTATTTTTTTTCTTTTAATTATTTATTAATACTTAAAATTGAAAATTTATCAACTTTTAGATTATTTTTAACAATATGTTATGAAATTATTTTTATTAATTATGAAAAATGTTCAATTTTCTAAATAAAGGGAAATATTTTTGTAATTTTACTAAAAACATAATAATAATGGTAATATAATAATTATTATATAATAATAATAATAATAAATTTAGAATTTATCACTCGGTCGTATTTTAAATAATTGTTTATAATAATAATAATTTATTTAAAAATAATAGTATAATAATAATAATAATAAGAAGAAGAAAATTAATAATAGTAATAATATTAAAAATAATAATAAGTGCACGGAGTATTTGAATTCAATATAGCAAAGAAAAACCGCGACCACCACAATAATAATTATAGTAAGGAAAATAATGATAATAATATATATTAATAAAAAAACATTACCTTTACAAGTCGCAATTATGTCAATTATCCATTAATCAAAAAGCTAATTAGAGTTGAATAAAAGAAGTAGTTATTTTATGAAGAAAAAAAAATTTTTTTTTTCTAAACTGTTATAATAATTAATAATGAAAAAATAATTTTATTTTCCTTCTACTTTTATTAATAAATATAAAAAAAATTTCAATTATATTCAAATGTATATACCGTTAAATTAATTCAATGAATGATTAAAAAAAAAAAAATTTTGTTTCGACAAAATTCTAATAATAATTATTATGAAAACTCCAATATGCTCCAAGTAAACCGGTTTAAACTAATTACTTCATGAAAACTACTTATGTAACTTGTAACGTTTGTAATTTAAAGAATCAATGTTTTAGCTCGCCGAGCCAGGGTTCGTTTTGATTCCAAAAAAGCAATGACAATAATAACTGGTTAATTACAAACTGATAACAAATTATTTATTTACAAAGGTATTTACAATGTCCAAGTTGTACGAAGATTAAAGTAAATCGCGAAAGTCGGTTTCGAGTAACGATTTTTCGGCGTCTATCAAAATAAATGTTGAGCCGCGGAAATCGAAAATCGGCATCAATCGGGAACGTCGTATATTTGAGCCGCGCATTAACAAAATCGGCTTCAACTCGCTATGATGAGCCATAAATCAGTTACTTTACTGCCTAAAAATTCGCGATACACCGGTGAACCACGAGTAAAACTCGTGTTCCATTATACAAAGAGTAACACTCTGAGTATATCTAAGAACGGAGATTAAAACGGTAATAAAACAAAAGATCTACTTAAAACTTCGAGATTCAAATTTACGTTACTATACCTTTCATTATTTTCCTATACATTTCATTATTTTACTATACATTTTGTTACGTTATATTACAAATCGTTACTATACACTATATACATTAAAACCGATATATGTTCGACAGGTAAAACCCGACGAACGAGAGTAAAACTCTCCACAAAGATTCTCGGAGTAAAACTCCTAGTCAGGTGGGTAAGACCCACCCGGACTCCGTGTAGCACGAGAGTGACGGTCCTCGCCGAGAGCGCAGCTTATATAGCCGCTGGGTGGGCTGAGCGCACGCGAGTGAGCTTTGGCGATGCGGCCCGCGCGGCGAAATCGGGTACTACGTCTTTAAGCTCTGCGGTCGGTAACTTGTTTATCGACGCGCGATAATATTTAGTACAAATATTTACCGGCCGATTTCTAACTATCATTACACCCCCCTTTCTTTAAAGGAAG
This sequence comes from Leptopilina boulardi, assembly GCF_019393585.1. NCBI lineage: Eukaryota > Metazoa > Arthropoda > Insecta > Hymenoptera > Figitidae > Leptopilina > Leptopilina boulardi. The sequence continues at coordinate 643,729 of NW_026137932.1, read as the reverse complement.
AAAACTTTCGGTGTAGTTTTCTTCATACACTCGTCCGATTTTACTTACAAGATACAATACAAAATAATGGCAGAAAATACGTTACAAAACAAAGTTTAGACATACGATATAAAACGGTATTCATGACATCTTGGTTGAACTGGAACTGACTGGACTGGATGTAGCTTCTCTGGATTCTTCTTCGTTTTTTTCTTTTTACGATTTACAACGACGGTACTTATTTACAACTAAACGAATTATGTACAAAACTTTCGAACGATACGACGATACTAAGAAAAGACAGATAATGAACTAGTGTTGTTCATTCGGTTAAACGGTTACTGTGGACTATATATTTACAAATAAAAACGGTGATAATTACATAAGACGACGTACTTATGGAATTTTCTTGACGGCGACAGGGTTTCCATTTCATGAGCGACGAACAATGTCAGTGAGTATGTAATTCAAACGGAATGTTGCAAGTTTCTTAACAAAATGGTCAGAACTAGGACCAAATGTTTCTTGATACAATTCAACAAACTCAGATGTATGTTTAGGCTTCATGAAACGAAACGAAACAAAACGTTGAAGACGTGTTAAAGGAAATGTCTGTAACGACGACCAGACATTCCTTTTTCGTAACGTGCAAACAACTTCGGTGGTGCACTATGGCACCCGGGATGTACTAATTATTTCAAGCACTTCTGATAGCCAATTTGATAGACTCGTTCGGTATGTGTTCGATTATTTCGAGTTTAGACACACGGGTTATCACAGGATACGGAACTGATCATTCTAAGATGCACGCATAGTTCTCCTTATGCACTACATTGCATTTCTCGAGTAACAAGAAGGCTATCTTAGAATCGACGGTATGGGTTAACGAAATTTCTATCGTAACAAAAAAAATTATATAACGGGGTCTATTTACATGAATGTATGAAAACGAAAAACGTATATTACGGTGCGCGTGACAATTTCTCGGATAGTCGACCGGTTTACAAATTTACATAGACGTTACACGGATACAATAAATCAAAAGCGAAAAATGACGTTAATATTACGATATGCTAATATACTATGGAATTTACAATTTTTAAATTAACGGTTGTAACAATTTCAAATGAATTTAACATTAAAGGTACGAGGAAACATTTCTAAAACGCGATCGGATAAACGGAGGTGACAATTAATCGAAAGAAAACGCGATACATCGGTAAAAATGAAATTACTACGATCGTTTTTTGACTAACTGTCCCTGTTCGGGCGCCAAAATCTGTAACGTTTGTAATTTAAAGAATCAATGTTTTAGCTCGCCGAGCCAGGGTTCGTTTTGATTCCAAAAAAGCAATGACAATAATAACTGGTTAATTACAAACTGATAACAAATTATTTATTTACAAAGGTATTTACAATGTCCAAGTTGTACGAAGATTAAAGTAAATCGCGAAAGTCGGTTTCGAGTAACGATTTTTCGGCGTCTATCAAAATAAATGTTGAGCCGCGGAAATCGAAAATCGGCATCAATCGGGAACGTCGTATATTTGAGCCGCGCATTAACAAAATCGGCTTCAACTCGCTATGATGAGCCATAAATCAGTTACTTTACTGCCTAAAAATTCGCGATACACCGGTGAACCACGAGTAAAACTCGTGTTCCATTATACAAAGAGTAACACTCTGAGTATATCTAAGAACGGAGATTAAAACGGTAATAAAACAAAAGATCTACTTAAAACTTCGAGATTCAAATTTACGTTACTATACATTTCATTATTTTCCTATACATTTCATTATTTTACTATACATTTTGTTACGTTATATTACAAATCGTTACTATACACTATATACATTAAAACCGATATATGTTCGACAGGTAAAACCCGACGAACGAGAGTAAAACTCTCCACAAAGATTCTCGGAGTAAAACTCCTAGTCAGGTGGGTAAGACCCACCCGGACTCCGTGTAGCACGAGAGTGACGGTCCTCGCCGAGAGCGCAGCTTATATAGCCGCTGGGTGGGCTGAGCGCACGCGAGTGAGCTTTGGCGATGCGGCCCGCGCGGCGAAATCGGGTACTACGTCTTTAAGCTCTGCGGTCGGTAACTTGTTTATCGACGCGCGATAATATTTAGTACAAATATTTACCGGCCGATTTCTAACTATCATTACAAACTATACAATTGAAGTTCATACATCTGTCATATATAGTAATTGCAGTTATCTATCTGTATGCGCGAACAATATTTTTCACTTGAGTTATTGTATTACTGAATTTATTATGAAAAGAAGTTCTTTTTCAAAAACTTAACTGATTTTGCATTTTTTTATATTATTATTATTATTATTATTATTATTTTATTATTATTGTTATTGTTATTGTTATTGTTATTGTTATTGTTATTGTTATTGTTATTGTTATTATCATATTATTATTATTGTTGTTGTTCTTGTTATTCTTGTTGTTTTTTTTAATAAAAAAGTAAAACATTCATTTTAAGTAGAATTATTAACAACTTCTGAATTAAAAAAAAAATTGTTTACGATGAAAATGTTTAAAAAAAAAATCTTTATATATATTTTCGTAATAGACAGTATGATAAAAATAATATAAAATACATTACGCATATATGTAAAATATTTTGAAAAATATATGAGAAATTATTATACTGTACATTATAAACTTCCGCTATTTTATTATTAGTAAACATTAAACATATAATCAGTCATTAAAAAAAATTTTTTTTATCAAATTCAGCTATACTTATAGAACAGATGTAATAAATTATAATGTAATGTCTTGAAAATATGATTATACTATAAATTATTATCAAGACAATTTTAACAATAATAGTTTTTTTTTTTTTAATATAGTGTCTATAATAATATGAATTTGAAAAAATTGACATTAAATTTGTGATCAGCAACCCCAAAAAACCCCCATAGAGTAACAAGTTTCAAATAAATTTTATCAATTTTTAAAAAAATTTCCGCCATATTGGATCCAACATTTTGTATTTCAAAAATCTGATAACAAATTCGTAATCAGTGACATTGAAAACCCCCCAGTAACAAGTTTCAAGGGAATGTAATCATTTTTAAAAAATTCTTCCGCCATATTGGATCCACCATTTTGAATTTTGCAAATCTGACCTCAAATTCGTAATCAGCGACCCCGAAAACCCCCCGAGTAACAAGTTTCAATAAAAGTTGATGAATTTTTTAAAAAATGACCGCCATATTGGGTCCTCCATTTTGAATTTTAGAAAACTAACGTCGAATTTGTAATCAGCGACCCCAAAAACCCCTGAGTAATAAAAACCTATCAAATCCAATAAAATTTTTTAAAGTCCGCCATTTTGGATTCGCCATTTTGAATTTTTGACAACTATCTGACGTCTAAATTAACAATTTGTTTACATATTATTTGTTTATAACAATTTACTATAATGGATCTACAGTACAATTATTCTGCAATTCAGTGACCCAATATGGCAACTATCATAATTCATCGAATTTTTAAAAAATTTATTTATAAAAAGTTTAAAATTGTTCCTCAGGATTTTTCGGGTTTCGATGATTATCAATTTGATATCAGATTTTTAAAATACAAAATGTGGGATCAAAAAAAAATTAATTGATTTATTAACAATTAAGCAGATTCAATCTAAATTAGTCCAATAGTTTTACATATGGAAAACCTATTTAGTCCATCAATTTAAAAGCTAAGATAAATTTTATCATAAAGACGTTAAAAGCTCATTAGAATTCACGTCAATTAGGCCATGATGGAAGTAAATTACAATTATTTCGTTAAAAGTAAAAAAAAAGATAATTAAAAAGTATTCCAAATATATTTCTTCAGTATTTTTACAAAACATATTACAGCAGTAGATTTTCAAAAAAATAATTTTTCCATGTTCTAAATTTCTTTAAGCGGAATTTCTTAATCTCAAATTTATCCATAAATACTATAACTAATGATGAATCTTCAACTGGAGCTTCTCTTTTCTTTCAATCAATTCTCGAGCACAATGTTGTTACAGCAGGTCCCATATTTGTTTCCCTAAATACATCAATTTCACAATCACTATAACCAAACTCATCATTATACTGACAATTATGATCATTAGTTCCTTTTGTACAATTGCTACTTCCAATTCTCAAATTTATCTTATACTGAATCTTATCAGAAGGGGGATAAGATTTAGCTCCTCTAAATTCATGAAGAATACTTGTTTTATCTTTGGCACTAGCTACCGGTGAAACATGTTTATCCACTACCATATCGATATATTTCCTTATCTCCGGATCATCCATATTTAAATTAACCGATGGTAAATTGCGTTTCCTTCTACCAATTCTGGAGCATTGGGTTTCAACCCACTCCTTGTAATCATCTCTATAGACATTAATTTCACAATCATCATGTCCAAACTGAGGATCGTAAATACAATTACTAGTAGAACTTCCCTTCGTGCAATTATTATTGCCAATTCTCATTTTTATTTTGTAACGTAATTTATCACCAGGTGGATATAACGTTGCTTCTTTGAATTGCAACAGAATACTTGATTTGTATTTGGCTTTTGGTACCGGTGATTCGTGTCCTTCCACTGCTATATCGACATATTTCTTTATCTCCGGATCATCCATATTCAAATTAGTTGATGAATTGTTAACTTTACGTTTCCTTCTAAGAATTTTTGAACACAGCTTTTCTGTTAGAGGTTCCGGATCATTAATTTCATTTCCAATTTCAGAATCGTAAATGCAATCAGTTTCCTTGCTACCATTAGAAGTTCCCAATGTTAATTTTATTTCATAACGGATTTTAATTGCGGAAGGTTGGGATAGTGCTTCTTCGAATGTTCGAAGAATTAATTTTTTAACTTCCGCTTTATCCACTGACGAGACATGATTCTTCAGTACCTCGTCAATGTATTTCCTAATATCCGGATCATCCATACTCAAATTAACCGATGGTAAATTGCTAACTTGACGTTTCCTTCTACCAATTCTGGAGCATTGGGTTTCAACCCTCTCCTTGTTGTCCTCTCTATAGACATTAATTTCACAATCATCGTGTCCAAATTGAGAATCGTAACTACAATTACCATCATCACTTCCCTTCGTGCAATTATTATTACCAATTCTCAATTTTATTTTGTAACGTAATTTATCCCCATGTGGATAGGATGTTGCTTCTTTAAATTGCAACAGAATACTTATTTTGTCTTTGGCATTTGGTACCGGTGATTCGTGTCCTTCCACTGCTATATCGACATATTTCCTTATCTCCGGATCATCTATATTTAAATCCTGTTCTCGTTTCATTCTTCTGCTAAATAAATTATTAATTTCGTTGTATTCCCGCACTAAGGGATTAATTATCCTTTTTCTTCGATACACAATTGGATCACACTCAATACTCACAGGATGATCAAGTATTCTCTCCCTCCAAACATAAACAATACATTTCATTTTTCTACAACTATCAATTTCTTTTCCATTGCAATTGTTCATTTGTATTTTTATCTTATAATAAAGACTATGTCCTGATGGATAACTATAGGCATCGATAATTTCCTCTAATGACGAGGCACTTGAATTCACCATTGTGTGTGCATATTTTTCCACTCCAATTGTTGCAAATTTTTTCACATCATCATCATTTGTATTTAATTTTGTTGGTGAATTTGGATTTGGTGATACATTTCTTTTTTCTCTTAATTCCTCATCACATTCAATTGTTATTGGTGAATCTGTTGAATTTTCACGCCATACTTTAATTGCACAATTTTTTGTATTATTCACATCATTTTTTATTCTCACTGTTATATGATGCATGAGATTTCCATTTGATGGGGGAAAATATACGGCATTTTGAATTTCCTCAATTGAATGTTTTGATTTATTTTCTTTTATATTTTCATCATGTTCTCTTATATTATTTTCCACATTTGAATTTATCTATAAAAAATCACAAACATATATGCTTTTAGGAATTTAGGAGTAGAAACAATTTTTGGAACTGATTATAATTATATTTGCAAAAAGTTATTAATTAAAAAGTACAGAAAAAACTTACAGATTCTTCAACAACTGATGGAAAGGAGATAATTCCATTGATCAAAAAAGTGGTGACAATAAAAAAATTACAAATTTGCTTCAACATTCTCATTGAAGAGAAAAACTATCACTGATTAATTTTAAATCTCAAAATGAATTTAAAGCTTATCGTATATATTTATTTATTAATTTTGTAAGCACATATGGTTAATTATAATAATAATAATAATAATAATAATAATAATAATAATAATACTATATATTTCAAGCTAATCAGTATATATGTTCGTGGAAATGTTTGCAATTTATTTAATCGCAAAGTTTATATATGAAAATTTATTTGCAGAGGTCGACCTTTTACATACATATATTATGTAATTAGAAATTCATGGAAATTTACGTTCAAAGCTCGCGTCCTGAATAAATTTTAATAGATAGCAGAAATTTTTTTTGTGTGTGTGTTTTTTTTTTTTGTATAAACAAATTAAATTTTTGACAATATGATGAAAAAAAAAACAATAACACGACATATGGACATCTGAAATTGTTAAATAAGGAAACAATTTTTTTTTTTGAGCAATGTACGTATTGCACTTTTGTTTTTACATAAATTTTCGGTATTAAGATTTTAAATATTAAAAGTGGACTACTGATAAAATTTTAAATATTTTCAAAAATTTATTAATTTTAACTAAAAAAAAAATTAATTATTTTTTAATCTTTAACTAAAAAATTTTTTTAATTCTTGTAAACGCGAGGATTTTTGGGGTCACTGAAGAAGAATCTAAAGTCAAATTTGAAAAATTCAAAACGGCTGTTCCAATATAGCGAAATAAAAGTATTAACTTTTTCAAAGTAGCTGATAACGATTATGGAATCAAAGTTAAAATTTTCAAAATGTCGGATCCAATATGGCGGACGATTTTTTGAAAAGTGATCAATTTGGCTTGAAACTCGTTACTCGGGAGGTTTTCGGGGTCGCTGATTACGAATTTGAGGTCGGATTTGCAAAATTCAAAATGGTGGATCCAATATGGCGGAAGAATTCTTTAAAAATGATCAAATTCGCTTGAAACTTGTTACTCCGGGGTTTTCAAGGTCACTGATTGCGAATTTAATGTTAGTTTGTCAAAATTCAAAATGGCGGATCCAATATGGCGGACATTAAAAAAAATTGATAGAATTTATTTGAAAATGTTATACGGGGGTTTTTGGGGTCGCTGATTACAAATTCGTTGTCTGTTTTCCCAAATTCAAAATGGCTGATCTAATATGGCGGAAAATTTTTTAAAAATGATCATATTCGCTCGAAACTTGTTACTCATGGGTTTTTAAGGTCACTGATTACGAATTTAATGTTATTTTTTCTAAATTCAAAATGGCGGATCCAATATGGTGGGCATTTGTTAAAAAATTGATTCAATTTATTTGAAACTTGTTACCCGGGGGTTTTTGGGGTCGCTGATTACAAATCTAATATCAGATTTTCAAAATATAAAATAATAAATCCAATATGGCAGAAGAATTATTAAAAATTCATCAGATTTGTTAAAAAAAACTGTATTATCGTTTTTCTTCGATGTTACTGAACGTGAATTTAATGTCAGTTTCGTAAAAGAAAAATAAAAAAAAGAAATATAAAAAAAATTAAAGAAAATTAAAATAATTAAGAAAAAAAATTTAGTAAGTATGATTTTAACAATAAAAAATTTGATTTAAAAAATACTGCAAAAAATATTTTTAAAAAATTTGTTTTGAATTTTTTTTTTTACAAAAAGGGAAAAATAGAAAGAAAACCTCTGAGTAAGATCTTCCAGTCTTACACTACTGTATGCAAATAAATATTTTTTTTTAACGCAATATACTTTTAAAAACATATATATGTTAAATATTATTAAATTATATTAAATTAAAAAATAATTAGCATTAATAGCATTATAAGAAAAATAAAATATTTTCTATTTATTTCATTGTATTGAAAATTTTGAAATTTAAAATTAAAATAAAATTTGAGAATAGATTTTTGAAATAATATTACAAATGTCACATTATTCAAAGTTAAATTATTATCGTATGGAGTGGAAAAAAAATAAAACTCTTGTGTGATTTTCAATTATTGTTCAGTTATTTTAAAAAAATATAAAAAAAAAATTAAAATGATAAATGAATTTTAAATTACATACAGCTTACATAGTTAATTATCAATGTACGTATAATTACATTGTCAGCTAAATATAGAAATTATTGAGAAAAAAAAATTTTTTACAAAAAAATATTATTTTGAATAAAAAATATTTTTTTTTTCTTTTAAATATTATTTTGAAATTTTCTAAAAATGGAAATTTAAACTATATTAATTTTTGTATTTTTTCATTTATTAACAGTATTTTTCAAAAAAATTCAAAATATTTTCGTATATAAAAAATATATACAGAACATTTTATATAAAAATAAAAAAAAATATTTCGTTCTACGAAAACCAGTTTAATGTATGAATAATATATATAGTTAATCTGACCAATTATTTTCACGAAGAAAAAAAAACCGCAGAGTTTTTATATCTATTAAGCAATTTTTATCTTCTAAATTTATTATTTTAGTTTCCTTTTTTTTAAAAAAAAATAATTTTTTCTATATTTAAATTTGAATAGGTAATTCTTTTTTTTACGATGATGATAAATATTAAATAACAACGAAATCCTTTTTTTAAATGGTGTTTTATTTATATAATATTTATTTATTATTATTATTTAATTATTAGAATACTATTATAATATTTTTTCTATAATCAATAATAGTAATAATAATTATTATTATTATTATTATTTGGTGAATAAAATTATTTTTCCACATCTAATAATAATAAAATACGTTTAATATTTTTTATATCTAAAATTTAAAAAAAAATTAAATTAAATTAATTAATTAAATTAAAATTATATTAAAAATAATTTAAAATCTTTTTGTATTTAAAATTTTATATAAAATAATAATAATTTAACGCTAAAAATAATATCTTTGAATTTTCTCCAATTATATTGAAAAATGAAAATAACTTAAAATTGTACTTGCTATAATATAATTTTATAAAAGAAACTGTAACTATTATGTATTTTGTCTTCATGTTTACAAATTGTCCCTTCATTGTCTGGTTTAAATATCAATATTAGTCACTCGTAAGATTTCAACAAGTGAATATCATTAATTTTAAATTCATCAGAAACGAAAAATTATTAATTTTTTTTTTTCAAAATTCTCAAATAACATTTTTTTTGTCAATAAATAAATATTATAATTAATATATCTATATTTATGAAACTATAATTCAAAAAAAGTTTATATGTGTGTAAAAATATGGCTGCTTCAACAATTAAACATCCACCAACAGCAAAAATGGTTGAAAAAGCAATTTTTGATCTCAACGATAGACAAGGAACATCATTGTATATGATCAAAAAATATATAACTGACAATTTTGAAGTGGACGTTAATTCCAATAATAATTTAAAAACAAGAATCACAAAATGCGTGAAAGATCATCTTCGCGATGGTATTTTAATTCAAACCAGTGGCTTAGGTGCTAATGGAAAATTTAAATTCACCAAGGACATGAAAGAAAATTTGAAAAAAGAAGAAAAAATCAAATTGAAAAAGGAAGAAAAGAAAAATTTACAACAAGAAAATTTACAATCAATATCCAATGAAATAACAGTGAAAAAATCAATGATTTCAAAAATTAAGAAAAAACCAACAATCACCCGTGAAATAGATGAAAATAATAAAAAACAAATAGCTGATGATAAAAAGGAGAAATCAATCAAAAAGAAAAAGGAATCATTGAAAAAAAAATCGACTACTGAAAAATTATCATCGAAAAAAAAATCTCAAAAAGTGACGAAATCATCATCATCATCATCATCATCGACAGCAAAGAGACAAGTTATTAAATTTAATGTGACATCATCAAGCATCAGAAAATCAATGGGGAAAAAAATTGTCAAAGCTGCACAGAAATTCAAAAAATAAAATTAATTAATTGAAATTTAATTTCAAAAAGTAATTAATTTACAAAATTAATTAATTTACAAAATTAATTTTCAGAAAATATTTAAAATTAATTTACAAAACAAATTATTATAATATATGATTCATTTAAAATATTGAAAAATTGATTGTGTTCATGTCAAATTTTCTTCCAAAAAAAAAAAAAAAAAATTAGACTGTATTTACATTTTTCATATGTTCTGTGTCTGATATTTAATTGTTGTGTTCGTGCTATTTTTTCCATCAAATTGAAAAATTTCATTGTAAGACATTATTCACTTATATTTATTTACATTATATTTATATTTCTAATTTGTTACCAAACAAAAAAAAATTGTGATGGGAAATTTTTCCTGTTATAAATTTTTATATTTATTTTTTTGATTTTGAAAATTGTTTATTTTTTTGTTCTATATGTATTTGTTTAATTTATAAAAGATTTATCGACTTCAAAGTAATAAAAAAAATGAAATTCTGTGTAGAATTAATAAAAAAAAAAGCAATTTCATTTGTGTGTAAATAATAATTATGTTGTATTCATTCTCACCTTTAAAAACAACAAATTTTTATAACATATTTCCTATTTTTTTTATTTATTTTAAATTTCAATAATATTTATTGAATATTTTTTTTTATTCTTTATTTTATTTATTATTTTATTACTTTTTTTTATTCATTTTTTTTAATTATCCTATTATTAAAATAATTATTAATTAATTAATAATTAATTATTACATGTATAAATAATAAATAATATTCAAGTATTTATTTACATCCAAAGAAATGTTTTATTTGAACTAAATATAATATATTTGAGTTAAATAAACGTAATATTTGTCTCACAGCATACTAGCCTATTTATTTGGCATAAATAACATTTTTTTATTTAAATTAAATAAAAATTTATTTAAATCAAATATAAATTTTTTTAAAACAAATATAAATTTTTTTAAATCAAATAAATATTTATTTGGCTCTGAGACAAATATATCATTTTTCTCTCTGGGTGTAAATATAAAATGTTATTACAAAAAAATATTAGGTATAATTTATGAAATTAAAAACAATTTATATTTTCAATAGAAATAAATATAATTAATAATAATATTTAAATAATAATTTAAAGTTGATATAAGTTTCTTTCAATATTTTTTCGAAAGCAAAAAATTACCAAAAATTTTTTAATCTCTTTTCGCCGTCTTTTTTTTATAGATTTTTAATAATTTCTTTTTTGTTTGAACAATTATTTATTAATTTTTTTTCCAAAATTTTCTTTAAAATAAAAATGAATTTTTCTTCATGAACAATTTTTTTTTAATTGCAATTATTTATTATTATTTTTTTAATATAAAAGTTAAACTATTGTTATACCATTAAAATTATATTTACTTTTTTGTGATATATTTTTTTGTAATAAAATAAAAATAAAATTTATTATTTTATGAAACTTTATAACAAGTTTTGAACTTTAAAAATGATATTTTATTTTAATACGAAATTATTCATTTCGAGTTTAAATTGCATCTCCTTAAAAAACTGTTCTTCCAAGTGTCACGATTAACAAAGTATTTATTACCTTGCAGCCGTTTCATGGTCATCAACTAGAAGAAAGAAGAAGCAAAAATTTTTACAAATATTAACTATATAGTGTAGTTCTGGACGTATATATATAAAAGTGAACCACGTTCATAATCGAGTCACATTTTGGCAATTCAAGTTTTAACTCGCAACAAAAATATACAAAATATTCAACATGAAAGCCATTTTTGCCATCCTTGCACTTTGCTTCGTTGCTGCTTTAGTAAGAATACAAATTTTCAATCATTTATTACAAATTTTTTTTTATTATAATTTTTTATTTAAAAAAAATTTTAATTATTACAAATTTTATTATTATTATTATTTATTATTATTATTGTTACACTGAAAAAAAATTTATTTCATTCAAATAGTTGGTTACTTGATTATTATCAAATAAATATTCACTTGAATCAAATAATTTTTTTTTTTAATCAATTAAATGTCATTTGTTTCAAAAACAGAAATTATTGGTTCAAATTCAGTTTATTTAAATAAAAAACAATTATTTGGTTCAAGTAAATATTTATTTCATAATAAGCAACGGATTATTTGAATCAAATAAATTTTTTTTATGTATTCTTTATTCTTGTAAATTTCATCATTTAAATATCATTTATTAGAAAAGTAATTTAATTTTAACGTTATGTAAGTATTTCTTAAAATTAATAAAAAAATTAGTTGTAAATCAAAATTTAAAAAATTCTAAATTAAATAAATTATAATTCCAAATAATATATATATATATATAGATATATAAAGTCGATTTAAATTTTCAAAGAGAGTTATGTTAACGCAAAATATATTCAAAAATCAAAATTTTTAAACCTTGACAAATTATTAAAAAATTATTTGAAAAAGTAAAAAAGTTTGAAAAGCCACTAATTATTTTTATTAAATTAAATAAATTTCAAAATTATATTTATTGATATATTGTTGAATTTAATTCTAATTTAATTAATTAATTAATTTATTTATATAAAATAAATTAGATTATCAATTTTTTTGCTTATCCTTCTTTTTCTGATTTAGTTTTATAATATTACTTTCTGTTATCTTATTCACATACAGTATTCAGAAATAAATTATCATTTAACAAGTTATACAACTTTTGTACAATGAAATTAATTAGTATTACGTTTCTTAATTATAATTACAAATACAAATTAATTGGTCTTTACATAAAAGAATTTCATGAGAAAATTATTATATATTTTTATACATAATATAAACTCCTAAAACGTGATAAAAAAAATCAATAATTTTGTAAATAACAAGTCTGAAATTTTTTAATTTCATATTTTTAAATATGAATATAATTAATTTGGAATTATTTACACTAAAAAAAATTTACTTGATTTAAATAATCATTTACTTGATTATCAAATAAATATTTATTTGTATTAAGTAAATAATTATTTATATGTAATAACTAAACAAATATTTATTTGTATTAAATAATTATATTATTTAACCCAATAAAATTGTATTTTTTCAAATACAGAAATTATGGATTCAAATACAATTTATTTAATTCAAATAAAAATTATTTGATTCAAGTAAATATTTATTTACTAATAGTCAAGTAACGGATTTTTTAAATTAAATAAATTTATTTTTAGTGCATATAATTATTATTCATAAACCGTCATTCTTGAACTATTTTAATATTAAACAATTTTATAATTGTAACTTAATTTTAAATAACTATTTATAAATTAATATACATTTCATATGAAAAAGTATTTAAAAAATTAATAAAATCAATTTATTTATAAAGGCCGATTTCAAGGAGGACCACGAGCAATACAAGACACTTTGTATTACTGAATCTGGAGTCAGTCCTGGTAAGGAACAAAAAATATTTAATTTAATTTTTTTTATTTTTGTGATTACAATAATTTATTTTTATATTTACAAATAATAATATTCATTAGTACCTAATATCATTGATCAGAATAAAAAATATAAAAATAGTAACAAATAATTTTTAAAAAAATTTAGTTTGCTTATTTCTTTTATATTTATTTTATTATTTTTACAGATGCTGTAAAAAATGCTAGAGAAGGAAAAATTGATGAAAACGATAATAAATTGGCTTGCTTTTATTCCTGTTTATTGAAAAAGTTTGGAATTGTAAGAATTTTTTTTTTCTAAAAATAGTAATTGTTTGGGAATTATTTGACTTTTTATATATTTGATATGATTAAATAAAATTAACTCACCTTTAGATGACTCCGGATGGAACAATTGATGAAGAAGTTGCACGTTCCAAAATTCCATCAACTATTCCCAAGGAAAAAGTTGATCAAGTTCTCACTAAATGCAAAGGACTGAGTAAGTAAAATGTGAAATTTTTGAATAATTTAAAAAAATTTCGATAAAATAAAAAAAAACACCAAATTAATTTTAATATATTTTTTTTCATTACAATTTCAGAGGGACAAGACCATTGTACTACAGGAATGAAAGTAATGAAGTGCTATTTGGAAAATAAAACCTTTACACTTGTTTAAATATTATCATTATTTCCAGAGTTTTCATATGTATTAAGTCGCTAAATTTGAAGAAAAATAAAAAATTAATAAAAAAAACAATTCAATTTTTTAAATGTCCCTTACGATAAATTTTAATTTCATATACATACATTTACAATTTCTATATACACTTACTATTTACATACTTACAATATTTACACTATTTACATTTTAATAAATATACAATAAAAAACATATTACAAAAAAAAACATTATACAATGAAAAAAGTATTATACAAGAAATAACATATTATACAATAATCAGTTCAATTTTAGAATGAAGAGACACCACTTTAATAGTACATTACATTTTGGACAAAGCCTTTCCAAAAACTTTGCAATATTCCTGTACGAAAGATAATCAAAAATTTTGTCAACAACAAAGATGGGTAAAGTTTTTATACCACTTACATTTATCGAAAAACTAGTGATATGATCAACAACTTCTCCCAAATTCTCAATCTGTAAAAATCATCTTCTAATTAAGTAGGCATAGCATGGAAACTTTGCACTCATATTTGAAATGGAAATTAACTCATTTGTTAATTTCACATTTCTAATAATTCGTATAACAGTCGAAAAATTCCTTGTCAAGAAATCGTAATACGAAAAACGCCTATCTTTAAAAATCATAATTTTCTTCAGAGTTATAACTTCTAATATCGATTCAGCAAAAAAAATTAATGCCTTGTCATGGTCACTAGGTTTTATATAATTATCAACATAGTCATCTAACTCATTATATTTAGTGCAATAATCGCAATAAAAACCTGCAATCCTCGACCAAGGATTAGACACTCGCTGTAATTCCGAAGATTTAGACATTTTCCACAAATCATCGGAACCTAATTCTAATAACTTCAGAACTACCTCCGGTTTATTAAAACAGGCCAACATTTGTAAAACTGTCCAGCCTTGAAAGCTCACAGCATGGAGGTCAGCTCCATGGTAGACCAGTTTTTCGATTGTTTGTAAGGATGGCTGTTTTTCCATCCACACAGCAGATATTAAGGGATTGTGTCCCAAGGAATTTTTTGTTTCCATGCTATGCCCCTTTGTAACTAGTATATCAATCATATCAATTTTATTGTTCATGACCGCAATATGCAGAGCAGTGTTACCCCTATATTCCGGAATTTCGCAAATCGGTAAATATTCCAGGAAAATTGACATCTCCCTCAAACGGCCAGTTTCACAGACACGGAAAAAGGGATTATAACTAAATTTTCCTTGAATAAATGGATTTCCTCCGTTCTTGAGTAATAAAGACAAAATTTTTCTTTAAAAAATAGTGTCCGGTACGTAACACAATTTATGCATCTCGCCAATAAAATATTTAAAGGACGAGTTTAAAACATGTCTAGTATCTGCGTTCCCCACACACAAAGTGTACGGGATTGCTTGGACGATGATAATTTTTAATAATATGAGATTCAAAGTTTAATATATAACGCTCGCTACAAAGAAAATGCATTGGGTCATTTGAATAACAGGAGTTTGGATTGCTTTCCGCTCCAAAAGCTAATAAAAGACTACATATTTTCTCATTTCCAAAATATGAGGCATAATGAAATGGTGTCAATTCGTTTCGTGTTTTACAATTTGGATCTTCTCCTTCATTTAAAAGGAACCTCGTCCCTTCCTCAAGTTGTAAACATACTGCATAATGCGGAGCAGTTTCACTATATCGTCCCCGATAACTAATTTCAATCGTAAGAAATCTCTTTATTATCTCATCACTTCCTTGCCTATTAAATAATGGTCTTACGTAACATGTATTTTCTTCTAAATATTTTTCGCAATCTTCTAAAATGAATTGTAAAATATTTATATTTAAAATCTTAGCTGCAAATAAAATTAATACCAGATAATCAGGAAATTCAGGTTTAGAATATTTTTGAAGTTGTAAAAGAGCTTTTACAACGTTCTCGGTGCTTTCAAATTCATTAACATCGCCATTTAAATTATTATTTAAAATCGCACCCGTCGAAAAAATCTTGTTAAAATTTAAAGGAAGTCTGTTTACAATAAGACAAACAACTTTCTCAGAACCGAAAATTAAAGTTTGACGAAGTAAATTCCAATCATTAATTCTATTATCATTTAACAATACTTTGACCATGTCGACAGAATTTTGGAGAGCGTAGAACTGTGGAGAATTCTTCTGCCTGTTCCAAAGGTAAACATTTGATTCTAGTTGACACAATAGGATCGTAGCTTCAGGTGTTTCCTCTTTAGCGATGATATGAAGAAATGTATCACCAAATTTATCAGCTTGCTAAACGGTTCTACTTGATGCAAGCTGGTTAATGCGAAGCAGATCATTCTGCTTCACTGCTTCATTGAAGCTCCTCATGACATCATTTGAGATAGAGCTTTGGGATGTTGCTAAAAATGCCATTTTATCTGAAGTCGTGCAGCAAATCTTCTAAATGGTCCTGAAAAATAAATAAATATTTTTAAATGTTTTGCAATAAATATTTCTTTATATAAATTTGGAATATATAAGTTAACAAAACAAAATAAATTCTATTTATTTTTTTTTTTTGCAAATTGTACACAGTTTATAATTGAAAAATTGTTTAATATTATATAGTATACATTAAAACATACCAAAAGTAAAATGATGTTTATATTTTAACGTTAGAAAAAGAAAGTTTAAGCTCTATAGTCCAGTGCTGAATCTGAAAAAATGCACATGGCCTTAAGGCTGTGTCCATATAATCGGCTCTTTATGTCTACATTACAGAGCAAAACATAATGAATATAATAGATTTTTTATGAATTCTTTTGTATGCCAAATAATTTCAGAGACCGTTCGACACTCTTAAGGTCATGTGACTGTTAGGTCTGTAATATGCTTCATATACAGCATATTTTTTTATTCATTAGTACAATACATAAGAAAATGTTTCAAAAATACATTTTAATGAAAATTTCCTGTGGAATGCCCCATATACTCTGGCACATGACAACAAATCTTTTTACTATTTTGAAGTTCACCACAAAATTTTAACTCAATCTATCAAATATTTTGCAAGAATCCTGCAGAGAATATTTACGTGTGACATCACAACTGTCACATGACCTTAATTTATCAAGTATTTATCGAAAAACCTGAAGAAAATATTTACATGTGAAATCATAACAATCACATGACCTTAAGTCATTTTTCAGAAAATTCAAGTGTCTTATTGTTGGTCACTCTCCCCTATAACCAATAGTCGTATAAATTTTTTATTTGTTTACATATAGATAAGTATTTCATCATTATTTTATTTATAAATTTAAACTTATTTTATGAATATTAATAATTGTTTGTTTAAAAAACAGCGTTATTTTTTATAAACAAATTCAAAAATTTTTTTCGTTAACATATTTTGAAAGTCAATGCAAAACTAAAAGTAGGTCTATTTTTAAACAACGCGAAAAAACAGATGTTTAAAAAATTCATAATTCGAAAATGTGAGCACTTATAAAAAGAAGGAAGTAATGATTAAACTTTTTATTTATATAAAGAACGAAAAAAAATATATTTCCCGAATTTAAATTATCATGGTAAATTTCATGTGGAATCTCCCAAATATAGGGAATTTTACATGAAGTTGTCAAAGAAAAAAAATGGTTTTTTTCTTGTAATTATTTTTTTCTCAAATATTAAAATAAAAAAAATTTCATTAATATCAGTTTCGTAAGATTTTTTTATGCTCTTTTGATTAGTAATATGCATTTTAAAAAAAAAAATTTTTGACCAAAAAAAATTAGAGTTATTTCTTATAAAAATATGAGACAAAAATGTTTAAATGTTTGAATTTTGAAAAATAGTAAAAAATTATCAAAAATATCCAAAAATGGTGAAAAAGGCAAAAAATGTTAATTGTCAATATTTAAACATTTATGCCCCACTTATTCAACAATATATTTTAATTGTGACGCTCCACGGTGAAAGGGTGCTTAGCTGTTTTTGACAGAAATAAACTTTGCAGTAAAAATAAATAAAAGCGATTAGTTTTCGGTACAAACTATTATTATTTAATTATTTATTAGATGCAATATTTTCAGTAAAAAATGCTTTTGATGTTAAATAATCAAAAATAAATCTTTAATAAAGCAAAAACTACCATGAACATAACCTAAAATTTTAAGCAGCTAAGCACCCTTTCACCGTGGAGCGTCACTTTTAAAGAAAAAAACTCAGCTTTCGATTTAATAAAAATCGTTCCTTTCACCCCGAAAAAGTCAAATTTATTTTTGAGTTTTATTTTTTTAGTCAAAAATTTTTTTTAAAATGCATACTACCAATCAAAATAACATCAAAAAAGCTTTCAAAACTGATATTATTAAAAAAAAAATTATTTTCATATTTAAGAAAAAAAAATTATTACCATATGCAGTATACCGCGTAAAACCCAAAAACTTTCACTACTATTTTTACCAAAAATTATCATCTATGAGTACTACAAATGCCCTGAGTTTAAGCGTGATCGGAGAAATTTTTTTACCTTGATCACTTCACTTGGAATACCTCACATCTATAAATTAATTATAATATAATTTGATATTTAATTTTTTTAAGTATCTACATGGTGTTTATTACCATTTTACCGAATCGTAAAATGTCAAAAGAATAATTGCAGGTTATGGTGACTGATAGAACTTGTTGCGCACGAGAGATGCGTATAAGTTGTGTATTTAATCTTAAAAGAAAATGCAAATTCATTATTTTCCAACCAATCAAATTTATACGATAATGTATACCCAGAGAAATGATATATATTTTCCTAAGAGCCAAACAAATATTTAATTCATTAAAATAAATTTTATTTTGTTTAAATAAAAATTTTATTTGCATTAAATAAAATTTTATTTTTGATATATTAAATATTTATTTAAAACAAATATAAAAATAATTCAAAAACTTACTTTTAAATAAAAAAATTAAATGGGAAAAAATTATTTAAGGCTATTTGATAAAATAATTCAATTTATTTTGTTTATAACATTTTACATAAATTTTGAGGAAATAATCTATAATTTAGAGTTGTATAACAATTTCTATTCAAAAAAATTATAAATATTTTTTAATTAAAGAATAGAGAAAGTTTTCTTTTCCATATAGCATTTCATTACTTTCAATCCAGTTTCGCAATCATTTGCTCCTTCTGAAATCATAATGAAAAAAGATAAATATTATAAAGAACTTTTTAAATCTGAATTAGTTAAAAAATAATTAATTTTTAGCAAAATTTCAGTCACTGATTCAAATAAAAGATTTGATAAAATCAAAGAAATATTTCTTTGAGTCAACAAACAAAATACAGAAATAATTTCTTTAAATCAAAGAAATTTTTCTTTGACCTTATAACAATACACAAATTTGAATTTTTTGTTACTTACTCATTGTTTTGCATTCGTTAATGATTTCTTCTGCCTTATCCTTAGGAACTGAGTCTGGGACTTTAGAACGAGCAACTTCCTCATTAATTGTTCCATCGGCATTCATCTAATTTAGCGTCATTATTAATAAATTTATAACAATTTTCCTAGTGGCTATTATAATAAGAAGGATCATGCGATTCGAAATTTCTCATGTGAAATTAATAAAAAAAAAAAAATTACTAGTTTTTTTTGCTAGTTAAATTTGCTAGTTTAAATTGCTAGTTAAAATAAATTGTTAAACTACTCCGAATAAAATTCTACCTATATAATATTCTCATAATAGAAATTAAATTTTAACGAAGCAAGAACAATTTTATTACATATAACTGAAAAAGTTTATACCTTTTTAATAATAGTTATTATTCAATTTCAGTAATAATTATGTAACATTTTTTACTTTTTGTTCAAAATTGCAGAATTGAATTTTTAAAAATAGTTCATTTTGCTCTTTAAATTGTTACAAATCAAAATTTTATCATTTCAAAAATCACATATAAAAAAATAATTTCAATTTTCATATTTTAATTGTTTTTTTATAAAATAAAATTTTTGTTTGTAAACGATTCCCCTATAATTCTGTTTATTAAATTCTTTTCAACAATAATATTTTATTCAAAAATTTTTTTTTTATTTTTGTTTAAAAAACAAATTAAATTTTTGTTCTTTTATATTTTTTTAAAGCAAATATATTGTTTAACAAAAAATGTATTATACACATTGTATGTTTTATTCCATGGGAAATGGGATCTTAGAGATGCAAAAAAATTTTAGGTTGTTCTTACAATTCCAATTTTTTTCAACAGACAAGATGAGAAACAGGCCAATTTAGTATCAGACTCGTCAGCTTTTCCTTCTTTGGCATTTTGCACCACAGCTTTAAAATAAAGAGTATAAGATAAATATTTTTTTTTATCTTAAATATTAAAAGTAAAATTTTTGAAAGAAAAATTCATAGAATTAGGATTAAAATGCCAATAGATTTTTTTTCGCAAATAAAGTGACGAAATTATTTTCTTCTTTAAAAATATTTTCAAGAATTTTTTATTGCAAATTTTCGTTGGTTATGATGATTTCATTTTAAAAAAAAACAAAGATAGAAAAATTATAGAAAAAATTGAAATGTTTTCTTGAAAACATTTAAATTAATAAATTAAATGTTTCCAAGAATTTTTTTTTAATTTTTTCTGTAATTTTTCTATTTTTTTTTTATAATATAAAATAAAATATTTTTTAATTTTTATTAGTTTTTTTTAATTGAACAGTGTGAAAAAATGTCAAATTAGAAAATACATTTTATTCTTACCGGGATCAACTCCAGATTCTTTAATACATTCTGCCTTATATGCAGCAAGCTTTGCTTTTTGTTCGTCAGTGAGACCGGCCTGTAAAACAGTAATTTTTGAATTAATTAAGAAAATAATTTTTTTATGTAAAAAAAGAAAAGCAAAAAAAAATGAAAATAAAATTTTTTAGTTTTTATAATAAACAAAATATTATTAATATTATGTATATATATAAATTTTGAAAAAAGTTATTTTTGGTTTTCAAATTTCATGTCTATTCATGTTTAATATTTTTTAATTAAATCTACACTAGAATTTTTTTGCTAAGAGAAATTTCCTTTATATAAAAAAATTTAATTAAATTAAAAAAATTTTTAATAGTTTTTTTATATTATATTTTAATAAACAAATTTAAGATAACTTTTTTAATAATAATTCCAGGATTTAAAGTAACTTCTACATAGAATTAAAAAAATTATAATTTATAAAATTAAAAAATTTAAAAAAAAAACAAATTTTATATTAAATTAAAAAGATTAAAAAATTTCTGAACATTTTTTATTAATTTAAATAATAAAAATGAATTAAAATTTTTTTTGATTAATTTTTATTGTTTGAAAGAAAACAATTTTTTTTTAATAATTTTTTTTTGAAAATAATTCTTACCAAGGCACCGACGAAGAAAAGAGTGAAAATTGCAAAAAATGCTTTCATTTTTATAAAAGTAGTTTTTTGTGAGATGTGCCTTGTTTGAGAATGAAAACCAAAAGATTACTGAACATAGAACGTTTGTTTCAGAGACTTTTATATGATTCGCAAGAGTTAATACATATAAACATGAATAGTAAAATCAGCTTCTTAATATTTTTCTGGTCGTTGACCATGACCGGTTATCCAAGTAATAAATAAATGATGATGAATTTTTTTCTTATCGACATTGGACAGAGATTTTTATACAATGATACAATATTATATAACTAAATATATATAATGTATTAATATGAATATAATATTTTCTTTTTAATTTTTTTTATTTTTATTTGTAAATAAATTAATTTTAAATTAAAATTTTTTTAATTTTTAATCTGATTATTGTTAAAAACATTAATTTTTACACACTTTGGAATCTTCGGAATAATCCAGTAATTAAAAAATTTTTTAATAAAATTATATATTACAGAGAGCGTGTTCTAGACCACGATTCTTGTTATCGACATTTACCGACTTAGCTCAAAGTCAAACCACAAAATCTTTAAGGAGAGAATAAATAATATAATGTGTTTTATTATATTAATCATCATTAGAAAATTTTTATACAGTTAGAAGCGTCAAATAAAAAATTTTTGAATTTAATTCTTATAAAATACTTAAAGTGATGTCGCACACCTAACCTCAAATTTAAAAAAAAATTCTAAAAATATATTATAATAATTAATTTCTCACCATTTTCAGTACATAACAGACATTCCTCGTCATATATTAGACATCTTCAGAAAATTCCAAATCAATCTTTTTAATATTTTAAGAGTAAAGTTCCCGACAAAATTAAAATTGTTTCGATGATGTCACATAAACCTTATAATTTAAAACATTATTATTATTATTATTATTATTATTATTATTATTTAATTATATTATTATATTATTTTAAAAAACATTCTTAACGGAATTTTTTTATAAATCCAATTTGTGATTTACAAGCATAAAGTAGCTTTAAATTTTATCTATATATGTATACAATTAGACGATATAACTATATGCAAGTGGTTTTTGCATAAGACGATAATTTAAAATTAATTGACTTTTAAGAGCAATGATTCGACAAACATTTTTATGACAAATTAAAGTGAGAACTCAAAAAGTAGTATGCGATATAACAAAGTAGAAGAAGAAAAAAAAATATATATATATATATATACCTATAATCGACATTTACAGATGTCGAGAACTATGTAGCCAGAATCCTGTTTTATAAATATATGCAAGGTCATTTTGAGATTTATTGATTTTTAACATGAATTTAAAAATTTTTTTAAAACCCTGTATAGAATATCTAATAATTCACTTTTATATTGTTTTAATGACTGTAGATGACAAAAAAAAATAATATTATGTCATGAGATATGTAAAAACATGCTGATATATTAATTTTATATATCATATGTCCACGTGACAATAATTAATTAAAAATTATTGATAATGAAGAATAAATTAAAATAAAACATTTCACTCAGCAAAAATGTTATCTGCGTGAAATTTTATATTTAATGAAATTCTTTAACAATTAAATTATTTAATTTTTAATATTAATCTTAATTTTTTTAAACACTTTTGACATAAAGTGAAAATAAGAATTGAGCCGCCGGAATGTAAAAGGGCGCATAAAGTTTGTACGGCCGTTTGAGTTGGCCGGCTGTACAAATTTTATGTGCCCTTTTAATTTCCGGCGGCTCAATTAGAATCAGTGAAAGTACCCAGATAGCACGTAAGCTTGCAGTAACATTGCGGCAAGCTTGCCGCGCAATATTGTCAATCTTGCCGCAAGATTACTGCGAGTTTTAAATGTCCCATCTGACTGAAAGCTTGCATGGTAAAATTACCGAAAGATTGCAGTGTAAGGTTACTGCAAGATTGCACAATACGATTATCGCAAGATTGCCCAGTGAGCTTGCACGGTAAGCTTGTAGCAAGGTTGACAAATAACATATTGCTTTGAACTTAAAAATGTTTTTTTAATGTTTCGTCTAATTTATATAATTTTATTATATAAATTAGACGAAACATCAAAAAAAAAATTTAAGTTCAAAGCAAGGTTATTTGTCAACCTTGCATTAACGTTGCAGAAGCTTACTGAGCAATCTTGCAGTAACCTCACACTGCAATCTTTGGGTAAGCTTACCATGCAAGCTTTCGGTCAGATGGGACATTTAAAGCTTGCAGTAAGCTTGCGGCATGTTTTCCGTGCAAGGTTGGCAATATTGCACGGCAAGCTTGCCGCAAGGTTGCTGCAAGCTTACGTGCTATCTGGATAGAAGTGAAAATGGAATTACATAATCGACGCCCAGTGACCATATGAAACATTTATTTAAAAAATTGTTTTTTTTCAACTATTTTATAAAAAAAACTTTCAATGCATATATTGTCTTTCAAATTAATATAACTATTATATTTCTATAAATACAATTAGTTATCTGATTGATATAAAAAGTATTATCTTATAACCTTCTGTAGTATTGTATCCCTAGTGAGGTTGTTCACCGCCAATTATTTGTATCTTGTAAAATTAGATTTACAATTACAATATTGGATTAATTTTTTTTTTATTAATAATTGTAATACGCGTTCAATTAATGATTATTACCGGATTCATTCATTGACAATTTATTTAATTTTATGTATTCCATTTATTAATAAACAATTTATCTATTAACTTTAATGACTTTATAATGATTCCATAACACAAGTAAAGATTTGTTCGTAAGTGGAAAAATGTTTTTTACCAGTGTATATGTATATATATTTATACGATTATAAATTATTTTCTGTCTAATTCATTAAATTAACTCTTCATGAATAGTAGAATATTGTTTTGACAAATTTAATTTTAATAACTATAAAATTCAGTTGAT
This sequence comes from Leptopilina boulardi, assembly GCF_019393585.1. Classification (NCBI taxonomy): domain Eukaryota; kingdom Metazoa; phylum Arthropoda; class Insecta; order Hymenoptera; family Figitidae; genus Leptopilina; species Leptopilina boulardi. The sequence continues at coordinate 619,166 of NW_026137932.1, read as the reverse complement.
ATATTTCTGTTGCTGTGTCTACATGTAAATAAAAAAAGAAAAATTATCTTTTTCGTTTTTATTTTCGATCAACATTAAATTTTATGTGAGTTTACTTTTTATATATTTTTTTTTTTTTGTATTTTCTTTATCAAAATTATTATTTTATTTTTATACACGATTTTGAGAACAAAATTAATTTTATTTAAAAATTAATATACACTCTTGGCCAAATATGCCTACACATTTTTGTCATTTTCTAACTCACATGTTGTCATGTCAACACGTGCGTTAGAAGAGGACAAAAATATGTATAGGCATATCTCACCACGAGTGTACTTAGGGGACTATACTCTGGTTTGGACGCCGTTTTGGACTTTGTTTATAATCTTTTTTAAAAAAATTAATTTAACGTTATTATTTTCCTAATAGGGTAACTGCACCAGTGGTGGATCAGTTAAGCCCCTTAACTTTCTTATTTTGACTTTGAAGTTCTGTATAGGTTGTTTTTAGACAAATTCGAGGTTATTCTTTATAGTATTATGGACCAGATAGTTCCAATAGACATTTCCTTCAAGGTTAGACTTAATTTTGACACCTACGTTTACTTTAATGCTCCATCAAAGATAATTTGTCAATGATCCTATTCTGGATCACTGTTTGCACCAGTCATGGTTATAGATTGCTCCAGTGGTGGATCACTTAAAAAATCATACTAAAAAACATTGCATTTTAAAATTACGAGACTGAGACGTTTTGCAACTTTTATAAGGCTTTACGGACAGATTTTCAAATTCATTTTTCTATCCATATCCCGTCCTCTTTCATTTCTATAGGTATAATGTGACTAAATATTAATTAATCATCTTTTTATTAGAATTTTTGGTAATAAATAAATAGAAACTCTTAAAGCTTCAGTTTCAATGATAAATAACATTTATTAATTCTGGGTATTTTAATTCAACAAAAATTTAACAATTTGAAATCAGGGGGTCGATTACGTAACTTTCCCACTTCCCACATCCCACATTTTACATCCCACTTCCCACATCTCACTTCCCACATTTTACAACCCACATCCCACATCTCACTTCCTACATTTTACATCCCACTTCTCAATTCCTACATCCCATTTCCCACATCTCACTTCCCACATATTACATCCCACTTCTCACTTCCCACATTTTACATACCACTTCCCACATCCAACATCTTGTGGGAAATGGGAGAGATGTGAGAAGTGGGATATAAAAGGTGGGAAGCGTGATAAGAAAAGTGTAATGTACAATGTGAGATGTGAAGTGTGAAAAGTGAAATGTGAGAAGTGGGATGTGAAATGTGGGAAGTGAGATGTGGAATTGAAATATGGGAAGTGGGATGTGGTATGTGAAATATGGGAAGTGGGACATGAAATATGGGAAGTAAGAAGTGAGATGTGAAATATGGGAAGTGGGATATGAAATATGGGAAGTGAGAAGTGAGATGTGAAATATGGGAAGTGGGATGTGGTATGTGAAATATGGGAAGTGGGAAGTGGATATGAAATATAGGAAGTAAGAAGTGAGATGTGAAATATGGGAAGTGGGATGTGGTATGTGAAATATGGGAAATGGGAAGTGGATATGAAATATGGGAAGTAAGAAGTGAGATGTGAAATATGGGAAGTGTGATGTGGGATGTGGTATGTGAAATATGGGAAGTGGGAAGTGGATATGAAATATGGGAAGTAAGAAGTGAGATGTGAAATATGGGAAGTGGGATATGAAATATGGGAAGTGAGATGTGGGAAATGGGATGTGGGAATTGAGAAGTGGAATGTAAAATGTAGGAAGTGAGATGTGGGATGTGGGATGTGAAATATGGGAAGTGGGAAGTGGATATGAAATATGGGAAGTAAGAAGTGAGATGTGAAATATGGGAAGTGGGATGTGGTATGTGAAATATGGGAAATGGGAAGTGGATATGAAATATGGGAAGTAAGAAGTGAGATGTGAAATATGGGAAGTGTGATGTGGGATGTGGTATGTGAAATATTGGAAGTGGGAAGTGGATATGAAATATGGGAAGTAAGAAGTGAGATGTGAAATATGGGAAGTGGGATGTGGTATGTGAAATATGGGAAATGGGAAGTGGATATGAAATATGGGAAGTAAGAAGTGAGATGTGAAATATGGGAAGTGTGATGTGGGATGTGGTATGTGAAATATGGGAAGTGGGAAGTGGATATGAAATATGGGAAGTAAGAAGTGAGATGTGAAATATGGGAAGTGGGATATGAAATATGGGAAGTGAGATGTGGGAAATGGGATGTGGGAATTGAGAAGTGGAATGTAAAATGTAGGAAGTGAGATGTGGGATGTAAAATGTGGGAAGTGAGATGTGGGATGTGGTAAAGTTACGTAATCGACCCCCAGGTGTTACCAATTAATAAACATTTGAATTAGTGTTAACTAAAATTTAACTCATAAAATTTTCAATAAAACAATGCGTCAACAGGCGAAAAGTAGGACTGATCCACCACTAGATTTTGTTACTTTTTTGGTTCCAGTCGTGGATCACCCGAAAACAATGGACACGCGCTACTTACAGACGTAAATATTGTTCTCAGGGCTCTATGGGGATGAAACGAAATGCCTCCTATTGTGAAAAGAATTAAAAATTGTCCTAAAATGGCTCCAAAGCTTTCTATTCCAAAATATACTCTTAACTTACATGTTAAGGAAAACTCTTGTTTTCTGTCACCACTTTAGTAATTGTTGTCCTGCTTTCTTCGCGATGAATTTAAAATTTTTTTTAAATTGTAATATTGATCTGTATAACTTTCTTAACAATTACCGACACTTGCGGTTCATTTATTTACAAACGTGTAAACACAAATGACCATTATTCTCGCAGTTGATCCACCACTGGTGCATGATCCACCACTGGTGCAGTTACCCTATCTTTGGCAGAATATGTGCTGTGTGTGTGCAGATGTGTGTGCGACAATGTTTATTTGTATATTTATTTATAAATTGTGTCAAATTCATAATTAACAAAGTGTAATTAACCCTGAGTGTATAAACTGTCTAACCCTAAGTAGAAACAACATTTTCGAATTGTGCTATAACAATAACCAGACATGTTTTGCTATTCGATTTTACACATCATTTTTTCTTCAATCATGAACCCCACAATACATACAATACAGGAATTTCTTTATTCATTTTTTATGTTCAATCACATCGCTCACAAAACTTTTTTCGTTCCTACAAAAAACACCGACGTCACAGCAGACGCTACTTTTGATCCTCCAAAAATGTAATGGCACAAAAAGTTAGGTTTCACTACGAAAACCTCGCCACGTCCATGCATAGATGGCGCTAGTGTTTTTATTTTAAGAACACAGCGAAGTATCCAACCCTGAATATATTCCCCTATAAAATGGCATTTGTGTAACATCTGCAAGAAAAATACCACTTTGCTGTTTTTATAATTTTTTATAAAAACACTTTTCTGCACTCTTTTTTTTCTATTTTGCTACATACGATGCAGAAAAGTGTACTTTTCTGCACTGTTTTTATAATATTGCTGCTTACGATGCAAAAAAATACACTTTTCTGCAGTGTTTTATAATGTTTTTGCATACGATGCAGAAAAGTACTATTTTCTGCACTGTTTCTCTTATAACTGTCTTGTCCACTATGCTGTCTAAAAATCTTGTTTTTTACACTATTTTTAAAATTTTGTGTTTTACTATGACGAAAAGTATACTTTCCTACACTGTTTTTTTTTATAATTTAGTAGCTAATAACTATGTAGAAAAGTAGTTTTCTATAATATTTTTATATTTTATATTTACAATTTGTCGATAAGTAAGGTTGCCATAAGGCAGTCTAACTTGTGACATAGCTTGACGTCACTTTTGAAAATGGCAACTTGTCGGAAGACATGCAATGCATTGAAGTCAATGGAGCAAATCAGTTTTTTTAACATAACTTTTGAAAAATTAATTTTTGAACCCAAGTGTAATTGTAAAATATTTTTTATTTATAGAGATCTATTTTAAATATTTTACAATTACACTTGGGTTCAAAAATTAATTTTATAAAAGTTATATGTTAAAAAAAACTGATTCGCCTCATTAACTTTAAAGCATTGCATGTCTTCCGACCAGCCACCATTTTGAAAAGTGACGTCACGCTACGTCACAAGTTGGACTGCCTTATTGTCCCCATTCGCCAAAGTTCACACTCGCCATTTGTTATAATTTTCGTCAACTACCGCATCCTGCTCTAGTGAAAATTTAGTGACTATTTATGTAGTTAAAATTAAAAGTTACTATAAATAATCACTAAATTTTCACTAGAGCAGGGTGCGGTAATTAACGAAAATTATGACAAATGGCGAGTGTGGCGAGTGGGAACAATAGCAACCTTCTATAACGGTCATCTTCATAAGCAGAAAGTTGACTGCCCAACCATGTCGATTAACCTACTTCTGTTTTTAAGCCATGTCTTTTTTTTTAGAAAATAATTATCGCAAAATCAAAATAATTATCTTTTAGTTTTGTTGCAGAGAAATAATATGATCTCCTACTATTGAAAGCAATGGTTCTTCAAAATGCAGATCATCAACAATTAAGAATAATCCAATAAAAGAAAATTGAATTCAAATTTTTTTATTAAATTTAATTGTTTCTTAATTTTACAACATTAATCCAGTATCGATTGATAAAAAAAAAATTATGGATGATAATGAAAAAATTCGTAACGTTGTACGATTGTCATTTTTGAAAATTTTATCAAATCTAAATCAACATTTAGAAAAAGATTCACCATCGGAAGATGATTTAAATTTGTCCTTAGATTTGTTAAGTGAAAAATTTAATCGACTGGAGGAACTTGACAAAATAAATTTGGAAAATATGTTAAATAGTAAAATGGCAGAAAGTGAAATTGCACAAGTATTACATGAAGTTGATGAGTATAAAATGAAATTTTCACGTGCTAAATTGCAAGTTGAAAATAAATTAACAAAATCGTCGTCAAAAAATTTTCAACTTTCAAATTCTTTTCCTGAAAATAATGTCGAGGGTAATCGAGCTTTTTTATTGCCAAAAATTGAAATAAAAAAATTTAATGGAAATGTTAAAGATTGGTTATATTTTTGGAGTCAATTTAAAAAAATTCACGAGGATAAATCACTTGATAAGGAGGATAAATTTCAATATCTCATTAATGCAATGGAAAAGGATTCAAAGGCAAGTGAATTAGTACAAAGTTATCCGTGCACTGGTGACAATTACGATAAAGCATTAACAAAATTAAAAATGCGTTTTGGTCGCGATGAATTATTAATTGAAGCCTATATTCGTTCAATTCTTGAATTAATTTTAAAAAATACAACAAAATGTGGTAAAAATATTTCACTTCCAAAAATTTATGATAAACTACAGATATATATTAATGCTCTCGAGTCAATTGGTACTCTGACGGATAATTGTGGAATAATTATTTGTACCTTAGTTGAATTATCACTCTCAGATGATGTACTTCGTACATGGAAGAAACATCATAATTCAGTCAATATGAATACAGAGGAAACTCGATTGATGAAATTGATGGAATTTTTACGAACAGAAGTGGAACATGAGGAGAGTATTTATTTACTAGGCGAAAAAACAATTGACGACTCTGTAGACAGTAAAAAGAAGAAAAGTACAATTTCTAAGAAGAAAAAGAAGAAAGTCGATAAAAATAGTTCGGAAGGATTACTTTCTTTTCTTTCCTATTCTACAAGAAGACTTTTTAGGGTTCTTATTAGAAAAGTTGAATAAATATTCGCAAAATTTTAGATTAAAATTAGATGGAGGCGTAAAGCGTCAAATTTTGTACCTAGACCATGAGTGCGAGAAGGACATGTGTTCTTTATCTCTTTCGCACTCATTATCTAGTTACAAAATTTGACACTTTATGCCTCCATGTGATTTCACAAGGGTTGAGTATGCGTAAAGTAATAAACATGGTTTTTTACGGTAAAATAACAGGTATTTCACCTATTATAAGGTCTAAGCACAATAGAAACGTAACCGGAATCGTAATCGCAAACGGAAGAATTAGTAAGAGAAGAACAACAATATATGACTCTCCTTCTCTAACCCATTCTTCCGTTTACGATTGCGATTAAGTTTCTATTCTGCTCAGGCCTTTAATACGACGAAATAAAAAAAATTACTATTTGTTAAATTTATTATATTTATTATCAGAATGTATAAAAAAATTTTAAGTTCTCAGCGAAGACAGTAATGTGAAGTAAGAAACCGAAGCGTGTAAAACCTTTAAAAAGAAATAAGATTTTTATAATTATTGATCAAAAATAAAAAAATTCTTTATCGGGGTAACACCACTCTGCAAAATTAAAAAGGAAATATTTTTGAGTGATGTTACCCATTTATTAAAAGTAAATTAAATATTTTTACTTTAGAAAAATTATTCATATTCAACACAAACAATTTTCCAACTGTTAATGTACATGGAAAATTTGTTCTCATTATTATCATAATTAGTAGTTTTTTCGATTTTAAAGGTAATTTATACCACTTTCCACCAAACCTGAGTAAAAAATAAATTATTATTTCAAACATTATTCGAAAATTATTTATTTACCCTCAATTGCATGAATGCTGTCCCTATCGATTTGACGGCATTTTGCAAAGTCGTGACACTTCTATAATAATATTATTACTTAGTGGTGTTGTTTACATAACGCCACGAACTAACAAAATTATTATAGAAGTGTCACGACTTTTCAAAATGCCGGCAAACCGGGGAAGAACTTCTAAAATAATTTTATAAATTCATGCGGCGTAATGTAAACAACGCGTCATAGACTAATAAAATTACTATAGAAATGTCACAACTTTTCAAAATGTCGTTAAAACCGGAAGGACAGCATTTGGTTGTATTCCATTGTCCCCACTCGCCATTTATCATCATTCTCGTCAACTACCGCACCCTGCTCTAGTGAAAATTTAGTGACTATTTTTAGTAACTTTTAAATTTAACAATAAAGTCACTAAATTTTCACTAGAGCAGGATGCGATAGTTGACGAGGATTATGAGAAATTGCGTGTGGGGACAATGTAAACCAACAATTTATGCAATTGGTTGTGGACTTCTTTGAAAATTAAAATGATTTATTTTACACTTGATTTGAAAGATAATAACTACTTCCATCTAGCAATCGTTGACCAGGTACATTATTAAAGTACAAATCCAATATTAAGCCAAGTGAATAAGAACCAAATTTTGCAGCATCATCAAATCGATCAATATGCAATACACTCTGGAAATTATTTTTAATTTGCAATTTAAAAAAAAAAATTAATCGATAATAAATATTTTAAAAAAGAAATATTTTTAACTTCTTGCATTTGTATTTAAAAATAGAAAAAACTTATCGCTTTACAAAAGATTTTTTTTAATAATACCTGAATTAATGTTGCGCTTAGTAGAATGACTGTTATTCCCATGATAATAAAGAAACAAGCAGAAAAACAAGATTCAATAATTTTTGTAAATCTAACATTTAAAAAAATAAATAATTTTTAAAAATGTTTGTAGTTTTAATGAAAAACAAATCGAGTAATTAAATTAAAAACCCACTCAATTGCATGTTGATGACATTCTATACAAAAAGTTACATCTCTATAAATTTTTTCTTCCAAATGTGGATTCCAATTAGATTTATCCATATTTATATTATGCATTATTTTTTGCAGTCTATGCCTGTAAAATTTTCATGACGCTTCTATAATAATTTTATTAGTTTATGACGTAATGAACGCCACGAACTATAGTAAAATTATTACTGATCGTGGCATTTCTATAATAATTTTATTAGTTCGTGATGTATGTTAAGGCCAACGCACAATATAGCTTCGCGAACAGAAATATGTCTCTATCCTTTTCTAATTCATGCTTCAAATTCGCAAACGTATTTTGATCAGACCTTTACACCATACGCTACGAACTAATAAAATTATTATAGACGTGTCACGACTTTTCATGACAAAATCCCCACTCGCCATTTGTCATAATTCTCGTCAACTACCGCACCCTGCTCTAGTGAAAATTCAGTGACTTTATTTTTAAAATTAAAAGTTACTATTGGGAACGGTGGTCTAGTAACAATCTAGTAACTTTGACCCATTCTCTCCCTCCATTTTGTTTTTTCTACTCTTTCTAACCTATTAATTGAAGAGAGACAAAGAAAGAAAATGGAGGGAGAGAATGGGTCCCCACCAGATGGCGTATTGCAGTTTAGCCGATCCCAATAAAGTTACTAAATTTTTACTAGAGCAGGGTGCGGTAGTTGACGAGAATTATGACAAATAGCGTGGGGGAGATTTTGGCGAGTGGGTCGACAATGGAAACCAACCGTCAAACAGGAAAGACTTCTACAATAATTTTATTAGTTCGTATGGCGTAATGTAAACAACACCACGAACTAATAAAATTATTATAGAAGTGTCACGACTTTTCGAAATGCTGTCAAACCGAAAGGACAACATTTATGCAGTATTTTAGGCTCAACAATAATGTTTACCCAACATTGGCAAATAATCCACAAGCATGTTCAATAAATACTGAAAAAGTTGATCTGCATCCAATCACAACAGCAACTTCAACTACACTTGATATTGTTAAATGAAGTACAACATAGTAAAAATATTCCTCCCAACTAAAAAAATATTTTACATTTGCTGCCAATTTTTTTGGTCGTGTTTCATTTAATGGTATAAGAATGTCTAGAATTTGAGGTGAAATGGTAGTTAAAATAAATATAAAACTGGCAGATATCATACAACCTAAAACAAAGATTAATTATTTTTTATATATACATCCAATTGCATAAATGCTGCGTCTTTCCGGTTTGTCAGCATTTTGAAAAGTCGTGACATTTCTATAATAATTTTATTAGTTCATGGCGTAATCTGTACACCACGGCACGAACTAATAAAATTATTATAGAAAAATCACAACTTTTCAAAATGCCCTCAAACAGAAAGAACAGTAGCATATTTAAAATTACTGTTAATAATTAACAGTAGAATTACCTGAAAAATTTTTAAATTACTATAATTATATTTTTAAAAAAACAATGCAAAAATTTTTTATCTAAAACAAAAAAAAATAACTTTCTAACAAAAGTTCACCTCTACTATTTTAACTTCTAAATTCTCCACATTCCAAATTTTACCAGAATAAAGTAAAGTTAAAATCCTTCCACTTTTTGCATGACACTCAAGAGCGGTAATATCTCCTTCTGATGAAAAAAATTCCCAATCCCTTTTGATATGATTCAAAAGTTTTTTAATCTATACAAACATAATGTTATTAAAATTTTCCTTTGGTTTTTTTTGGATTAATTAAAAATCTCACTTCTTTTTCCTTATATATACAAGTCATTGAACACATTAAACATCCAAAACCCGTAAAAACAGGAATAAAACATTCAACCATTAAATCTAGTTTGCCCCATATTTCATACAATCCGCTGCTCTAAAAAAAAAATTTAATAATTTATAAAATTTTATTATATAAATTTTTCATTGTCATTCGCTCTTTATCATTAAGGGGTTTCCTAAATTTTTTTGCCCTAAAATAGAAGGTTTTTAAAAGATCGTGTACTCATAAGTTTTAAAATATAATTGATCAAAAGTTTTTACATGTTACTATATACGTCAAGAACTATTTAAAAAAAAATTGCGATCTTAAACAATATTATTATGCTCCTTCTACAGAGGTCGCTATGTACACTGGTCAAAATCAAAGTCCTTTACGGTAACCACTGTAGCTCATCGCAGAATCATCTAAAATAAAAAAAACAAACGTGATTTTAAAGTTTAAGACCAAATACAGGTCCTAAACCTCGAGATATTAAAAAAAATCAAAAATTAAAAAAATGGCAAGCTTTGGAACCCAAAAAACTGAAAAACACCATTTTTTTGACAATCAATCACTCACAAAAACCTGATTATTGAATATTTTAAATATATTAGAGATTTAGGACCTGCAAAAACTTCCACTGAATCGAATGCAACTTGAATTTTTGAAATCGGTCAAACAGTTTTTGAGTTCTACTGGTTACCATTTTTAAATATAGTGTTTTGAGAAAAAAGCGTTTAAAGTTTTGATATCAAAAGGTTATAATTAGTCAAGCAGAAGTAACTAAATCAGCTTGAAAACTCTTACTCAGGAGTTTTTGGGGTCGCTGATTACGAATATGATGTCAGATTTTATAAATTCAAAATGGCGGATCCAATATGGCGGACATGAAAGTTAAAAATCAATTGCATTTACTCGAAACTTGGTACTCGGGGGTTTTTGGGGTCGCTGATTACGAATATGATGTCAGAATTTAAAAATTCAAAATGGCGGATCCAATATGACGGACGAAAATTTTAAAACTAATCGGATTTGCTCGAAAATGATCAAATGATATGAATATGATGAATTGTCCGTACTGGGTCCATGATCATGTCGGGTTTATTATCAGCAAACCAAAAAACCTTTTTTATATTTGAATTTTCGAATTCTGTCATCATATTCGTAATAAGCGACCCCATAAACTCTTTGAGTAAGAATTTTGAGCCAATCCAAGCATTTTTTAAATTTGTCCGCCATCTTGGATCCGTCATTTTGAGTTACCCCCAAGTAGTAAATTTCAAGCAAATCCAAGCATTTTTTAAAAACTCGTCTGCCATATTGGATCCGCCATTTTGAAATTTAAAAAATGGACACCGGATTCGTAATCAGCGACCCCATAAACCCCCGAGTAGGACATTTCGAGCCAATTTAAACACTTTTTAAAAAACTTGTCAGCCATATTAGATCCGCCATTTTGAATTTTTAAAATCTGACATTAAATTCGTAATCAGAGACCCCAATAACCCCCGAGTAACGAATTTCAAGCAAATCCATTCGCTCGGTTTATCGTGGGCACGAAAGGGTTAATTATACGATCTGTAGACGCATATATATATGTACTTTGTTAAATAACTTAAGATTATGATCGAATTACGATCTAATGATTTAACCACACATTCTTAACATACTTTCCTATCAAAAAATAAAAAAAAAATTCAATTTTTTTGACCAAAAAAATTTAGGAAACTCCTTAAATTCCCATATTAGAAAATTTTGAAAAAATATATATTTACTGTGGGAATGAGATATATAATTAAAATAGTGTTGACAATAATTCGCGTAAATAGTTTTCTTTCGGAACTAAGATAAGGCCATAGTCCAGTGCATGTAAGGAAGAACTTATTGATTCGAAAATAAGGGCTGTCAAAGACACTCATCCTCCTTTGACAAGAGTTACAGCTCAACTAATAAGTTATGCTACACTAGAGTATTGTCTTTCCTTTTAACGTCATTATCATATTAAATATTAATAGTGTCATTTCATGGTAAGATAAATTGCGCCTATAATATAGTTTCTATGGAATAAGGACGATATTTATTCAGAAGGATTGGAATATAAGATAATATATTTCACTTCCTCTTTGTGCCGTTAGGTGGAATTATAATTTTTCTAAAGAATTTTATAAATTGATTTTCCAGCAAGACAATCTCACTATATATTGATTGAATAAATGTAACATATATACTCTGTCAGCAGAAAATTATATAAAGGAAATGTGAATGTCTTCATTTGAAATTAAATTCGCATTTTTATTTATGGATTTACTTTTGTCATTTTTTTAATATATACAAAAAGTATTTCACACTTTATCGAAAGACACAGAAAAAAGATTCTTTGTTTCAAAAAAATTTTCATTGAATCAAAAAAAAATTTGTGCATTGTTATATTAGGATCAAAGAAAAATTTCTTTGATTTAAAGAAATTATTTCTTTAATTTTCTTTTTGCTGACTCAAAGAAATACTTCTTTGATTCAGAGAAATTTTTCATTAGATTGAAATTATTATTTAAATAACAAATTTCTTTAATGCAAAAAACACTTCAAAATATTTTTTTTCGTAAAAGCAAAGAAAACTTTTTTTAATTCAAAATGAATTTCATATCTTTGATTCAAAAAGTTATTTAAAAAAAATGATTTCTTTGTTTCAAAGAAATCTTTCTTCTGGGTGTACTACTACTTCAAGTAATTAAATGTAATTTAGCAAAAAAAAGAATGATTATTTTATTATATTTAACGTAATGTTTTGTAGTTGCTGATTGCAAATTTAAAGTCAGATTTTAAAAAAAAATGAAAATAGCAGATTCAATATGGCAGACAAAAGAAAATTAAAAAATAAATCGGATTTTCCATTTTTAATTTTTTAAATCTGACTTTATATTTTTGATCATCAACCTAAAAATCCTCGAGTAACAAATTTCAAGCAAAACAAATTGAATCGATAATTTCGAAAATGGCTCAAATCCAAAAACCGTAAGAGTCATTTTCACTGTCAATTGTTATGCGAAAATGACACTTACGCTTTTTTGAGTTGAGCCCTTTTCGAAAATCACGATTCAATTGATTTTCTATTTTTTTCGTCCGCCATATTGGATCCGCCATTTTGAATTTTTAAATCACATTCGCAATTAGCGACCCCAAAAACTCCCGATTAACATGTTTCAATCAAATTAAATTGACTTTTATTTTTTTCGTTCGCCATAATGGATTCGCGATTTAAAAATTTTACACCTTAAAGCAAATCTAACAGTAGATTCGAAATCTGCTTTAAAAAAAATACGTTAAAAAACGTTCTTACTTTTTTGAGTCCAAAAATTGATCAAAAAATTTTTTTTATTTCTCGGAAAGTTATATTTTGAAACTTACAGAGAGTTTAGGGGTAAGTATATATACTACCATCAAAAAAAATATGAAACAAAAAAAATAGTTTTTGCAAAAATCAAAAAATGAATTTTTTTTTGGTAAATATCAACGAAATTTTAAATAAATTTTTTTTTTATTTCTATTTTATTATTATTTTTTTTATAAAAAGCTAAAAAATTTCAGAGTTAAATATCTTCCACGTTTATTAATATTTATCAAAAAAACAATCTTTATGATTTTTTTTATTTACATTCAAAAAAACAAATTCCTACAGTTTCCTACAAAAGTTTAAGTACTTACTTGTGTAACGGTCGTGTGGCTTCTCTACTGGATTTTCAGCAATGCTGACCTGGGTTCGATTCTTCCCGACTCCGGATTTTTTTTTCTGTTCTTCTTCTTAAACTATCGAAATAAGAAATAAAGCATTGATAATCTAAAATTTAAATACAAGGGCGCTGTTTCTAAACGCTTGTGGCCATCGGAGGCGCTAGTATATATATAAAAAAAAGAGAGGTAAAAACAGAAAAAGAAAGACTTTCTCTCTATGCGCGTTTCTTTTATCAGAATTTTAAATAAAACGGAATGTTATATTTATATCAATAAGTTTGATAAGAAGAAATTTATTATTGTTAATTTAAATAACGGAAAATTTTAGGAAATTATAAACTGTAATAAATAGGTTACACTATAGGCCACGAACTAATAAAATTATTACTTATTACTAATTTAAACATTTTAAAATTATAATTATGGAGCATTTACACCTTTGGCAAATTTTTTTTTTCACTTTGCATTTTCCGAAATACACTTACCTGATTGGTTGTCCACAATGAATCAGATTCTGGACAACCAATCAGGTAAGTGTATTTCGGAAAATGCAAAGTGAAAAAATTTTTTTGCCGAAGGTGTACTCTCTAATGGAGCAGTCACACCTCGGCTGCAGGAGCAGTTGCCCATGGCAACCGTGTAAGAGTAAGAGAGATAGAAGATTTTCCATCTCTTTTACTCTTACACGGTTGCCATTGGCAACTGCTCCTGCAGGCGAGGTGTGACCGCTCCATTATTCTGAATGAGTAGAAATTTTACTAATTCAATCAGTACTTTTCATTTTAACTGAAGTTTTAGTTATTTTTTGAAATTTACTAATATAATTAGTCAATATGCAAGCAATAGAAAATAACTTATATGTAAATCAGTAATTTGTATATAACATATAACCTTTAAAATTAACTATTAAATCAGTAGATTTTGTGGCCGCCGTCATATATTTATATTACTGATTCAATCAGTAATTGATATTTTACTAATTGTATCAGTAAATTTCTACTAATTGTCAGTTGCTCAATTCTCGCTATGGCAATTAGTAGATTTCTACTGCTATAATCAGTAAAAATATGACTGATTCAGATTTAGAGAGTAAATGCTCCATTAGATTCAATAGACGTTTTCCAGATTCTCGCTATGTGCGCTCATGGAGCATTTACACCTCTTTGGTAAAAAAAAAATTTATTTTGCATTTTCCAAAATACACAAACCTAATTGGTTGTTCACAATCTGATTGATAATGGACAATCAATCAGATTTTTGCATTTTGGAAAATCAAAGTAAAAAATTTTTTTTACCAAAGGTGTAAATGCTCCATCAGTTAGCAACAAAAAGGTTCTCAACCTGTTTATAAAAGTATTATTTAGTTTCATTGATTAAAGTATTAAATTTAAATTTAAATTAAAATATTGCAAAACATCAAAATCTTTTAGGTGTGACAGCAGCTTTATAACTCCTCTATAGCAATGCGTCACATTTCAGATGTTTCACTGTAACGAGAATATTGTTCCTACGCCCTGTGAACACGTGACAAAATGTGACAGCACCATTAGAAAGTGTTTACAAAAATATAACCTAAAAAATTGTTAATTCCTTTAAATAATTGTAAAATTAAGTTTCACCAAAAATTTAAAACATGATTTGTTTCTTATTACATGAGAAGTAGACTTTATCGCTTCTAAAACAACAATTGTCATATTTTATACAATAATACAAAAGCCATTACAATTTTTTTATTGTTTATTGTGTAAATATAAAAGTAAGTAGTCATCATTTTCTCTTTATTATATAAAAAAAATTTAAAGCAATTAATAAATAAGATATTAAAAAAAACATTAAAATTCTAGACAAATTCGTAAATATCTTCTAAATCGTCAATCTAATTAAAAAATGTTATAAATTCTTTTTTATTGGAAATTTAATCACCTTTAATTTGCTTCAAAGAAAATTGAAATCGGTCAACTAAATTCGGAAATATTTGCAAATTAGTGAGCCCACTTTTTTTTTGAAACTCAAAAAATTGAAATTTAACTATATCACGAAAATTGTTTTTCTTTCTTAATATCTGACTTCATATTCGGATTCAGGAGCAAATTTTACATGAGAAATGACAGTGAAATGACGCAGGTGAAAATTTTTTATCTCTTATATTAAAATGTTTGTTTTGTCGTCTTCGTGACGTCACTTGGCCAAGAATTTTCGTTTTTCATATTCTTTTTCAACAATTTTTGTACAGATATTATTCAAAATTAAAATTTAAACATAAATTAAACATATAAATTAGAAAAAAATCTAATTTTTTTTTTGCAACTTTTTGCAAAAAATATTTTTTTGCAAATATTGCAACTTTTTGTTATTTTTCAGTAATTCACATGTAAAATGCATCTCAATTTCAAATCCCATCAAAAAATATTGTTTTTTTAAAAAGTTATCGTTATTTCAAAATTTTTCAAATATCTTCTATTATATTAAAATGTTTGTTTTGTCGTCTTCGTGACGTCACTGGGCCAAGAATGTGATTTTTTTTTACTTTCAGGAAATAACATTTTTAAAATTTGTTATATTTCAACCGTTTTAAAGTCATAAAAAAACTAATGTAGAACAAAACACAAATCATTATATTCATTAAAATAAATTATTTATTTATGAAAAGTATTAAAGATTTCTTAAAAATATTAAACTTAAAGATAATAATAAATTTATTATAATATTAATTTAAAAAATAGAGTAAATACATATGAATGAACTGAAATAAGTAAACAATAATGAGAACAATTTCAACCGAGCGAGCGTTAGCGAGAGAGGATATGACGCTAGTTTTTATAAACTAGTGTTATGTTCTAAAAATCATTAGTTAGAATTTTCATTTTATGGAATTTTATTTGTTATATAATTTTTTTTTTTTTTGAACCGAATTTTTATTTGTTCGAATTAGTATTTTGCAGAATTTTCCATATAAAAACGATTTTCTATATTACAAAATTTTTATATAACCGAAAATTTACTTCACAGAATTTTTATTTGCTCGAATTTTCATTTACCATAATAGGCATTTTAAAGAATTTTTATTGGATAGAATGAGAATTCATCTGAAAAAATGAATTCTATGCAATGAAATTCTACCGAATAAAAATTCTTTAAAATGGCTATTATTATTATTAAATGAAAATTCGAGCAAATAAAAATTCGAACAAATAATAATTCTGTGAAGTGAATTTTAAGTTATATAAAAATTCTTTAATATAGAAAATCGTTTTGATGAAAATTCTTGCAAAATACTAATTCGAAAAAATAAAAATTTGGGCCAAAAATAATTAAGACAAATGGAATTTTTATAAAATGAAAATTCTAACTTTTTAGAAAATAATCATAATAATAATAATGAAATGTTGATAAAAATAATAAAAATCCCTCAAGTCCTTCTCCTTTCTGAGATTTAAGAAATAAGACAATAAAATTTTTATTTATAGATAACAGTTGAAATAAATATACTGCCTTCATCAGCCTCAATTATTCATCTCCTAAAAACCAGTCTTCAAAGAAAAAAATTATTCTCCATAATTTATCAAAAAACCAATTGTGAAGAAGAAAATGCCGAGAAAAAAATGCGTTAATTTTTTTTTTTTTTGTATTTTCGGTGATTTAGAAACATTTTATTCTGTTAATTTCTATTAGTGCTAATAATAATTTGAATATTATTAAAATGAAGACATTACTTAAATTTTACATGAAATCTTCAAAAAATCGTCCTTCTTGGATTAATTTTTTGCATTTTGTCCATTTTTTACGTATATTACGTTTCTGACATTGTAGTGCGGAGAAAATAAATTTTTTAAAACTAAAGGCAACTCCGAAAAAAGTGTTTAAATATTATTAAGCGTTTATTACGTTCATAAAAAAGAAAAACATTATAGAAACAATTTTCAAATTTCTTTTTCGACTACTTGTAAATAAAACAAAAAAAACGGAATAGTGAAACTAAAAGAAGTTAAATACAATGTTATTCGAAAATGAAGATGGAGAATTTTTTTATTAATAATACTAGAGATAATATTGAAAACAAAAATTGTAAATTGAAAATAATGGAAATAAAAGTGGAGCCCATTGAAGTGGAAAATATAAAAGAGGAGAATTTTAATGAAACAAATATAGAGGAAATACATGTGGAGAATATTAAGATTGAACCTATTGAGATAGAAAATTTTCAAGAGGAAAATAAAGAAATAAATAGAGAAAATATTGAATTGGATTTAATAAAAGTAAATGAAATAAAAACGGAAGAATTATTAGTTGATGATATGGAAGTTAATGATATGATGGCTGTGGAAGAAATAGTGGAAATAATTGAAGTATTAGAAATAATAGAGACTGTTGAGACTAAAAAAAAGAGACTTATTCCTAATACAAAAAAATTAATCAACACCCATTCTAAAAGAAAATCTGGAACTTATCGAACATCAGGAAGGAGACTATCCAAAAGGAAAAGTGCAGTACTAAGGTTAGTACATTTAAAAAAAAAAAAAAATTCATTATTTCTCAATTTTTTTTTTTTTTGCATTTACATTAACTTCAAACAAATTTATTAATTTCCAGAATTTGATTAATTCTAAAAATCTTTCTAAAATTCAATTATATTTCAAAAATTAATTAATTATTATCAATATAATATTTAATCAAGTTCTTCTAAAATTCAATTATATAAAATATTTTTCAATTAAAAATTCTCTAAAATTCAATTATTGACTAAAATTCATTTAAAAAAGTCTTCAGCAATTCAAATTTACAAAAATGTTCAGTTCAAAATCTTCTGAAATTTAATTAATATTCTAAAAATCTGTACAGCTCTTGTGAAATTCAATTATTTCTTAAATTTTTATTTAAAATTTCTTCGACAAATTAATTATTTTCAATATAGAATATATTAATAAATTTAGGTATTTTAATTTAAATAATTTTTATCAAAAGTTCTTTTAAAATTTATATTATTTAAAATATTTTTAGGTTAAAAATTCTCCCATTTCTCATTTATCTTATTTTAAAAAAGTGACGGAAAATTTAATTTTCTAAGTTGAAAATGAGTTTTCTAACCTCCCTGCTTAAAACATTTGATAGAAAAATTTTAATACTTTTCAATCCGTTTTTTGAATCCGCAATTTTGTGTATATTGTATAAGATTCTATCAATTATTTTGGATAGAAAGTCTATCAAAACAAATACTCGTTTTTCATAGAATTTGATAGAAAATTTTTTTAATACTTTTCAATCCGTTTTTTGAATTCGCAATTTCGTGTATATTGTATAAGATTCTATCAATTATTTTGGATAGAAAGTCGATCAAAATGAATGCTTTTTTTTGATCCAATTTGATATACTAATTTTTAATAGAAAAAATTGTGACAAAGTTTTTATTTAAAAGAAAGTGACAATATTGCGAGAACTGCGTAGTGCTAGTGAAATACAATTGCCATTGTGATCGAGTCGATGTTTGCAGAAAAGGTAATATGCAGCACATTTATTTGCGAATAAAAAAACACGACACTTTGTTCATTTAATGGATTAATTTATATTACTAATAGCATAATAAATTAACTATTAGTAATAAATTAATCCATGAAATGAAAAAAAAAATGTTTTATATTCGCAAATAAATGTGCTCAACTACCTTTTCTGCAAACATTGACTTGATCACACAGCAACTGTATTATCATTTTTGTATTTTCGATCGTAGCGCTTTACAGCAGTGGAAATAATCAGAAACAAATTTTTGCTTAATGAAAAATTGACTATAGTTATCAAAGTTGTTCATGAAAAGACTTGACGCATCTTGTCAATGTTCTTGTTCATGGATTTCGTAACCACGTGTAGCTATGACAACAAAAACAACAATTTATAAATCACTAACGAAACGAAAGATGAAAATAAACAAATTTATCAAGAAAATTGCTCTTTAATATTTTTCACTGAATTTGTTTTGTATAATCGTTGCTACTTTATTAACAATGGTACGTTCCTTTAAAATTTTTACTTGTA